>NW_022196891.1:26839164-26846450 GCF_008632895.1 Mastomys coucha | reverse complement strand
GGTGGGAATTGACTCCCCACTTAGTTTTTGTCTTGTGTTCACGAGAGCCCTGGCATTCCAAGTTCCCATAGGAGGGAGTTAAGGGCAATTTGCTACTTCTCTTATTCCAGGTCTGGGGAAAGAAAGTTACTTGCCAGCCTCTGTTTTACATCTGCTCTTATCTTCCTAGGAGACTGCGGTCTGCCTCCAAACATTCCTAATGCCACGGCAATCTTGCATGGACACACCAAGTTTGCCGAGCAAACCGAAGTGACATATTCATGTAATGATGGCTTTAAACAAATTCCAGACAAGCCAAACACAGTGGTCT
Organism: Mastomys coucha; assembly: GCF_008632895.1. NCBI lineage: Eukaryota > Metazoa > Chordata > Mammalia > Rodentia > Muridae > Mastomys > Mastomys coucha. Next base: position 26,846,140 of record NW_022196891.1, on the reverse strand, counting down.
GCCTTGAAAATGGCAAATGGTCTGACTACCAAATATTCTGTGATAGTAAGTTCTTCATTTCTTTTTTATTTTTTTTCCGAAAAGTTTTGGGAATGTGTTGTCTCCTTCAGGTTGTTTTTACACCTCTTTGGAGTGACTGGTAATTGATAGTTTTCTAGCATTATTAAACCCCAGAGTATACACGTTGGCAGTTTACACTCGAGCTAATTGAAGGCCGTACTTCCTATGGCAAGTCCTGCTTCATTAAGAGTTTTTCTTTCTATTGTACAGGCTAATAGAGAAAATAAATGATAGGTACTGTTTAGGGAGTAAATTATATGTGAATATATTTGGCAATTACCCTGAGACACGCACCCTGGTGATCTGTCTTCTTCAACTTTATTTTGTTAAGTAACGGATGCAACTCTTGGGAGACATTTTAAGGTCTTCGAAAAAAAAATCTGTTGTACATATAACCCTATGTTATCTTTAAGATACAGTTTTAAGAGGTTCTGACATTTCATCTGAACGTAATACTAGATGGTATGTCTACCCACCAGGTGTCTATATGTAGCCTATTGCTTTGCTCTTTTATTGTAAACCTCTATAGCATGTTACTCTAAGTAGGGTTGGCAGAACACATTGGTAAGATAGAGGAAGGCTTTCAAGGGTTAAAGCATTACTGTCTGCTACATACACTTTATATACATTGCACACCACCACGGCTATGCTAATTTTCTTTAAAAAAAATTAACATTAGTTTACTGTTATGTTGCTCAGTCTGACCTCAAGTCCTGGGATCAAAATCCTCCTGCCTCAGCTTCTCAAGTAGCTGGAGTTATAAACCACGATACTTGCTTTTCTTTTTTTACTTTTCTTTCTTAAATTTTTGTTAGAAATTATTTCTAACAAAAATAACAAGTATAGTATGATAACCACATGAGCTGGCAACATACAGACTTATCACATGCTGTCTATTCCACGTAATTGTATGTGCTCTACCCTCATGATTTTCATGTACTGTGGTTGCTACCCCCAGCACCAGTGCAAACATGTTAGCTAGGACTTAACATTATGTTAGGGTGGCTGTGATGTTGCTAGGCAACAGCTCCATTGCATATCTGCAGGCACCACATTTGTCTATGTGGCCCATTTATGGATCAGAATATTGTTATATGGTGAATGACTGATGACACAAAAGTAGAGAGAAAAGTGAGACTTGATTGCTGCCTCTGAGTGACCTGAATCAGGGCACTCTATAGTAAATCCAGAATCATTCAAAATTAACTTTCGAAAACACACTAGAGCCCGGATTTATAGTTGTATTTTCAGCCCCTTATACAAGGCAAAAAATAACCCATAAGTTCTCACCACATGTTTTCAGAGTTTGTAACACTTCTACAGTCTTGTTTCATCTAATCCTTCAAGCAACCTCATGAGTTGTGTAAGCGGGGACTCTTCTCTCAGTTTCAGAGTTAAAGAAATCTTCTACCAGAAGATGAATAATGTAGGCAAGTCCTGTACCTTTTATGCCAAAGAGCTTGGCTTCAAGCTTGGGCCGCTGAACTTATGAGTCATCATTTCTTGCTGTACTCCTTGCCTCTCTAGGGCACATTTGCCCAGCTGTTTTTACTTGGTGCGGACTTTATGTACGCAGTTGGTTCATCAGACCCTTGGTATCAGGGGCTGTGTGAGGTTAGATGAGTGCGTGTAAAAAATTTAGAAGTATCCAGTAAATTCTATTATTGTCGACATTTGTATGTGAAAAACTTCACAAACACCTAGTAGTTGAAAAATGAAGGTATGCATGTGATTGCACTTGATAGACTACAAAAACCACAGTCACATTTATTTAAACATGAATATATAAAGATCCATACCAAACAAATAGTTGATGGAAAAGGGGGTGGTTTAACTACTAGCTATTAGGTTATACCGATTATAAAATAAGTTGACATTTCTCTTTCTCTGTTGCCATGTTAACTCTTTTAGAAACGTGTAATGCTCCAGCAAGGGTGAATTTTGCGTCCCTCAAAAAAGAGTATCTCAACCTGAATTTTTTCCCAATTGGTATCATTGTGGAATATGAGTGTCGGCCAGGATTTCGAAAACAACCTTCCATCTCAGGAAAATCAACTTGCCTTGAGGAGTTAGTGTGGTCTCCAGTTGCTCAATTTTGTAAAAGTGAGTATAATTTGAAGATGTAATCCCAGTCATTTGTATTTGGGGAAATATGTCTTCCATTTGTGCTTGGAAAAAAAAATGTATAATATTTCTTCAAAGATTCCTGAGTTATTTTTTTAATTAGACAAATATTCACATAATAGGAGTACTTACTGACAGAGCTCATGCTTATTAAATTTAAGGTTACCTAAAATGGTGACATACTCCCAAGTACTTTGCTTTTTTTGAAGCGACAAAACATGAGCGTAAAATTAAAGAAATGTAAAGGTTAGAAATATCAGTGGCTCAGAGGATGAATTTGTGTATATGTGCCTGATATTTAGGCTTTTTTTCCTGCTGTTTTGAGATATAATTAACAAGTAAAAATCATGTAAACCCAAGTACACATTATTTTGTAATGAATTTCCATTTGTTACCTGTGTGGCGTACTTTTTTCATGCGTGCATGACTGTGTCTGGATGAATAGACATGCATTGTATTGAGAATATTCTAGGATACCCCGAGGTGCCAGGCCATAGGTGCCTTTGGTCTGGAACTTCATCTCATAGAGTGTACTGATAGTCTTCTCCCAGCCTCCTTCCTCTCCATGTCCCCCTCCCTCCCCCCCCCACCTGCGTCTAGGGAATCTCTCTCCCATATTGCTATCACTGGGGGTATAGGTGTGCCACTGTGCCCAGCTGTTTACATGGAGTCTGGTGACCCAAACTCACATCTGCAGTAAGCAAGCATTTTATTAACTGAGACATTTCCCCAGGTCCTTACTGTCGCGTGGGTGTTTGTGTTCCTGTGTGTGCATGCGGTTGTAGACCAGTGCCTACGAAGGCCAGGGGACCACCTTAGGTATCGTTGTTCAGGCTCTGTTCACCTTACTTTTGGACAGTGTCTATCCTTGACCTGGAGCTTCCCAAGGAGGTTCCACTGGCGGGCCAGTGAGCCCCAGGGCTCTGCGTGCCTCTGCCCATCCAGTTCCGGCAAGACAAGTGCTTGGTACCATACTTTACATTCTTCTGTGGGTCCCGGATCAACGTCAGGTCCTTGCCCTTACACGGAAAGCACTTTGCCAGTCCAGCTTTCTCTCTCTCCCTCCCCCATTTACATTTTTTTTCTAAATTGAAATAAAAGTGATGTGTTTCATTGTCTTTGTAATTTCATAATCCAGGTCACTCGGGTCTTCCTTATTCTCCTCTCTACTGTCTTACCTGTCACATTCCTGCTGCTCCTGGTCTCAGGTCCTCTTTCCTTCTGCTCTTCTGTTACACGTAGACCATTGCATCTCCTCCTTTCCTCTCCCCTTAAGATCTCTTTCTTCTCCATTCGCTTTTCTCATAATGTATGTATACCTGTATATGTATAATTGCTGTCACATAATGTATGTATACCTGTATATGTATAATTACTGTCACAATCTCAGTACAGTTAAGAGAGCTGTTTTTTTTTGTTTTTTTTTTTTTTGTTTTTGATATTCTTTTTTAGAAAAAGCATGCCCTAATCCTACAGAACTGACAAATGGTCACATCAACATATCAACTGACATATTATTCGGCTCAGAAATAAGCTTCTCATGCAACCCAGGGTAAGTCTCATCACTCTAAGACTCTCTATTCAATTAGAAACAAAAGAGACCAGGGATTCAGTGAACACTGGATAGATTTGCGGTCTGCCGTCACAGGTCGGTAGCGTCTGAAACAGTCCCTTAGAGTGAGAGTGAGGGTAAGTGTGAGCAATGCATAGTGGTGCACATGTGTGTCAAGGTGAAAATGAAAGCTATTTTCTATATGCTACTGAAAAAAAAAAAAACCCACAACACACAAAATGCCTTTCCCCAAAGAGCCTTTGTTGTGAGCTCTTTGTGGTAATATGTCACAAGCAGACTTAGTAGTCACAATTAAACTTAGTGGTGTAGACCAGGGAAAGATTTTTAATACTTCTAATTTCTCTAGATTATTAAATTCACAATACATATGCAGTTCTAAATGTGATAAGTGTAGAGACTACTGAAATATATTGATGATACAAAAAAAATAACAATCCGTAAGAAATCAAACTAATTTTAAACTGATTTAAGTATTAATCTGCATCTCAGTTTTACTCATATAGTAAATAAACTGTTACATCACGGGCTAAGAAAAAAGCCTAGTGTAGAAATGCCCTCCTAACAGGAGGTTTTTACGGCTTCTTTAGTTCTTCAGGTAGAACAGGGAAGTTCTTTAAGTGTCATGAGCGACTCACCCAGTTTGTTCTATGTTCTGAGTTCAGTCACCACCCCTCCCCCCTTACGACAGGGAAGTGGGCAGCGCTAAGTGGATCCAGTGGATTTACAAGAGCCCCAGGTTTGGGGAGGAGCAGGTGGAGAGCCAGAGGAGGGATTAGAAAAGGGGAGGAGGAGGGTTGAGTTTGGTCAAAACACCTTATAGATGTGCAGAAAGTTCTCAAAACGTTTTCCTAAAAACCAAGGGAAGCAAGATACCTTTCCTTTAGAACCTAGAGTGGAAGATGTCATCACACATGATTTCAGAAGGTTTTTTTTTTTTTTTGTCATGTATGTACTTTTAATGCTGTAAGCAAAAGAAGCATTTTGCATTTCAGTATTGTCTCTCTGAACTAAATTTTTTTTTTTTCTCTTTAAATTTCCATCTAGATGGTTATCAAAACTGCCATTTTGTCTCCATTTTCTGGTGGAGTAAATCTTTTAAAAATGAAGTTCTGGAGAATTTAAAAGACAAGACTCCTGTCTGTGAATATAACAGCCTTCCTTCCCCTCTCCTTTAGGTTCAGGCTAGTCGGCGCATCCTCTACTTTCTGTTCTCTGATCGAAAATACTGTTGACTGGGACGATGCATTTCCAGTGTGCATAGGTATGTTTTCTTTTTAAAGTTCTCAAGGTGTGGGGCCACAGGATCAACAAAATCCACTGCTTCTCATTGAAGAACTACCCACATCTAGATGCGTGGTGCTTCTGCTTTTTCACTGGGTCTCTACTAAATGACAGACTTCTTAATTTATCAGCTGTGGGAGGACTCTTAAAACTGGCTCTAAGCAGTAATATTCTTAACTATAGCATAGTTTAAGAATTAAGAACCTGCTGTATTATACTTCTAGTAGTCAAAGAAGCAGATTTCCCAGTTGTGTGGAAGGAAATATTCCTCAGGGCCTGAATGATTGGTTCCATGTGCTAAACTGCCACCGGAAGGCATTTACTACAGGTCTCTTACTGCAAATTGGTTCTTTCTCTAAGAGCCAGTGCTGCCTACCTGTCTCTTTAAGAGGATAGTTAATCAGTTGATGACCTAGAAGGTTTTAAGGTATGCTGTGCTTTTATCATTAGAAAAATAAGGTTGCATGATAAGAAACCATCCTTATGCTTGAGAATCTCAGCTTCTAAAGAGAAAAATACAGTGAAAAATAATATCATAAAATAAAAATATCGGGGCTGGAGCGATGGCTCAGCAGTTAAGAGCACTGACTGCTCTTCCAGAGGTTCTGAGTTCAACTTCCAGCAACCACATGGTGGCTCACAACCATCTGTAATGGGATCTGATGCCCTCTTCTGAGGTGTCTGAAGACAGATATAGCATACTCACCATATATATAAAATAAATAAATAAAATCTTTAAAATAAATAAATATATCTAGCCAAATGTAGGTCCACTAGAGGCATGGTTTCCTTTACAAACGGAGAGGAGAAAATTGCATGCAGCTTATTTATTTGTTTGAGTTCTGGGCATAGATTCCTGGTCCTTGTGTATGCTAAGGCCACTATGTCCTACTACGTCCCTGACATTTTAAAATATAGGCTTTATTTTTTTCTGTCTTTTCATTCTTTTTGTAATTAACTTATTACTTCCTCAAATGGCTTCTAGAACCCTGATGTCAAAATTAATGGTAAGTCCAGTGTGTGTGTGTGTGTGTGTGTGTGTGTATGTGTGTGTTACTATGAGAAGAGTTGAAAAGTGTGTACTTTGTGGACCGACACTCTGGTAGCCAATGTGTGGAATCAGTTGATAACAAACAACTACTAAGAACCCTGCTGTCAAGGAGCGCACTTGTGTCAGGCCCAACATGGGCCCTTTCTGCTAGGCCTTTTCACTTTTGTTTTCTTAGGACTGTTGGAAAGGTTTTATCATTTCTACTCACTATAAGGTTTTCTGTTTCCACTTGTAATAAAATATCTTGTAAAGATACTGAAAGATGAAGTAAAAGGAGGCGCTGGAATACACAGTCCCTTGGCCCAGGTAACCTGGCCTAAAGCCTAGGTAGGCAGCTTCACTGTGAAGCCGGTAGATGCCGCCCGTAGGTTCCCAGAAGTGTGCCCCGCCCCCTCAACCCTCCACCTCCCAGGAATGTGTCCTAGTGCAGAAGTGTTTGCGCAAAGCCAGCTTCCTGTTTGTGCTGCGCTTTAAGTCACAGCCCTGGTTTTTTTTTATGCTCTTTACTGTGGTGTTGAACACACACCATTGTTCTCTTGGCTCTCAGTCAGCTCTCCTGCAACTGCTGAGATCTGCAGTTCTCAGGAAACTCCCTGAACCCGAGCAGTCCAGGTTATCACCTATTTCCGGTAAATCCCCACTGAAGGAGTCGTAGTTTTGATGTCCACGTTACGCTACATTTTGTTTTGGTTTGTTTTGAAATCACGAAAACAAAAAGTGGAAAGTGAATTCTCCCCCCCGCCCCCAACATAATATTTTTATAAATAATTTGGGAATTTCATACAATGCTCCCCGATCACACTCACTTCCCATTCTTCCCAGGTCCACCCTCCCACCCTTGCATCCCTTCCCCTGCCTCCCCCTACCACACCACAAAGAAACCAAAA
>NW_022196891.1:26830382-26839130 GCF_008632895.1 Mastomys coucha | reverse complement strand
AAAAAAAAAAAAAAAAAAAAACCAAACCCAAAAGACAAAAACCTACCAAGTCCAGTGTGTGTTCACATATCCACTGGAACATGGTCAAAGTCTTAGTGGCCAGGCAGGCGTGGTGCAAGGCAGAGCTGAGAGTTCTGCATCGCCACCTGAAGGCTGCTATCCGAATACTGGCTTCCAGGCAGCTAGGGTGAGGGTCTTAAACACCACACCCACAGTGACACACCTACCCCAACAAGGCCACACCTACTCCAACAGGGACACACTTCCTAACAGTGCCACTCCCTGGGCCAAACCTTCACACACACCAACCCAGGTGGTTCTTGACCTCTGAATTAGATCTGGCTGTCAGGAGGATCCACCTTGGCCTATCTTTCTGTTGTTACTTTGTTACTAGTTTTTAATTAATTTCAGCTGACTGATGGTAACTGCTTGCTTTGAATCAACACTTCTCTACAACGAACATCTTCCCAGACCCCCATCTTTGTTTTAACTTCTTACTTCTAATCTCTGTTTGGTTTTTGTTGCTGCTGCTGCTGCTGTTGTTGTTGTTATTATTACTACTTCTACTACTAGTTCCACATACTTTTTAGACTAGAAAAAAAAAAAATCTGTGACCCGTCTCCCCCTTCTGTGTTACTTCTAACGTAGTTTACTATTCTGAGTCTGGAGTATTACGCTCCGGGCTACCCCTAACATTTTTAAGGCCAACGTTTGACTATAAATAATAGCCCTTGGTCCAAAAACGAATGCCCCCTTTCCTACTACCACTGTGAGCATCCTTTGGCACACAAGTATGCAGCACAACCTACACATTCAAGCCATGTCTACCGTGACACTTAACACTGACCTCATTGTCCTTTGGATTAGAAGTGTGTGCTAGCAACAGTAACTGCTCGGAAGAATATGGTCTGTCTGTCTGTCTATGTCTCTCTCTCTCTCTTTCTGTCTCCCCCTTGCTTTCTTGCCTTCTCTCTCACTCTTTCTCTCCCTGTATGTATGTATGTATGTATGTATGTATGTATGAAGTTACAGGTGCGTGTATGTGATACTCACATGTGCACACATGCATGCATGGTACAGAGGATGACCTCAGGGGTTGCTAACTTTGGACTTTGGAGACAGTGTCTAAAGTGACCCATGGTTGCTAGATTTGAGTAAGCTGGCTATCCGTCAGTCCTAGGGATCTGCTTCTCTTGACCTCCCCACCTTTCCCAGGTACACACAGCCAAGCCCAACTTTTTAATATGTGTTTTGGGGACTGCTTATTCCTTAAGTACTTGTCTGACCAAGCTATCACGCAGCTCCTGTCTCCTGGTGTTTGATACCTGTTCACTGCTTGGCCTGTACTCGGATTGGTCTAGAAGTTCCTTCAACTTCTTTGACTGTTTTCCCCAATCAAGAATCACGTCTGTCCTCTCTCCATACGTGTGTTTCTGTGGTAGACTCCACACTGTGTTTGGACCGGACAACTGGGTTGTTCTTGCTTAGTTTAAAACGTATCATGAATTTGCTGATATTCTGCGCCTGCATATGTACATTTGAGGTTGTTTAATTTGACATGCATGTGTAATTATATTGTTTTCTCCATTAGCTTAATGGTGCTAAAGAACATGCAACCCACTGAACTTGCTGTTAGCATAACTGTCAGAAAGAGATCTCTTTTTACAGCATGACCATTATAACGTAGCTTGGACTTTATTTCTATTTTTAACTCAGCTGATAGTAAATTCTGTCCTGTACCTCATTGAGTCAATCTCTCCTAAAACATCTTACCCTGGAGGTGAAAATGGAGACATCTTGCCACGCCCCACAGGCTGGCAACCACTGTAATAGTCACTGTCAGTATCCGCATTTCAAAAAGGCTAAACTCAGAAAAGTGATTGATGTCTTAAATTTTTTAAACGTGTTTTAGTGTTATTTATTAAAAAAAAATGAAATAATCAGTTTTTCTTCATTAAAAAGAACGTACTTTGATTCTTTTTAAGCAATCTTTTGTCCAGACCCACCAAAAATCAACCATGGAGAAATGCACGGGGAGAGCGACTCTTATGTCTATAGACAGGTGGTCACCTACTCATGTGCCAAAGGCTTCACCATGGTTGGAAATTCTTCCATTTACTGTACTGTGAACAAGTCTGATCAAGGAGAGTGGAGTAGCCCAGCACCCAAGTGCATAGGTAACCTGCTATAATCTTCTTTGTGTATCCATGGTCTCATCTTGTATGTATGCATGCATACTGAACTGTCTGTGTGGCTTCCAAGACAAGTAAAATCATGGGTTAAAGGAAAAGATTTCCTGGTTAAAAGAATAGCAGCTTGAACTGGGCAGTCGTGGCACACGCCTTTAATGCTCGCACTCAGGAGGCAGAGGTAGGTGGATCTCTTGAGTTTAAGGCCAGTTCCGGGATAACGAAGGAAACCGTGTCTCAGTAAAGATAGCAGTGTGTCTTTCCTCTGTACTTCCTGAGACCAACTTGTAACTCATTATTAACATTGGCAACACCCTGAGTGGGCTGGGGCGGCTGTGGGGTGGGGTGGTCTCATTTTTGGTAGTCTCACTGTCTGTAGAGGAGCTTTATGGGAAAGGACCAACCTAGAGCACAGGGTCCATCACTCACCTGGGCATTGCCTCACCCAGGCAGCTGAGAGCAGAAGCCAAGTCACCGTACCCACCACACCCTGGAAGATTAGGAATGCATGGAAGGTTCTGGCAGAGCAGTTGATAGCTGCAGGGAGTTAGAGTGAAGCCCCAGGACTGGCCCGTGGTTCTAGGACCTGTGTGCTGCTGGCCTTCCTTATCACACTATCTACGGTGATACTGAGCCAGATCCTGCCTGCAAACACTGCTTGGCGCTCACTCTGAACTTTGTGTATAGAAAACCGAATTCCTTTCGATGTGCCCAAGGCACCGTGCAAAGATGGGTCCTGCTTTATTGAATAATCAATGCCGGAACCCTTAGACACGAGACCTTAGAGGGAGTTTGCTTTGGAAGGCCACCTGCTTCTGCCCCCTTGTTTAGTAGATTAATATTAGCATCAACAAGGTAGACAGAAAGAAAGAAAAAAAACCAGACTGATCTACAGTCACCATTAGAGAATTCCACATACCTATTCCCATAGATAAGAAAAGAGAAAAGGAAAAGAAAAAAAAAATCTTACTAAGATTAGAAGAGAGTGAGCACCAGTGGTTAGGGTTAAACAGATTTTCAGAGGAGAGCTGAACCCATCATGACATGTGGTCCTTTTCAAGTCGCCGTCCGGCTGCCCTTCAACCTTGGTGCTTTTTCTTTATAGCCTTCTTCCTGACTAATTTAGATTAGGCATCAGTGACCAAAGGGAAATTATCAGGAAGTTTAAGCTCCATGAGAGCGTACAAACCCTTTGGATTTAAAATAAGAATTTAGTGGGACAAAGAATAATTTTTATGGCCTTATGAGGGCCTCTGTAGAGACGTCACTACCTCCAGCCACGCCATTGCAGTTTGCCTGCGTGGCGGGTGCTGTGTTTTGTAGCACGAATTTTGAATCGTTCCTTATAAGTAGCCTTTGACATAGACATTTTTTTTTTTAAAAAAAAAAAATAGCAGGAGAAAACGTGTACACACCATCTGAACACTTAGAACATAGTGTCTGGTGGGCAGGGCGGGGCATCATTACTGGATATAACCTGTTGTCACTTCAGGGACAGGCCATGTGGAAAGAGACTTAACTAAATCCTTCTCCACAATGGATGCCAAGCAACCTACACTGGGATTTTGTTGTTAGTGTATTAAAATTGGCACATACTTATATAACTTGGGGGGTGGTGGTGGTGGTGGTAATGTAATGTTTCAGAGGGAGCATACGTAGTGTAATGACCTACTTAGCTTGCATGTTTATATTCTTCATGTTGGAATGAAGGAGACAAATCTTAGAAGGGTCAAAGACTCGATGAAGTTCAGTCCTACTTTGGGCTGCCCGAAAGGGGTTAGTACAAGCACACCAAAGGCAACCGGCAAGGAGTAAGCCTACAGATTCAGTAACTCATCCTGAAGACAAGTGACAAAGTAACTGCTGTTGTCTTTACATAAAAACCATTCTTTGGTGTGAGTGGAAGAGACAGTTTTTAAAGAGAAAATTGAGAGACATGTCACATAATGGGATGTTATTCTAACTTTTCTTTCTTTACACAAAAAAACCTTATATGTGCAATGATATTGCAAATAATGAAATATTAGTATAAGTCTAGTCACATATGGATATGATGTAGCTTCTACTTTTATCTCATATGTATGTATATATATATATATACATATATATGATTTTTTATAGCTATATAAAATCTAAGATCCACTAATGAGAGAAAAATGTGCAATATTCATCTTTCAGAGACTGATTTGTTTCACCTAGTGTAATGGTTTTCAGTTGTCTCATGAGAAATGAGACTGGGGAAATGGACAGGAATAATGGGAGAGAGGGAGAAGCTGGTGAATATTGTCAAAACATGTGGTATATTTATAGGGCATATCTTTATGAAACTCATTGGTGCGTATAGTTAATATGCATGGATTAAAAAGTGATATAGCAGATTAGGGGCATAATAAGGGCTGGATTTTTTAAAGTCCTATCTAGATGTATATGGGGAGAGAAAGAACAGCCATTGAGCAAATAATGACTAGGGAAGCTTTATATGGTCAGCAAGATGTAGCTGATTTTTAACTTAACATTGTTTTCTTTATAGAAAAATTCAAGAACCCAACTGGGAAGCCAACAGTTAATGTTCCAAGTGCAAGAATCCCCACAACGTCTCATAAACATGTTCATATTCCTCGTACAGAAGCTCCATCGACATCTCAGAAACCTGTCACAGTTAGAGTTCCAGGTACAAAAGTCCCACCAAGGTCTCAGAAACCCACCACAGTTCATGTTCTAAATACAAGAGTCCCACCAAGGTCTCAGAAACCCACCACAGTTGATGTTCTAAATACAAGAGTCCCACCGACGTCTCAGAAACCCAGCATGGTTAATGTTCCTGATACAAGAGCCTCACCAAAACCTCAGAAACCTACCAAAGCAAATATTCCATCTACAGCAGCCCCACCAACACCTCAGAAAACCAACACAGCAGTTGTCCCAGCTACAGAAATCCCACCAGCTCCTCAGAAAACCAACATAGCAATTGTCCCAGCTACAGAAGTCTCACCAACACCTCAGAAAGCCAACACAGCACATGTTTCAGCTACAGAAATCTCACCAACACCTCAGAAAACCAACATAGCAATTGTCCCAGCTACAGAAGTCTCACCAACACCTCAGAAAGCCAACACAGATGTCCCAGCTACAGAAATCTCACCAATACCTCAGAAAACCAACACAGATGTCCCAGCTACAGAAATCCCACCAACACCTCAGAAAACCAACATAGCAATTGTCCCAGCTACAGAAGTCTCACCAACACCTCAGAAAGCCAACACAGATGTCCCAGCTACAGAAGTCTCACCAACACCTCAGAAAGCCAACACAGATGTCCCAGCTACAGAAATCCCACCAACACCTCAGAAAACCAACATAGCAATTGTCCCAGCTACAGAAGTCTCACCAACACCTCAGAAAGCCAACACAGATGCCCCAGCTACAGAAATCCCACCAACACCTCAGAAAACCAACATAGCAATTGTCCCAGCTACAGAAGTCTCACCAACACCTCAGAAAGCCAACACAGCGAAAAGCTCAGGCACAAAACCAGCAAGAGCTCAGATGTCCCTCATATCAACTACTGAGTCTGTACAAACTCCACCAGTAACCCAGCATCCCACCACAGTTAATTCTTCTGCTGTCCAAACTACACAAACAACCCAGAGATTTGCCACAGCAAAACCTTCATTGACACAGAATTCGCCAGCAACACAAAGGCCCACCATTTCACACTTCTCAATGACCAAGGGTCTCCATACTGTTACACAAAGATTCACTTCTGCTCGTATTACAGCAACACAGCATGTCCCTGTTACCAAGACAACGGTGCGTCATCCAACAAGAACATCTACAGGCAAAGGAGAGTCTAACTCAGGTGGGTGGATTCTGTTCAGATTTCCTTCCTGTGGGCAGGTCTAATGTTATGATAATGGAAACATAACTAAGACTGCAGGGTTCAGCAGTCTCCAGCTGTTCCATAGACATGCACAATATGACGAAGATGGTGAGAGTCTCCTTAGAATCCGCAGAAAGGGACTTCGGTTTCTGACAGTTTGTGTTTTGGGCTTTTTTCTTGTTTTTGAGGTAATCTCATTATGTAGCCCAGGCTGTTCTTGAACTCTTGATACCCACTGCCCCAGTTTCCCCAGTGCTAGAAATACAAGGCCTGTGCCTCCATACTTGGTTTCATAGGTTTTGATCATAGAATATATTGTCATTTGTTTTCTATTTAAGCTTTTTACTCTTGTCTCTTGTCCTCAAGTCATATAACTAAATGCATGTAATATTTGCTTTGGTGTTCTAGAGCTGTCATGGCTTATGTTGACATTGGTAACTCTATCCAGCAGATATTATTAATGTTGATGCTGCTGAAGTAAATAATATGATTGTGTTCAAATATCTATCTATCTATCTATATCATGTATACATATAAAATTAGGTTTTTTTTACTTGTGAATGTTTGAGTTGGTTTTGAGGTCTTATGTAAATATATTAAGGTGTTGGCAAATTAATGAAAAGTTAAAATGTTGAGTTTTATAATTCTTTTCTCCCCCCTCTTATTTTTTTAGGTGGTGACCATTTTATATATGGTAAGTTTGACTCACAGGGAGTTAAAAGAAATTGCCATCACTGTGGGAAGCATAGTCCATATTTCTGGAAGAGAATCTTTTCTTATAACTGTCTCAGGAAAACTATCAAAATGCAGTGTTTCTGGTCACCTAAGGGAAGACGGGTAAATCCTTTTAATCGGCTTGTTTTGTGGACACCGTTAGGCATCCAGTACGCTCCTTCATCTTCTCAGCCGTGCTCCTGTTCTAAGGTTGTCTTAGGACAGCTTCAGGTCATTTGGCCAATCAGTCAGGTAGCATTGCGTGCCCGCTGTGTCAGTCGGTCATTTTAGGGGCAGAAGCAGCACAGAAACAATGGTCAACGTGGTTCTTATCCAAAGAACTTTATAGTGAACCAACCCTTTGACCAGTTTTAGGTCTCTGTCATAGGCCAAATGTGAGCAAGCGTCCCACTTTTAGTTATATTTTTCCTTCATCTCTAGTAATAGTTTTAAGCAGTATTCTCTTAAAATGTATTCTCTACACGCTCAATATAGTTGGCAGAGGTATAAAACGTCTTGTGTTGGCGATTCCTTTTAGCATTTGGCCAGTATTTTTCTTTGTACATTATATTTACTGTTATTCATTAATAAGGTCAACAACCCCTTGGACAAAATGGTAAGAGACATTGTTAAATAGAAAAATAGCAAAAGTAGCATACCAAAGTCCTGTGCGTCTGTAACTACCCTTTCATGAAGAGATGTTGACTTTAGCATTTTGTACTTCTTAGTGATAACCCCTTTTCATACGGGAATGTATTGGCTAAGAGACATGGCCTGAACACAGGCGCTCAGTTTCTATTGTTACCCGTACTGGTATTTGTCATTCTTAGTTTATGTTTAAGCTAAAGATTTACGTAGAGATTATCCTGGCAGGGGCAATTGCTTTTGTACATTTTCTATTTTAAATAGAAATAAATATATTCTAAGCTAATGAAAAAAAAAATCATCTCCTGATTGATTTGCCAAAGTGGTGAGTTTTAACACCTGAGTTTCTGTTGTTTACTCAGTGATATTTAGTGTAGATTTGAGATACTTGCTATTTAGTGTTTTTTTTTTTTAAATAAATTTAGTTTTTATGATGCTGGAGGCATAGTTCAAGCCTTGTATATATCAAGCATAAGCTTGGCTGATGAATTTCACTCCTCTTGTGTTACATTTGAAGTTCTTCAAGTGTGCATACTTCTTTTCAGGAAGCTTGTTTTAGGGTATATATTATAGTCTACCTGTGTTCTGACAGCTCATTCCTGCAGTCAGACATATGACAGGAGTTATTCCTTAGGTGTATCCTGTTAACTCACTTTAAAGAGGAGATCCGTATTTCAGGGAAAGTGTTTGTGTATTCATTTTTGTTTCTTTATAGACAGCTGGGAGTGCTTTAATATCACTTTCTAGTGAGTGCACAGAGAACTGAGCATCTCTGAAATTTTTATGCGTATATATCATTGTACTGCATTCTTACTCAATTCTGTTATTCTCAGTTGGGAAAAAGCTTTTGTCCATTATATGGTAATATACTAAAAATTTGTAATTTTTCCTATTTAATTCCCTTAAGAGAAGATGGAAATCATCAGATCTTAATTTGCATTATAAATGCCACTGGTGTGAATTTTAAAGGTTGTGACTCTTGGCTCTGCCAGAGTTCATTCCCTACCCATCTCTCATTCTTATCTTCTCTCTGCCAAGAATCTAATAAGCATGTTTTCCCCTGATTAACCACACCACATGAAATATTAATTCTGTTCATACACCATAAATCAGTCTATGTTTTCTATATGCCTGTACTTTTTACGTATATAAAAGTAATCTTTTTACTCTCTTGGGTTGGCTCTCTTTTGGCAATGCTGAGGTCAGCATAGTTTTATTGCTTTTTAAGTTGACATCATCTAGAAGATAAAGAAAAAAAGAACTTGGGCTTAAGAATCAGTCACACTTTAGTTTCAATCAGACTTTTTTTTTTTTTTTTTT
>NW_022196891.1:26819320-26830318 GCF_008632895.1 Mastomys coucha | reverse complement strand
CTCATCTATGAGAGTCTGTGTAAGCTTACAATGTAATAAGGGACACGAGCAATCCTATCGTAAGCAGCAAGAGATGAAGACATGAGACTCCATGAAGTCACAGTATGGGGTCCCTATTCTCTCTCTGAGGTAGACTTATGCAGCTGCCTTGAACTCATAGAGACTAGCTTGAACCTTGGGTTAAGAGTAAGGTTTTATTGCTGTGGCAATGCATAACAATAATAAATGAAAAGAACATCAGTGTTCAACGAAGTCAAATAACTATTTGCCAAGAACCTCCTGTTTGCCTAGCCCTGTGCTCATTGATTGGAAGTGATCAATTGAGACAGAAAATCCTTGCGGTGTTTTAAATAGTGCAGAGGTGCAGCTCTAATAGAGAATCTCACTGAGATACTCCTGAATGGCATTTTTAAAAGTTACATAATTCTCCTTGGATCTCTTCAACTTTATGATTGGGGGCATGCGAATTATTATTGTAATTGCATACACAGTTGCATACTGTCCTTTATCCTAAGTTGCGTAAGTCCTCTGTTGGTCGTGATTATCTTTGAGTTTGTTGTTTTATAGATTACTGAGTGAATTTGAGATCATAAGCAATTGCACTTACGGATAAAGGTCTTGCTTGTAACTTGAGAGTTATGCTTTTATTAGTTTCCTGGCCACGTGTTTAGTTTGCACTCTGCCAACATCCTCTCTTTAAAACTTTCCCTTGAGACTCAAATTATTTACCTACCGAATGTGAGCGAAGCCCAAGGCACCTTCTCACGCCGCAATGACATCTTTTGTCAGTCACCACCTTCAACTGACTGAGAAGCAAAGCCCTTAAACTGGAACAAGGTTACATTTTAAACACTGCACATTTCTTCCAGCAATATCAGGCCCTGCTGTCTGAGCGCTGAGATGGCTGAGGACATTTTACTTGCTCTTCCCTCCGAGAAGGCAAGTGAGTGAGTGACAGGCACTGTTTATTGCTGAGTCTCTGGCCTGAGGAAACCACATGCAGGATGCAATTCATTTCTCCTTATTTACTTCCTGAACTCGCCTTCTAATGGTGAAATGGCAGTGTATGTAGACGCTTCTCTGTTACCCATTTCCCCTCTCAAGGCTTTGTTGCTGCTGAGGTAGTAACTGACATCCCGGGCCTAGTCAGTTTTCTGGCACTAGGATCTTAAACGTTTCTCCTCCTCCTCCTCCTCCTCCTCCTCCTCCTCCTCCTCCTCCTCCTCCTTCTTCTTCTTCTTCCTCTTCTTCCTCCTCCTCCTCCTCCTTTTTCTTCTTTTTCTTCTTCTTTTTTTTCCAGTAAGATTTGAATATTATATTTAAATCTCCTTAGCTTTAGTCCTCTTTTGGAACACTCTCTCCTTCCCTATGTAATTACTGCCCTGAAGGGATGGCCCTCCCTCTCCCCGCCCCACCCTGCCAGTCTATTTAAGGACAGTAATGGTATTTCAAGGAAAAAAAAATGATATTAAAATCAAAGTTCCTCCTCAGGATATATGAGTGACTTACTCCCTTTTTGCTGTATTTAATTTGTGGTAATATCTGTTGTACTGTAGAGAAGCAAAGAGACCCAGGAAAAGCTGGCTCATAACATCTTTTAAATTGTCCATGAGTAAGCAGTTTCCCACATCTGGGATAGGAAAGGAAAGGAAAGGAGCTGAGCCAACCAGGCCAGTTCTGAATTCCGCCTTCCTGGTTGGAGTCCCGAGGGTCCTGTTTTCAGGCTGTGGTTTAGAGCCGTTTCACTTTTATCTTTAAGATGGAAAAAAAAAAAAAGACTGCCTGTTGGGGTTTGAGTGAGGCTCAAGTAGATTGTCACCCGTCAAGAGAATAAAAAGGTGCTCAGCATAAAGTACAAACCCGGATGTTAGACAGCAGAATAATAATAAGCAAGCCTTATTCGAAGTAGCTGATTTGCCTTGAATGGAAGTAAATATAAGTGTTCCGGTTGGCTCTCACATCCCGTGGGCAAGCAGGGTAATTTAAATTGACCCTATTTCATTGTGGCAGTTTAACTACTCAGACATCAAATAGTTTGTGCACACCTGAGATACTTCAAACCGGACTTAATTCCTGCCTGTTTTAGTCAGTTAATTAATTAGATAATAATGCTACCATTAAAGCACCAATTTTAATGTTAACTCGGATTAGCTTCCTCTTCCCCCTGTATAGATTTTTTTCCCCCATTAGACTAGCAGCAGCATTTAAGTACACATGTTTTTTCCTCCCTTTTGTTTGGCTTTACATGGATGTGTGGTTTTGCCTGTTTTCCTGTCACTGAGTGCACGCAGGACCCACAGACCAGAAGAGGGCATCAGATTCTCTGGAACTAGAGTTACAAATAGTGAACTTGCCTTGACTGGGAATTAAACCCTAGTCCTCTGGAAAAAAAGCTAGTGGTCTTTACTGCTGAGTTATCTCCAGTCCCCGTGCAGACAATATTAAAGGCTTACAGAGCCTAGTTTATCTGTAATTACTACATAATGTCATGGAAAGAACTTAGGCATCTGTGGATTTTAGAGTCATTGGGGCTTCCTGGGACCAATCTCCTCCATTACTTAGTAGATATCAAGAGATGGCTTGCTTTCAAAGAAGCAATATTTCTTATTCTTCCAAAGTAGTAGTGTATATAAAGTACATGAATATTATTTAAACCACTAAAGGACTTATTCTTTTGTTAGACATCTCATCGTCATGTCTTGGGATATGGTGGGGTGAGCTGAGCGAGGTAAATGCAGGAATTTGCCTAATACTAGTCAAACACACTGGCCTTTATTCTGGCAAATCACAGAACATTTGAGAATATGATCCAGAGCTTAGCAAAAATGAACATAATCACAGAAAAGTAAAACAGATACCCCAACCAGAATACTCTGAAAAAAATCACTTCTTTCACCTGTATCCCACGCATTTGCCCCAGCTTACTGTTTTTATTGATGTTGACTAATCTAATTACAAATCATCCATTTGTAGAATGTGGGCAGCTTCCCAGAGTGGGTGCGTGGGGCTGTGGAGGTGTGATGGGGTGTGGGGCACGCCTTGCTCTCCTCCGGGTCTTTTATGCATACTTTGATAGTCGCTTGCCACCATGGTTTTATTAGGGAGGACCTGCCTTTAGGGAGTGTTTGCCCTAAATTATAGTCTGGTACTTTTGCCTTACAGCTACTTGCTTAGTTTCTGAAACGAGAGAAATTTGTGTGCAACCCCCTCAATGATGCCTTTCACGTGCATACTTAAGTAATAGTCCACGTGGCATGGTGGCAGACACTGGTAATTTTAATCTCAGCATTTGGGTGGCTGAGGCAAGAGGACCATGATTTGGGGTCAGCAAGGACCTGTCACAAGGGAACAAAACAAAACAAAATAACAACACAACACCAAAGGACTCAAAGATCAAAAGTCGAATCAGTCGGTAACCAGTGGATCCACTCCTTATTTCAGAGGTTTAGCTGTGGAGGGTAAGCACTGACTTTATGAGTATGGGCTTACTCTCTTAATTGTATACTTACTTAATTACAAATGACAAGGGATACAGTTGAGGAATGTGAGGTGATTGTATAGCTCTGTCCAGCCGTCTATCGAAGGTTTTGTCTAGTTCCCTAGAAACATTGGGTTTATATTGTAAGGTTATGTTTAGGAAAGGCGGTACAAGTAAACTCTTGGTTTTGTTCTTCGATTGAAATTTAAGTGAGATCATCTAGTTAGTGTTACGTGAGATCATCTAGTTAGTGTTACCTTCTTTACCATCCAGTGCTTATAATACACAAGCACGTTAGCCTGCAGCCAGGTTTTATAAGTTAAGTGTGACACGATGTCTTTGAAATTCTGATTAATTATGAAAGGTATGGACGATTTAGTAATACCCCATTTCCGTGTCTCACCAAATGTCTGTCGGGACAGTTGGCTTATAGTTTCTGCAGGCGTGGGTAATAGCATCTTAAGTTTCAATTACGGCCAGAGTTGTTTGTTGAATTTAACTATTTGTTGAATGAATGGTTGACATACTGATCATCTTGTTACTGTGACACACATCATCAGTTAATCTAAAAAACTTTGTCATTTGAGAATTTCATAAATGAATGTTTTTTTTAAAGATTTATTTATTATTATATAGACACACCAGAAGAGGGAGTCAGATCTCACTACAGATGGTTGTGAGCCACCATGTGGTTGCTGGGATTTGAACTCAGGACCTTCGGAAGAGCAGTCAGTACTCCTACCCACTGAGCCATCTCACCAGCCCAAATGAATGTTTTTTTAAGGTTTATTTATCTTTATGCACATGGATGTTTTGCCTTCATCTATATATGTGCACCACCTGTGTAAAGGGCCTGTCTGGGCCAGAGGAGTCAATAGATTTCTTGGAACTGGAGTTAGAGCTGCTGTGTGTGAGGGGTTCTGGGAATTGAACCCCAGTCATTGGGAAGAGCAGGTGTTGTTCTTAAATCACCAAGTCATCTCTTTAGCTCATGAATATGTTTTGATCCATGCCCCAACTCTTTAAAAACCCACTGAGTCCGTCAGTTTAGTGCTGCCAGTCTGGGTGCCATAGGGCTGACCACTGGAGCATGAGCATCCCATTAAGGGCTGCGTCCAAAGAGCAGCGACTCCTCTCACAGCATCCACCACACCCATCACACGTCTCAGCATCTTTGTCTGGAGCTCCTCAGCAGGGCTTTCCCCAGCAAGCCTGGGATTTCCACTGGGTTGATTTTGGGAGGCCTTGTAAACACCTCCCCTAGTCTGCATGCAACAGCTCTGTTGTAATTAGAAAGCACAGTTTCACAAACGTTCCTCCGCTAACTTCTGTCTCTTACAGTTTTACTACCTCATCTTCTGAGATGGTACGTGGCCATAGAGGCAGGGCTGTGATAAAGATAATCTCTTTTCCTCTCGTTATCTGCACTTTGGGCAGTTGTGAGTCAGTGTTCGTCACCATCTAGATGGATCTTCTAAGCATCTCTGAAGAGGATCAAGAGCTTCCCTGATCTATGGGTCTAAAAATAGGCATTTCAGGGGCAGTTTAACACTTACGCTCAGTTAGCAGAACAGTTGAATAGGATTTCCCTTAGGGCCTATGACTTACTCAGCCATGGGTACTTGGACCAGTTAACACTACCAGGCATGAGTTCTATCTCCAGGAAAGGCCTTAAATCCAACCAGCAGTTGGTTGTCTCCACTACATTCATGCCAGTGTTGTCTCAATGGGTGCATCTTGCCAGGCTAAGTCCTTACTCCAGCTGACATGGTCCATACATAACTGGGTAAGATTGTTGATGACTTCCCCGTGAATAGCATACACAGTACCTTCGGGTACTATGGAAATTAGGCAGTGGGGATGAATGTGGTCAGTCCCAGCTTGATTTCTCAGTGTCTTATGACTCACCTGTATGGTGTTTTCCGAAACAGTGTCTTACCATCAAGTTCAAGAGGGTAAGCAGGAGTAATGACAATAGCCTGCTTTGTTTTGGGGAGTCCATGGGACACAACTGACCAACAGATTGAACCCTGACCTGACACAAGGCTTTTTGTTTGATAGTCTGCTATGCCTTGTATAGGGTAAATCCACTTAGATCCATTTTATATATGTATATGTATACATTTTTTAGGAAGCCTCAACAGTAGTAGGTTTTCCTGTGAACTTACTCCTCCTCTACCTTGGCCTCCCACTCCTTACCCTGCATTAATTCCTGAACTATCGTTTCATTTTGTTTGTACTCAACTTACCTCACTGTAATTATAAGTATCGGCATGCCATAATACCTCAATTATTTGGGAGAGGGAGTGATGATCCTCAGGGCTTAGTAAAAAAATGTTTTGGCTGCAACTCCTCCATAAATTTCCTCCATAAATAGATCGGCTTATTTTGCGTGTGTTTTTCTACTCACTTGGTGGCTTAGACTTTCCACTGTCCCAGAAACATCCACATTAAGGTACATTTTCATAACTATAGGTGTGGATCATAAAAGATTTTTTTTTATGTCTTTGTTTGAAAATGGCTTAGTGCAAATGTGTTTGTGAATGTTCTCAAGTGTCTTAATCTCTTGAAACTTTCCATGGAATTGCTGAAGGGTCTTTCACTGACTCTTATTCTCAAAGTATCCTCGACACGCTTGGCTGCTGAGAAACAAAAAGCTGTCTTTCATACCGTGTTTCCTTAATTACTGAAGTATATTGAAGTACGTTGAAGGCTCTCTGTGCTCTCTGACTTACATTTGTTTTGAGCTCCTAATTAGCCAGTTCTTCTAGTGTTTTATCCCATTGAACCCCCAAAAGTTAATGTTTATCAGTAGTAAGTAAAATCATTTTGATTTTAATTTTTTCCTTTAACTTTCAGGACATACATGTTTAATAACCTTGACAGTTTTGCAGGCGATGCTATTGCTCACTGGCTAGTTGACGTAGCCACCGAAGAGTTGAGAAGAAAGTATAGACAACCACTGAGAATACTTCTAGTTTGCTAGACTGTCCAGGAAGAATGGATACAATAAATTTAATAGTGTTGTTTGTTCTGGTATGCTGTCATCGTCTTCAAGGTGTGTTAGAAATGTTAACAAAACAAGAAGAAAGGAGTTTGTCTGGAATGGTATTCGCGATGCATAGAAGTCTCTTGAAAATATTTCAAAACTAGACAAATTCACAACATTGTATGGTCTCTTTTCTAAAAAGTGTGGGAAAGTGTAGAAAATTTTCAGACTAAGATGGTAGTATGGGAAGAGGTGAGTCATGATTTCTTAGCCTAGATCTATCTTGTTAGTTTAGCTTACAACGAAAATAGGAAGCTAAACATACTGATTAGATTGCCAAAGTAAAACAAAGTTCCCAAACAAAATTTCTGTTCTTGTAAGCAGAATCGCCACAGAGGTAGAACATTCTAATTTAACCCTTGACCTGAAGGTGTTTTCATTTCTACTCTCCATGAAAACAAGTTGGCAACATATTATAAAGGAAGAGCATGCTAACAAGCCAGCAGTGGGACGGGAAGTAGCTCCCTTGCAGTGCTTGTCCCATGAGCCAAGTCCCTGGGCTCCTTCCCCAGCACACAGTTATAATCCCAGTGCTTGGGAGGTGAAGGCAAGAAAATCAGTAGTTCAAGGTCATTCTGGGTTACGTAGTGAGTTTCAGGCCAACCTGGGATACCCAAGACTCTGTAGTAACAAACAAACATCATAGATGGATGGATAGAAATCGATCGATAGATAGATAGATAGATGATAGATAGATAGATAGATAGAAAGGAATGAAGAATGTTGAGCCTTTTGAGTTAATTGATGGCAAATGAAGAGGATGTGGTTGGAGACCACCTTTATTAATTTACCTTTAAACACACAGATCTGAGTCAAGAATAGTTCACTGCTTTTAAGAAGGTTGCACTGCAGTTTGTTCTCAGGGATGTCTTATTTTGTTTTTTACCAGTAAAAATTCCTTAGGGAGATATCTTCACTCAGTGGTCATTTGTATAATAGTGTCTGATGGTATGGTAATATCTACATATGGACAGATTTTGTACGTCTGATGTGACATGTTCATAGCCAAACTGTAAATCATATTCTTTTGTAATATAAAGATAAACCTATTTATATTTATTTATATCAGTGAACATTTTGGTTTTAAATGTATATGAAGAATATATGTAATAAAAATAGTTTCCTTTGAATAGAAATAAATAAATACTCCCACTGTTGTCTCCTGTAATATCTGAAACTTGTTAGATGTGAATTTTTTTTTTATTTCTAGATAAGAGATTCCTTTTCATCTCCTTAAGTAGTAAGAATGTTGTCTTCTGACTATCCCCATGTGAATTATTTTTAGCTACTTTGAAGTTGTACATGCTCAGGCATGTCATCTATTATTTTTCTGGTATTGATTCACCAAAAGATAACCACATTAACGTGTAGGCTTGGATATAGTCTTTTCATTTTCAGTTGTATTTTAAGTATGGACTTAATATACATGCAATGAGGCTAACTGACTATCATTCCATTGCTTCATCTATTTTGTCGGTCTTGGTGTTGAAATACTTGAAAGAAAAATCTACATGCAAAGAAGTTAGCATGCAATTGGAGCAAATGGTATATAATTTCTGGTCAACCACAGCCATCAGAATTAGTTTCTACTGGTAGGGACTCATACCCGCATGTGTTAAGTTTGCCTGCTACTTCCTAGAATAGCAGAAATAACAGTGACTTGGTTATTCAGAAACTTTTCAGAGCACCCACGTGCATGTGCTACCTTACCCTAGTGCTGAGGTTAACGTCATCACAATGTAATGTCTGTCCTCAGGTCATTCGTGGTTCAACAGCATAGGACTATAAACTTACAGAGAGTGAAAATACAGCACCTGCGCAGGGCAGAATGGGCACTTATGTTGCATTTTTGAAATGGGTGGATGCTGGGGAGGGATTCAAGATTGGATTCTGAGAGAGGACAGATAAGATCATCATGGCTGGACCGTGGATGCTGGCCCAGCGTGACGGGCTTAGGAGTAGAACCACCGTGCCTCGTGTGTTCACTTGAGGGGTAAAGAATTTCGGTTCCAACTTTTGTAGTTCCACCTGATCAAGTTGAAAGTTAATGAGGGTAGGTTTACAATCACAAATATTTCAGGTATTGAGAGATACTGAACTTGGATGATATACTCTTAGATTTTTTTTTGAGGTAAGATCTTGGTGTCTAAGTTACCTCTGCTTCGGCACCCTAAATACTAGGATTAAAGGCATTTAAAACTAGGTCTGGCTTCAGCCACATATGAATATCCATGAACAAATAAAAATTGAACACGGTTATGTTGAAGCACATCACACTCTTCTGAAACTCAGCCATCTTATTGAGTGCCATGAGTCTTTAAAGATAAAACAGTGAAAAGCTGGATAACAACATGGTCTTGCAGAACTCATGGCACGAGGACACCATAAATAAGGCAGTCCATTCTCTTTGAGTTGCCTTAGGGGCTATCATGTGTCACCATTGTGAATGAACAGTATGTATAAAGTTGCTCATATTTCTATTAACTGTGTTGCCTAATTTTTCCCCTTCAAGGATTTGTTGCTGTTATTATAGTGATTGATAGCCTAATTATAGCCAAAACACTTTGGACCATTTTAAGTTCAAACAGAAGCCCTGGCTTCCAAGGAAAGACGAGGGAGGCTGACTCAGAGTAAGAAGAGAACAAGAATCCACTCTCCATCTTTTCATCCTGTCTAGGCGTGTGCTCTACGAATTAGATGACGGCTGCCCACATTGTGAGGTTGACCTTTATTTATAGTCCTGATACGAATGCTTATATGGTCTAGAAAGATCACAAGGCTCACCCAGAGATAATGTTTTACTAGCCATCTGGGAAACCCTTTGTGAGTACAAGTTAGCATATGGAATTAATTACACACACACATACCACAATTATGTGTGATCTGCCTTGAAAACTCCATTTAAAATGACGACCTTAAGATTCTCATTTCCAAATGCCTTTAGCTTTAGTGAACGAAACTAGGGTTCCGAAATAGCTGGTTGCACAATGGAAGCAGGAAAATAAGTGAGCATGAGAAATCTTCCAAGAATCAGGAAGGAAGAATCCAGAATTCTAGTGAACACATGGAGGAATTATTATATATTTAAAAAAATAAGCATTGGTAGAAGGACTGGAGTCATGATGTCAGACAAGAACGTAAGTGGATGTTGGATTTACCAGTGAAAAGTTTGATGAGACTTCAGGTCATTGTGTAGCTTGTAATGTTCTATCCCAAACTTAATTCTCACATAGGACACTACTTAAAGGAAGTTTGTAATAGGAAAAACTTGATATTTACTGTTTTAACCAGTGATTATCATGTTACTAACAGTGGGAAAGCTTACAGTTCTTTTGAATATGGCAAATAATTGGACTTCATTTCTATGGTATTGTCAAAAATTTTGTAAGTGAAAAAATATGCAAATTACAGATTCAAGTTATGAGATTTCAGAAGTAACAAAAAATGTGGGGAGAGTTTACAAAATAATGGAGCTGCATTTTCTCATAGTGAGCGGCTCATAAAAGGGTTAAAATAAGCAAATTATTAAAACAAAAATAAAAGGGAGCTGGGCATGTGGCCCCGTAGGTAGTGACGTAGACCAGCCATGTCAGCGTTCCAAACAGGGTCCTGAGAGGGGGAAACGTGGGGATGGAAAAGATAGAGAAAGGAAAGAGCCAGAAGCAGGAGTGGATGGGAAGCTGCGCGCGCCCCTCAGGTGGATGGGAAGCTGCACGTGCCCCTCAGGTAGGGAAGCAGAAAGCAGATCAGGAGAGAACATTAGACAGCAGAAACACAGGAACTCACAATAAGTCAAGTTCCCTTTAGCGAGGTGCATTCTGGGTTGGCAAATAAAGTCTTTGACACATTGGGGGAATGTCATACTTGAATTTCCAGACTCCAGCCCTCTAGGCCCTGGTGCCAGTACACAGCCGACCTTGTGTGGTGTGACCGTGGCTAGAAGAGGGGCAAAATGCCCACACTCCATCATCAGGGCCTCTAGGGGAGTGCTTGTTTAGCATGTGGAAACCCTTGGTTTAATCCTCCATGCCATATGAATTGGGTGCAGTGGCACATACACTCAAGAGGTGGAGGCAGAAGGATTAGAAGTTTGAGATCATCAATTACATAGAGAGTTTGAGGCAAGCCTGGGTACAGGAGAACTTTTCCCTTGTTTTTAATGAAAGTGAGTGGATGGGGCAGGGGTGAACCAGGAATGAAGAAATCCCAGAACCCAAAAGCTAGAGGTTCTGAGGAGGAAGGGGAAACTAAAACTGAAACACATAGTGAAGACAAAATAACATTAGTGATAAAATAGAAGACACCACTCTCTGCAAAGCCTAGCAGTAAAGATGGTTTGCAACTCTAATTGTATTTAATGAACAAATCCATGAAAAAGTACAAATAATTAATCCTGGTCCAATAACCAATACAAAACCTAGATAGTTCTGTATTAATTCAACAAATTTTATTTTATTGAGTCTGCTCTTTT
>NW_022196891.1:26814601-26819310 GCF_008632895.1 Mastomys coucha | reverse complement strand
GTACTGTGTCATCAAGGCTGGCCTCAAACTCTCAGTAATTCTGATTCTACCACCAAAGAGCTAGGATACACAAGAATTGAACACTTATTTAAAATCTGTTTAGAAAAATAATATGCCCCCAAAGCTTGGCTTTTAAATTCTAATGTTTATAGAAGAAGAGGTATCGGTTCTTGCACACTCAGAAAGT
Source organism: Mastomys coucha (assembly GCF_008632895.1). Lineage (NCBI taxonomy): Eukaryota > Metazoa > Chordata > Mammalia > Rodentia > Muridae > Mastomys > Mastomys coucha. The sequence continues at coordinate 26,819,123 of NW_022196891.1, read as the reverse complement.
ACACCTAAACTTAGAGAGAGACAGAGAGAGGAAAGAAGAGGAGAGAGAGAAAGAGAGAAAGAGAGAGAGAGAGAGAGAGAGAGAGAGAGAGAGAGAGAGAGATCAATAACCCTCATAAATCTAAGACAAAAATTTAGCAAATACATCAAGTAATATAGCTGTCTCCTCTAATGATACTCTGCCCAGCGACAGACATCCCTCTTTCATCCCTGATGAGACAGCCGCCTATGTCTGCGTTACTCTGTTCAGTTTGCACAGCAACAGAATTGTTTAATGACACAGCCCTATTAGCATTCATGAAGTCTAAAAGAAAATGACATAAATCATGATCAGGTGAGGTTCTTTCAAGGAATGAAAGGTTAGTTTTAATCTAAAAATCATTCAGTGTAATTTACCACATTTATAGAATAAAGAAAAAAAATCATACAATCGTTTCTATAAACATAAAAATCATCTCATAAAAGTCACTATTGATTCATGATAAAAATCCAACTAAACAGGAAACTTTTTTCTTTTAAAAATAATATTTTAATTAAGCCTAAAAATCTCAAGCTATCAGTGCAGCTTATAGTCATACACACACACACACACACACACACACACACACACACACACACACGTCGCTGATGAGAGTCTTAACATTTCAGGGAGGGGGGGACTCAGTCTTAGAACTCTCCACAACATCTCAAGTCAGGTAGGCTACTGAAGAAATTACACACCTTGTGTGCTACTCCACACACCGATGCAGATTTAGCAATTTCTTCTAATTATTACCAATGTTATTGATTCAGTTTTTTAGAAATCCTGTAAATTTAAGTATCACACACACACACACACACACACCCTGTACATGCAAGTTAATGAACTTGTGATATTAATTTTTAGTTATAAATTGTATTCCATTTTCATCCATGAGAATGACCCATTTTCTCCCTCACATGTTGAGTCCTAACTCAGATCTTAGATTTGTGTATGTAACCTAGAGTGCAGAAGCTACCAAGGGGCTGCTGGAGTTGGGGATGCTTTGAGTGAGCGGGATGGCATAACAGGAGAGATGAGAGCAGAGAAGGGGGAATTTGGGAGTGGGGAAACTTAAGTAGAGATAGGTATGGGGGAAGGGGAGATGTGCGGGAAAGGAGGGCCAGTCGCAATTAAGGATGTAAGAAAACACAGAAAATTACAATTTTGTAAGCTAATTTAAAAACATGTTAAATAAAACAGATTTATAAGGGAGATATTTGGCACAACTGGGTAGCTGCACCTGGAAGCCAAAGGTTACCAAACAAAACCCCAGGTCCAGATGTAAGACACTTCCATTTCTTTTTATCTTCTTTTCCTTTCTTTCTTTCTTTTTTTTTTTTTTTTTTTTTTTGGCTTCTCAAGACAGGGTTTCTCTGTGTAGCCCTGGCTGTCCTGGAACTCACTCTGTAGACCAGGCTGGCCTCGAACTCAGAAATCTGCTTGCTTCTGCCTCCCAAGTGCTGGGATTAAAGATGTGCACCACCACTGCCTGGCTGTTTATTTTTGAGACAGGGTTTCTCTGTGTAGCCCTGGTCGTCCTGCATCTTACTCTGTAGACCAGGCTGGCCTTGAAGTCACAGAGATCTGCCTGCCTATGCCTTCTGGGTGCTGAGATTAAAGGCATGTACCATCATCCCCCAGCTGTGAGACACTTATAAGAAAGCTGGTCCTGTGGTTTGTGGATTGTATCTTGGGTATTCCGAGCTTTTGGGGAAATATCCACTTATCAGAGAGTACATACCATGTGTGTTCTTTTGTGATTGGGTTACCTCACTCAGGATGATATCCTCCAGATCCATTTGCCTAAGAATTTCGTAAATTCATTGTTTTTAATAGCTGAGTAGTACTCCATTGTGTAAATGTACCACATTTTCTGTATCCATTCCTCTGTTGAGGGACATCTGGGTTACTTCCATCTTCTGGCTATTATAAATAAGGCTGCTATGAACATGGTGGAGCATGTGTCCATATTAATGTTGGAGCATCATCTGGGTATATGCCCAGGAGTGGTATTGCAGGGTCCTCAGGTAGTACTATGTCCAATTTTCTGAACCACCAAACTGATTTCCAGAGTGGTTGTACCAGAAACTCAAGAAGAAAGAAGACCAAAGTGTGGATACTTCGATCCTTCTTAGAAGGGGGAACAAAATACCCATGGAAGGAGTTATAGAGACAAAGTGTAGAGCAGAGACTGAAGGAATGACAATCCAGAGACTGCCCCACCTGGGGATCTATCCCATATACAAACACCAAACCCAGACACTATTGTAGATGCCAACAAGTGCTTACTATCAGGAGCCTGATATAGCTGTCTCCTGAAAGGCTCTGCCAGTGCCTGACAAATACAGAAGTGGATGCTCACAGCCATCCATTGGACTGAACACAGGGTTCCCAATGAAGGAGTTAGAGAAAGGACCCAAGGAGCTGAAGGGGTTTGCAGCCCCATAAGAGGAACAACAATATGAACTAACTAGCACCCCCAGAACTCCAAGGGACTAAACCACCAACCAAAGAGTACACGTGGTGGGACTCATGGCTTCAGTTGCATATGTAGCAGAGGATGGCCTAGTCAGTCATCAGTGGGAGGAGAGGCCCTTAGACCTGTGAAGGCTCTATGCCCCAGTGTGGGGGAATACCAGGGCTAGGAAGCAGGAGAGGGTGGGTTGGCAAGCAGGGGGAAGGTAGAGGGAATAGGGTATTTTTTTTGGAGGGAAAACCAGGAAAGAGGAGAATATTTTAAATGTAAATAAATCTAATAAAAAATGGGGAAAAAAAGTAGTTCATAAAGGCCCAGAGGCACTCCACAGAGTATGTGCTCTTGCTACATGTCTTGAAAACAGGCCAGAACTAGCTGATAAGATCCTACCACCGAAGAAATCACACACTTTGCAAGGTGCAGAGAAATCAATCTGGAACTGAGCTGGGAGCTTCCTGCATGTGGGGTAGCATTCACAGTGTGGAAGATGCCACACAGGCTGCCCTGGGAACACGTTAGTGGTCTCCTTGAGCTGTGAACCTTATAATCTACACCACCACGCTGCCAGGCAAGATGTACCTATTTGTATAACAGCGACACCCCTGTATGGGGATAAACCAATCGGTCTACGGTTGGATCTAAGGTCACTCCGAAGAGGAAATTGATTCTTTGTACTGTAAACGGGTACAAAGCTCTTGCCTGTGGAGGTCATAAGCCGGGTCGGGAATTCGTTACTGTTCTGCAACATTGACACAGCATCAAACTGCCTTCTGGCACTCATATTTATACCATGGACACGTGATATATTCCCAGCCTTAACTAGAGAAGACTCTTTGTAGTGAAAGAAGAGACATGCAGAGAAATTCAAGGTTGGTACATGAGAACATGAAGGCTGAGTGCTCATCCCATGCCTACGTGCCTGTGGATATATATACAATATGCACATTAAATGCATGTACATATGTGGGGCTTTGTATACCATGTACTTGTGTGTGCATATATAAATGTGTGGGTGCATGAGAACCTATTTGTGTATTCTGTGCTCAATGCGCAGAGAACTTATATAAAGGTGTGTGAATACATGTGCTAATGTAAATGTTAGGGTGTAAATGTCCACGTACTTCTGTGTGTTTGTAGTTGTGTGTGTACATGCATATGTATCCATGTGTAGGGGTTTCTATGGATACAAATATGTACACATATATGTGTGGGCATTTGTGTACCTCTGACCCTATGTTTCACATATACGAAAGTGTTCATTTTGTGTGTATGTGTGTGCATGAATATATGAATTTGCATACCTTTGCCTATGTGTAGTTAGTTGCACACTTACTTGCATGGTTATGTATGAACATATTTACATACATGGGCCCATGTACATACATGTACACAACACATGTCTGGGTTCTTTCCAGTCCATAGCTCACTTCCATTCTTAGGATTGCTTTGCTTTTGTTCTGTTTTAAGATTTATTTTTAATCTTGTATGTATGTATGTCTTTGTCTGCAAATATGCCTGTGTACCACCTGTATGCAGTACCAGTGGAAGCCAGAAGAGGACATTGGATTCCTTAGGAGCTGGAGTTACAGTTGTGAGCTGCCATGTGGGCGCTGGGAATTGAACCCAGGTCCTCTGGAAGAGCAGGCAGTGCTCGTAACAGCTGAGCCATCTCTCCTGCTCATTTAAACTGTCTCTATTTCTGTCCCATTCCTAAGAGACCTGGCTTTTTCTTCATCCTTCTTGCAGCTGCCAGGATTTTTGACCTGCTTGTACTATTGTCTCCACCTCAAGTCCTAATAAGATTGTTCTCCAGCTTCTGAATGTGTTGTTAAATTCTTTCTCTATTGGACTAAGAACCCCAAAGGGAACCTCAGTTTCCGGAGTAACTCGTATGCTGCATATATTACCCATTGAGCCATCTCTGCTGCCTTTGATGGGATTCAAAATCACCATGGAAACAAATCTCTAGGTTTGCCTATGAGAGATTTTTTTTTTTTTTTTTTTTTTTTTTTTTTTTTTTTTTTT
>NW_022196891.1:26806739-26814362 GCF_008632895.1 Mastomys coucha | reverse complement strand
TTTTAGAATAGGTCATTGAGGTGACAAGACCCACCCCAAATGTGAACATGGCCTGACCCCATGGTCTGGGGTCTTCCTCAGCATAGAAGACAGTAAGCTGGGCATCAGCCTGATAGTCCTGCCATCGTGCCCTCTCCCTGCCGATGGACTATAAACTCTTTACATTGTAAACTGAAGTAAACCCTTCCTCCTTAACGTTGCCTCTTGGTGCTTGGTCACAGCACCATGAATAATAACTAATACTGAAAACTGGAACTGAGAGATGGAGCCACTGTCATAATAAATAAAGCTGACCTTGGGGTTCATGGGCCTTTTGTAAGAGCAATGTGGAACTCAAAATGCCCTCAAATTTTGCCAACAGCTTAAGAGCTGTGGGGGGCGGGGTGGGTGGAGGTTGTCAGGTCCCTTTGATTCACTGTCCAGACAGACTGGTTGAATTCGTGAACTCAAAACCAAGTTAAAGAACTGAGGAAGACATGTTGGCGTCAACCTCTGGCCTTTCCACATACCTATATATGCAAGCACATCAGTGTGCACACTTTCACTGGTGTGCACACTTTCACTGGTGTACACATGCGCATAAAGTGTGCACACACTGACAAACACAGTCACACACACATATACACACAAATGCACACACGGTCACACATGCATACACACATACACACACAGTCAAACACACACAGTCACACACACATACGCACACACATACACACACAGTCTCACATACATACACTATCACATACACACTCAAACACACAGTCATACACACAGACATACACACATACAGTCACATACATGCACACACATAGTCACACACACATATACACACACATACACACAGTCACACACACAAATACACACAGTCACACACACATACAATCACACACACAGTCACACACACATACACAGAGTCACACACACATACACACACAGTCACACACACATATACACAGTCACACACGCACATACATATGCACACAGTCACATACAGTCACACACACACACACACACTCAACTGACAATTGAGACTGGCCATCGCATAGGACTAGCTTTTCTCAGAATTTCTGTTCAAATTCCCTTTTAAGGCTCCCGGAATAAAGTCCATGAGAAACACAGAACGTACATCACTCACTGACATTATTAACACTACTCATTCTAAGAGTTAAGCACCTTTTTTAGTTTCAGTAAATGAAGCGCTGACTTCCTACAGCACTGACTTACCAAGGTTGGAAAGGTTTTAGGTCTTGGTGCCCATGGAGAAACACTGGCACAGGTCTGCGAGGTACCGCTCGCCTCCCTACTCACATGGGACACTATGTAAGAGCCAGGTAGAGTGTTACCAGGGAAAAATTGGAATCTGAACCAGGGACTTGAAGGGGCCTCAAAGCATTTCTTGTTTTGTTGCTCAACTGACTGCCTCATGTGCCTACATGCGAGCACATCACATACTTAAGAGAAGTCAAGGGTGAAGATACAAGTGTGAACCCAGGGATGGAGAAAAGGAATCTTAAAATAGCTTTGCTGGGATATTATTCATAGCTCTGGTGGATCACCTGTCCTCTTGCTCAAAGAGGCCAAGGTGTTGGGGGAGCTCACCCAAGAGATGAGCACTCAAGACACATCGCATAGCTAGTCGAAAGCCTTTATTCCAGCCAGCTGGAATCATATCCAAGTTCAGGGACCTAGGTGTGCCCCGAAGTGTTCGGGATACAGGAGTTTTAAAGGCAGAGACCTCACCCAGGCATCTTGCTCGGCAGCTGCAAGGGGGAGGGGATGGGGTTTTACAGAGTGAGCAGTTAGAAGCAAAGAATTTGACCAGAAGCTAAGATAAGTGGTTATCTGGAAGAGGCTCCCCCACTATCAGGCTGTTTAACAGAAGCTAAGATAAGTTGGCTAGGACATCTTGACATTTAGTTCCTAGAACAGAGATGGGTAATTTTCTGTGGCTGCCTGCAGCCACTCATACAAATGGGTCATCTGGAATGGGAGTCAGGGCCTGAATAATTAAGGGTACCGGAAATTCGGGAAGGGTTTGAAAAAAATTTAGACCAACACATGGTGTGCTTTCAGTCCGCCATCATTCACTGAATTCTCCTTGTTACAAGTAAACAGGTAGATAGGTAAAGCAAAACCCCTCCCCCAAGTTCGTCAGCAACTTGGCCCAATCAGCAGCTTCATCTTCAGTCTCTGGAGGAGGGACTTCCGGCGTAACTGGAACTTGGAGAGAGGCTTGGCAATTAGCAGGAGGTGGGCAGAGAGGAGTGGCTATCTGTGGCAAGGTGGGGTCTGATAGAATCAGCCCTCAGCTGTAGGAGGGTCACAATTTTCCAGTTAAACCTGGACATGGCCTCAGCAAGGATACAAGATGGAGGAACCCCTGCAGTGTCTCATCTTGTTGCAACGGAAGACACCAGATAATGGACACTAAGCAGTACATGTGTCATAGGATGACCTGGACCAGCAGGTTGTTCTTTAGTGACAAGATCTTGACAGGGAGGATCAGGGATCCTGGGAGGGAGGACTGCGATCAGAAAATAAAGATGGGAAAGTATGGGATCGGGAGGCCCTGTACTGGCTATGTCTTATGCCGAGCAAGTTTATTAAGAAGCACAGCATTTTACCTACAGTGTGTGTGTGTGTGTGTGTGTGTGTGTGTGTGTGTGTGTGTATGGGGCAGAGTCAGCAGAAAGCTATCACACAACGGGAGGAAGTCAGCAAGAAACTAATTAAGTAATGCTGCAGAAAGGGAACACAGGGCGTGATAAGCCCAGTCTCTTCAGGGGATCTCTCCCCAGACCCAAAACCTAAACCTTTGAGATTCTGGTTGCAGCCCCAGGCTGGACTTTGCCACATTTTCCCCTAAGCAAGAACAAGGAACTAGTATTCTGTTTGCTCTTTCACTGGAGCCTCTGAGAGAGCCTTAGTTCTGCCTGGCTCCCAACAATAGGGAGGAGGAGCGTCAGCATGGAAAACAATGTCCTCAGTGATTCTGAGGGAAAACATGTGGTCCGCCGTGGGATTCCTAAGTCCCCAAGAGGTTCCCCTGGACGGACCCCACTGACCTTAGCCTGAAAAAAAAAAAAAAACAGTGATTCATTTAGGCCACCTGCTTCATCTTAAACGCTCCCGGGAAAGCATAGACCCTCGATATAATAAACATCAATCCCAAATGAAAACTGGACTAGACTTTAAAAGGAACAATAAGTCACTCAGGCTCGAGCATGGGTTGCTGATGAGCCAGGCAGGAGACTCACAACCACCCAGCTACAGTGCAAAGAATGCAGATCTGTTCAGGTCTCATAATTTTGCTTTCCTCATTTTTAATTTGACACTGTTGGTACTCAGTGGTTACAACCTCATATTGCTTTGCTCCTCATTTCTTGAATCATCAGATCTCCTCCTTACAATTGCTTTGATACGTTCTTGGTATAAAAATCATCAGTATGTTTTGTTTGTTTTTTTAACAGTCTTAGCGGACATCTCTGAGAGTAAGATACGGTAATGGCTCTCCTGGGAGAAGCATAGTTGGATTTTCCTGGCTCTCACCCTTTCTAGAGCCTTTGGTTGGCATAGTCATGTTATTCTTGTTTAAACTGTGTATTTTTAACCTGGTAAAAATGGTGTCTTCTGGGGATGTACAGTGTTTACAAACTGAACTCCCAAAGGTGAAGGCAATCTAGCCAACCTCTACTACAATAAATTGATCCAGTGTAGGGCAGGTTTGGGGACGCCTCTTACATGGAGTTGTAGTCCTCGTTATCATGGAAGAAGGTTCAGAAAATTAATTAACCATCACATTTCTGCTCCTTAAAAACTTACAGGGATTGCAGCTGGAAGTGGAGGGTGTGGCTGGAGGGTTGGGATGTGGGGAGGAGGAAGAGAAGGAAGAGGAGGAAGAGAGGAAGAAGAGGAAGAGGAGGAAGAGGAGGAAGAGAGGAAGAGGAGGAAGAGGAAGAAGAGGAGGAGAAAGAAGAGAAGAAGGAGGAAGAGAAGGAGAGAGGAGGAGGAGGAGGAGGAGGAGGAGGAGGAAGAGGAGAAGGATTGAGAGGAACATATGAAAGAAACCAGTTGACAGGAAAAGGCTGAAAACCCTGCCCACTGAGACTACCTGTGACAGGTAAAACATGCTCTAGGAGGGCTTACTATTTGCAAACACAAGAAAAGTGAGGTGCTGGGCAAATATGACCAGCTTACTAGCCGCCTACTTCCTTTCTTAATAAAGGGTTTCTATTCGTATTACTTCACCATGTGTCTTTGGTATAATTTTTCTTTGAACACAGTGACCTGGAAACTTCACTGTCTCCCCCAAGATCTCACGTGTAACACAGGTCGCACCCTTACAGATATCTCTTCCTTAATGGTTCAGATATCTCCCCCTTAATGGTTATTGACAGCTCAATCTACCACAAAGGGATCAGGAAGTTGTAATTTCACCTTACGGCCGGTAGATGGTGCCGTGGGACCATACAGAATTTTCCTCGGGCGTTGAGCCAGACTGGAGTGGTCACTCCAGCTGAACCCTTTATTAGAAAAGAAGTAAGGTTCGAGCTGTTCTCCTTCTTTACTATCTTTCCATTTTAAATGAGGAGAAAGTTGCAGCTTGCAAACAATGAAAAAGAAATGCCTTAGAGGGACTGGTATCTCTCCAAGCAGCTGTGAACACTGCTGCAGCTCAAGCTATGCCTGTGGACCTCCATCAGATGGGGAGGCATCCCGGTCGGTCTCTGTTTTATACTCGCATTTCCAATGCCAATGTATGCACATATTATAATTTATCCTCCATTTTATCTTTATTACTGTTTTATGATTTTTGCCTTATTACAACATATATTATGTGAGGTAGTCTTATTGTATTTATTGTTTCACCTTTGGAATATTTGTCGACTATTGCATCGCATAAATTATATTCAGAAAATATGCTACAGCCACGGAAACCTTAATAACGGGGACTCTGGACTAAAGTGCATCTAACTGATGTTTTTGGCTTTGCCACGATTGATTGATTTGTGAGTCCTTCATTAAAGATGCGCAACCATGAAGAAGGAGAGAATTTCAGTTCTGAAAGGCTTCCAACTGTGCCACTGAGTCAGGAGCTAAGTATACATAGTGATAAAGAGATATACTCATGGTAAAAACTATGAGCCGGGCACATACATATAGACGCAAAGAGAACACAATTTGATTAACAGCCAAGAATACACCAGCAAAGATTAGGGACCAGTCATACATACAAGGTCAGTGAATCACTCAGTCAAGAGTAATAGCCAGCAGACGGCTGCAGGCCACAGCCAGCCACTGACAAATCAGATTTCAAAATGGGCAAGGGGAGCTTCAATCAGCTCCCTAATTGGGTTCGTAGCATGCAGGCGGTGTGTAATCGCCTTCCCTGTTGTGCTAGGGGAACACTGCAAAGCGTGGGATCCGCAGCTGGTGGAACCCAAGCTACGCTTAGAGAATTAACCAAACCCAGAGGAATGGCGTTGGTCTTTGGCCCGTGGAAATCACAGTTCTGAACAGCCAGCCTCTCACAGGCGCCCCGGGGGCTAGCCCTTACGAACCCAGTATCAGTATCGGCTTGCTGGATTTCTTCACCGAGTCTGTAAAGTAAACCTTGGGCACCACAGCTTTGTAGTGACTAACCTCAGAGACTAGTCCCAACTCGTTCTGTCCCTCTATTGAGTCATCCAAGTACTTCGGTGTAGACTTCAGGCTGGTATAGTGGTCCACGCCATTCTCCTGGTGGGATGTGACTCTTGGAAACAGTAACTGCTGGAAAGTAGGGCATCCACACGAGGCACTCCAGGATGAATCAGCTTCCGGTCAAACAGACCTATACCACCATACGAATCATACCAATGTCTGCTTTTGGCTACTGGGAAGGTGTTTTGGAGCCCAGAGGCAGGCAGGGTCCAAAGCCTGTGGAATAGAGTCCCCGGATGAGCAGGTGCCACCTGCACCCTTCAAGGTGGGGCAAACATCTGCAATTTGTTACTTTGTTGTTCCACAAGACTCCCTGAGCATCCTTAAGGATAACGCTAACTCACGTTCCCGTCGTGGGCTGGGATGTCTCATTAGCAGCAGAAATCCTAGGGATTTCCCAACCAATTGGTATCCATATGAGGCACTTGGCCTTGGGATTTCAGAGGCACAGGGAGGTATGACAGGCAAACTTCACATATTCTATTATCTTGACATTCCTTTTTGAGTATAAGACGGACTCTGTCAGATGGTAAACAGGATCCCAACATTCTTGAACCATCTCTGTCTCTTCCCAGCTCTTCAGTTGGGTCGATCAATATCTCTGCTCGTATTACCTCTTCCTGGTGGTACCCTGGCCTGTGAGACAGTTGGGTACGACCTACTGCACAGCTCCTCTCTACCTGCGGAGTGTAGCACAGTGCCCACCAGCTTGCCAAGCACATCGTCCAGGACAGACTCAATGAAGGCTTCCACACAGGTGGACCTTCTTTCTCAATCCCTGGCTGCTGGGGAGTGAGGATCTCTAAGAAACGCACGGCTTCTCTTGCTCTTCATGTGTGTTTATGCTGTCTCTGATATCCCCTGATTCGCACACTGAACCTAGGATCTACCTAGAAAGTGCCTATCTAGGCGGAGATAAGTTTCTGCTCAGCACAGAAACACAGGAGCATCTGCAAGTATAAGCCTGTGTGACGGACACCTGGATACTCAGGCATTGGGCCCTCCATGACGGAGAAAACACGGCCAGCAAAGACAAATAAATGCCCATGGCCAATCTCTGGAGTCCCACCTGTGCAGGGCCAGAGTCATAGTTGCTTTCTAAGAGATAAAAGTCAAGTTAGAAAACTAAAAGTACTTTCAGAGAAGGTGCTACCTACCGCTTCCCCCTGGCTTTGCATTCTGGCTCCTTTTGAGTTTGTGAGACTCACCTCTGCAGGGGAAAGGAGTCGGGTATCTGGATAGATGGTTGGAACCAGTTGCCACTGGGGATGCCCCATAATTTAGCATATATATATATGTGTGTGTATATATATGCACATATATATGTGTGTGTGTATGTATATATGCACATATACATATATACATATATGTGTGTATATATGCACATATACATATATATACATATATGTGTGTGTTCTCAATATATATGTATTTTCCTTTTCAGTTTTGCCCTTGAAATTTGTGAAGTTTGACCACTGTGTTTCAGTCGCCTTAGAATTATCTTTTTATTGTACTATGATTACTGTGTTTGTACCTTGTGTGCATATGAGTGCAGGTGTGTTCCACAGATCATGTGTGGAGGTCAGAGGGCAGCTTTCAGAAGTGGATTCTGGGGATCAAAGTCAGCTCCTGGAATGTAGCGTGGTCCCACTGAACCTTCTCACCTGCTCTGGAGTTTCTTAAAATTGACTCACATACTGTTATGGATTGGGCAGGCAAGCGCTAATGCAAATTGTAAAAATAAGCCCCTGGGTAGTTAGTCGGATAATTAGTTTATTTCAGCTTTTGTCCATAGCATAAGTACGTGTAAGAAAAGTGATTATGTCCCGTGTAGCTCAAAGCAGTTTTTGGCTCTTCTTCTCCAACCTGGAGATTGTTACATTTAATCCTCTGTCCAGAATTCAGTAATTACTCTGGGGG
>NW_022196891.1:26803933-26806638 GCF_008632895.1 Mastomys coucha | reverse complement strand
AAAAAAAAAAAAAAAAAAAAAAAAAAAAAAAAAAAAAAAAAAAAAAAAAAAGAAAAGAAAAACCCAAAACTTTGCAGGTAAAATTTTTTTGCAAAAACATTTCAAAATGATTCCTGTCGATGATTTATTAAAAACAAGGCTAGAGATCTAATGCCCAATATGAACATTACTCTCACCAAATCTTTCTCTCTGTGATTAATGCTCATGAACTTCACACTCTAATTGAGTTTTATTATCTGTGTTCTAGAATGTATTGGATGCACACTGTCTTCTTCACTCCCCCTTCACATCTAGAGTAGCCCTGTTCTCAGCTAGTGAACATGGAGGTGCGGAGCATTGCCCCACCCATCACCTCCCTTACTCCCAGCAAAGATCGTTCACTGTGGCAAAGTCTTTCTCTGCTCTCTTCCAGTTTCAATTACTGCAGGGTGAAGGACCCCGAGAGTGGATAGGTACTCAGTTGGGGAGGGAACAGTCAGTCACTGCCACCCTCCCTCTCACAGAAGACAACTAGTCCCCCCAAACAACCGGGATGCTTCTATCCATCAGCGTGGATGACACAACACGGCCACAATGCCGTTTCCCCAAACCACTTCTTAAGCTTTATGGACCGCAGCTTCACACGCTCACTTTTATGGACCGCAGCTTCACACGCTCACTTTTGGTGATTCCTGCACCATAGGCTGCACCAGATTCCACGGCAGGCTGGGAAAGGTCTAGGAACTCAAATTTTCACCAGTACTATGGAGTCGGTCTAGCCACTCAGTGAATTCCTCAGGGCTCTTTCCCCTGCATATCATTTCATGGAATTGATAGGATTTCTCATTACTGCTGATGGATGTGAAGGGAAGTTCCTGGAGAGAAGCCATGGTGACGAAGGCTGATTGATTGGTCATACCTTTGGTGGTACGGACAGGAATGTTGCAAGCTCAGAACCTCGATGGCCATTTATTACATACCTCTGTGCATGGTCTAACATCCTTGTCATCAGGTGAGTTCTTTGGAGTTTATGAACAGACACTAGCTTCCCTTGAGCAAAGGGAAAAGAATGTGACAGATAGCCACTGAGTCCTAGAATGGATTTTCCCACGTTTCTGCGACTTGCCTACCTGGTATTTCCACCAGTATACTTGAAAAGAGTCTTGATGAATGGCTTTCTTTGTTCTGTTACTATAAAATCTCCATAGAAACTTCCTGAAACTGCTACCATATTGGCACATGGAATTTGAAGTAACCTAAGTCCCGGGCCACTAAAATTGCTCTAACAGAGAAGGTTCTCTCCAAGATCTGTTTTGTATATGTATATTAACATACACATATTGTATTCATAATACTGTAATAAACAACATTCCCCCTCCTCCTCACCTTCCTCCTCCTCCTCTTCTTATTCTATTTTTCTAAGCCCAGATGTCATGTAGCCCAGGCTGAACTCAAACTTAAATATGGACCCAATGATAGCCTTGACCTTCTGATCCTTCTGTGTCTACAATTTAAGTGGTGGGATTACAGGGGTGCACTATCATGCCCACTTCATGTAGTATTGTAGGTTGAACACAGAACTTCATGCACACTAGACAAGTGCTCCATCAGCTGAGCTATGTCCCTGGCCCTAAACACAAGCTCTTCATTGGTGTTTAATTGTAGTCTTTCTTTGAGGAAGAGCTTTGAAATGGATTGCTGACATTAAAAAAGAAGGGTTTTTAATAATGCCAGGGACAAGGCATTATGTGGTGGGGCTCTTGCTGAGTATGCGTAAGGCCCTGGATTCCACTCCCCTGACCATGAGAACAATGTTTCTGTTAGATTTTAGGGATGAAGGTGAGATATGGCAGGTTCAGCAGAGAGGCACTGATGTGAGTTCTGCTTCAGGAGAGAGCTTTGTTAAGAGTTATTAATACCACAGGCAGAGAGGGGGATTTGCTTAGGCTGCTGAAGCGGGAGGGATGTCCCATACCACCAGGCAGCACAGTAGTTAGTAAGTGAGTTACCTTGCCATAGGGCACTGTGACTTAAGCTTATATGCTAAGGGTCACTGAGGTGCCAAGTAGGGAGTAAGAGGCGTCTATGCCAATATTATCGAAGATGCCTCAGTCCCTGATGGGGGAGTGGGAGAGAAGCAGAGGTGGCCTGTCAGCCCCGTGGAGTGGTTGGGAGTGTATTTTTGCCTGTGCGTCTTTGAGAATTACATGCTCAAAATTAATAACCATTATTCTAAAAGGTAAGGATAACTTGGAGTACGCATAGAGTTTTCTCAATAAATCTTCACCTGCTTGGTGTGTATGAAAATATATAAATAATGGTTGGTCTTCTGATAATGATAAAATATAGAATTATTATTTATGTGTAAATTCTATTTTATTTATGCAAATGTGCCATCAATATATTTTAAAATTGAGCTTTATAACCACCATGGTGAGAGCTTTAAAAATCTGTATTTATTCTACAAATAATTTATGTTGCTTATGTTATTCTTCCCATGTTGCAGATAGAAACCAGGACTCTGAATACTAATTGGCTTGTTTAAAGTCAAACAGTGAACATTTATGATTCTCACTCTCATTTCCTAATTCTGTATCTTGAGTTTTGTACCATAGAACCAAGGTCTTGAGGATATGAAAAGAGCTTTCTTTGTAGAGTAGTTGTTCATAATGACTTCAAGTGATCAATGAGAGGGAGAGGGAGAGGGAGAGGGAGAGGGAGAGGGA
>NW_022196891.1:26781753-26803630 GCF_008632895.1 Mastomys coucha | reverse complement strand
GAGAGGGAGAGAGGGAGAGAGGGAGAGAGAGAGAGAGAGAGAGAGAGAGAGGGAGAATGGGGTGGAGGTAGAGACACAGAGACAGAGACACAGATCAGAGACAGAGAGATAGAGAGACATCTGCTGGGACCACAAACTCTATCTACTTCAGGGCTTCTGGGGACTAGGCTTGTAGAGCTTTCACATAGGTAGCTGCAAACCTTTTTGGCAGAGCTGTGAACCCTGCTAGGTACACAATCTGAAATAAAATGCTTTAAAAACTACACCCATCCCCTCCACAGCTGTGTCTCAGCTATAGTCAGTCAGTCAAACTTGCTTTCTAGGAAGACACTGGTAATTGACATTGTAATTTCCACGTCTAATGCCCTGGGCTTCACTCATTCATCTAAAGTATCTTTCTCATGAACAAACACAACCAACCAAGAAAGGCAGTAGAAAGCATGGCTCCTAATGTCTAGGATGTTTGTTTTGCAAATCGATGTCTCCAGGCTCTGTGAGAATAGTAACCCACAGCTTCCACCATGTTGCAGCTTCCGCCATGTTGCTCATAGTAACCCACAGCTTCCGCCATGTTACCCGATTCTTCATTCCTTTAGCCACATTTTCCCTCCCTCCTCTCTCCAGCTTACATGGAGAGGGGCTTGTTAGCTGCCAGAAATCTAAGGAAGAAGTAGACGGACCGGCTGGCCCAGAGTTTGTCTGCTTCAGAACACAGATGCTAAGGTGGTCAGTCCAGCCTGTGCTGTGGCTGAAGACTGCTCTGTGTGCCTGTCTCAAGAGGAAAAGCAGACAGCCACTACCATCAGGCCAGCGATGTGAATCCCTCACCCTTGTGACTGGTAAGGAGCTGGACTCGATGGACACAATTATAAGACACAGATGTGGATTTAAAGCAAGCTCATACTACTTTGTTGGCAAAGCTCAGCAAACTAACCTCTGGTTTTCATGGTTCCTATTAATGCTGGCCTTGCCTTCCAAGGGGAGCCCGTTTCTAAGTACTTGCGCTCCTTGGACCCTTGACTGTCCTGGTCTACTGAGTTTAGGAGTTTGTACAATAGCTTTGCTTCCTTTCCTGGACTCACTACTTGTCTGAAGAGTGATAAATTAATTTCAATAAACATTATTTATCACAGGTGTGTCTGTATCTGAAAATGGGGTACAGATTCGGGAGTCAGTTTCAAATCTCGATTCTGTCATTTATTGTATACATGGAGCAGTTTATAATTATTATTATTATTATGTGTATATTATATATTTCTACTACATATGTAGAAGAAAACTGAGTAACACAATAATGTAAGACCCTTCATTCACATCATGGCTGACACACAGAAGGTACCTACTGCTATTTTTACTTTATCTCCTGTAACTTTTAAGATATTACATTTAATTCAGTATTCTAAACATGTCAGACATGACCTCAAGTTACTTCTTCCCAGTGTTTCTCTTTGTACAGCATACTGTATCTAGATATCTTGAGATAAATCAAAAGCTTCGAAGATTTCAACTCTATTTTTAATTTAAAAAAAATTTAATGGCACATTGCAATAATACACATTTATACGGTACACTGGGATGTTTTGATATACAGATATAATCAAGGATGATTAAATCGAACTAATTAGCATATTCATCTCCTCAGATACTTAAATACTTATCAATTTTTGCAAAGAGGATGTTTAAAATTACTCTCTTCATCATTTTGAACTGTGTGACACATTGTTATTAACTAGAGTTAAAACGTTTTCCAGGGACTGCCAAGCCAGCTCGGTCCTTAAGAGCACTTGATTCTCTTACAGAGGCCTGGGACTCGATTCCTGGAACCCATATGGTGGCTTGCAACGATCTGCAACCCCGTTTCCAGGGGATCCATCTAACTGACACCCACCTAGTGCACAGACAGGTGTTCAGGCAAAACATCATACACATAAAACTGAAAATAAATAAATTTAAAGCAGTTCTTCATTAGGTAGCAAAATCTTTCTCTTCCTATTGAACCCCAGTGCTGCTGCGCCCGTCAGGTAGGTTGGCGCCATTTTATCCTGATCTCATCTCCATATGACTGCCGCTTTCTGTCTCTAGTCTCTGGTCACCATCACTCGGCTGTTTCTTCCTGTCTGTCTATCTCTCCGCCTGTCTGTCTGTCTGCTCATGAGGCAGGGTCTCATGTAACCCAGGCTGGCCTATCCTGATCCTCTCTAGCTTCCAATTCCCAGTATCGGGATTACAGGGATGTACCACAACTGATCACATGGTGTTGTGGCTAGAACCCAGGACCTTGTGTATTGTAGGCAAATACTGTACCCATTGAACTCTACACCTGGACCCTCTATCTCACTGTTTCTGAGTCTGTTTTTGTTTCCAGGTACAACTGAGATAGTGCGGTACGTGACTCTGGCGTCTTCCACTAAGTATAACGTCCTCCCTGCTTCTGCCTCTAGCCTCTGGTCACCATCCCATGTTGGGGAGCATGAGCAGACTTTGCTTCCATTGAAGCCTTAATACTATGCTACATGAGCACTGCGCATTTCCACACATTCAGCCGTTGAATATGAGTATCCTGTACTTTTAGCTATGCTAACAACTCTGCAGTGGACACGGGACTGCAAATCTCTTTGCTGCGCTAACCCCATTTCCTCCTCTTCCAGAAGTCAGGTTGCTAGATTGTAAAACAGTTCTATTTTTAGTTGTTTACTTAAAAAAAAATATTTTACATGTATAGGTGTTTGTCTGCATGTGTGTTTGTGCATCACTTGAATCTGTAGGCGGTGCCTACAGAAGGTATCAGATCTTCTGCAACTAGGATTATAAATTGGTTATGAGCTGCTATGTGGGTGCTGAGAAGTGAGCCTGGGTCCTCTGGAATAGCAATTAAAATGCTGATCCATTTCTTCAGGCCCAAGATGTTTATGTTTTAAAGAACTGCCATACAGTTTCCATAGTGACTGTATTTTCCTTGTCACCAACACCGGATAACAGTGTTGTTCACCGTTCTTGTTAACCTAACATTTTTTTAATAATAGTCATTTTAATAGGAGCAAGTTAATATCTCATTTTTGTTCCAACCTGAATTCTCTAAATGATTAATGACCTCATAGAGAGAAAGCCCTAAAGACTTCATCAAAAACATGTTAGTACTGGTAAGCAAATTCAGTAAAGTTGCAGGATCCAAAATCAATACAGCAATCAGCAGGGTTTTTACAATTTAACAATGAGATATTGGAAAAGGAAATCAATAAAACAACTACATTTACAATAGCTACAGAAAGTACTTTGGACTAAATTTAATCAGTAGGTAAAAGATTATAATTGAAAACTATAAACATTTCTGAAATAAATTGACGATACTGACACAAATAAGTGGAAATAAATGAATGTTCATAGGTTAGAATTAATATTGTTAATATGCCCAAGTATGCAAGTGTTTGTAGGTTTAGTGAAATTCCTGACAAAATTATAACACCATTTTTCATAAAAATTAAAAAAGTTCTAAAATTCACATAGAAGAACAATAGACCTTGAAAAGACAAAGATCTTGAATGAAAAGTGAAACACTGGTGACAACCTACTATGTGATTTTAAAACATATGTACTATAACACTGGTGACATCCTACTATGTGATTTTTAAACATATGTGCTATAAACCATAGTGATCAAGATGACACAGTCCTAGAATAAAGACACACTGATGCATGGGTTAGGATAGAAAGCCCAGAAATAAACATGTATTTGTGGATAATTGATTTTCAACAAAGAACAAACCATGGAAAATGAATAATCTTGTTGATACTGAGTTTGGGGAAAATAGATACCCACAAGCAGCCAGGCAAGGTTGCCAGGGGAGGGATTGGGACACCAATCCAGCCACAAAACCTTCAGCCTACAGTTTGTTCTGACTACAAGATATGCAGGGGTAAAGAGAGAGCAGAAATTGAGGGGATGGCTAACCAATGACTGGCCAAGCTTGAGACCCATGTCATGAGAGGGAGCCCACCCCTGACATGGCTTGGACATCTAGGAACCGGAGGCTGGAAAGTCCAAAGACCTAGGATAGAACAAAACACTGCTGGAAAAAAGTCAATGAAATGATTCCTAATGATATTCTGCTATCCTCATAGATTTATACCTAGTCCAATTGTCAGAGAGGCTTCACCTTGCAACTGATGGAAACAGATGCAGACCCACAGCCAGACAATAGTCAGGGCATGGGGAATCCTGTGAAAGAGGGAGAGGAAGGACTGAAGTATCCAGAGGGGTCAAGGACAACACACACACACACACACACACACACACACACACACACACACACACACACACAAAACCAAAAAAACCAAAAAACCACAGAATCAACTAACCTGCGCTCATCGTAGGGGCTCATCGAGACTGAACTGTCAACTGGAGTCGCCGAGGCCCTCTGCACAATGTTACAGTTGTGCAGCTTGGTCTGCTTGTGGGACTCCTAACAGGGAGAACATGGACTGTCTCTGACTCTGTTGCCCATCTTTGGGAGCCTTTTCTCTTACTAGATTGCCTTGTCTATCCTTAATTGGAAAAGAAGAGGTGCCCAGTTTTAGTACAACTTGATATGCCAAGGCTGGTTGGTATCCTTGGGAGGCCTGCCCTTCTCTGAGGAGAAATAGAGGAGTGGATGGATGGTGGTGGGTGGGCAGAAGGTAGTTGAAGGGGAGAGACTGGGAGGAGAGGAAGGAGGAGAAACTGTAGATGAGATGTTAAAAAATAAAAGTGATTTGAAAACAAAAAAGCAAGTCCTGGGCTGTTGGGATGACTCAGTGGGTAACCTGGTGACCACAGTTCATTCCCTGGAGCACAGTTAAGGTGGCAGGAGAAAACAGACTTCACAAAGCTATTCTATGTCCTCCACATACACTCGGGTATGTACCCCTCACCTGTTTATCTTGCACTTATGCACACAATAATATCATAAAATTAAAAAGTAGGCCTTCATTTCAGATTAATAGAATAAGTTTAACAATGGATTAGAGACTTACATGTGAAGATTGAAGGTGTAAAACTAGAAGAAATCAGGTGAAAAACTGCACGGCGTCTGTCGGGAGGGTGACTGCTTGGATTGGATCCTGGAAGGTTAAGGAACAAAAGCAAAAATGGACAAATGGGGCAATAATCAAACTTGGCAGCTTCTGTTTAGCAGAGGAGAGAACGGAATGACCAGCAACTCAAAGGACAAAGAAAATATTCCCCAATTAAACATCAGCTAATATGAAAAGTGTATGAAGAACTCGATAATTCAATAGTAAGAAAGCAAACACGTCGAATTTTTAAAAACAGGCCAAGGACCAAAAGAAGCATTTCTCAGAAGACATGTAAGTGATCAACACAGATATGAAAGAATAGCTTATACACATTATTATTAATTATTTTGTTGCTGTTGTTTTATGTGTGTATATGTGTAGTGTATGTACTCTCTCTAATGGGCTTTGTATAAAATTTGTACTATTGAATGTAGCCAGTACACTTGGCAAAACTCAGATGATGAATGATTCTCAAGTGAAGAAACACTGCATATCTACAAATATTCATGTTGTTTTCCATTGCAAAAAAATTGAAAGGACCTAAATGCCCAACTGCATAGTCTGGCTAAAAATATCACAGTGCATTCATTTAGTGACCAAGCCTCCATGATTAATTACAGGTCATAATCAGTTTGAGAAACAGAGGAAGTGCTTAGCATGTTGTATTCCAGAGCTGAGTTAAGGGATTGAAAACATCCATTGTTAAGTTTGTTCTCCGAATATCACCGGATGAAGCTGGGAGGATCCTGCTCATCTGTTTATAGCCTCGTTAGAGGTTAGCAGACACTATTGATGATAGTCATCTGGGTTGTCTACTGAAAACATGCAGAAGAACACAGACACCTTCAAACCTGCTATGCATTTGTATTATTTCCTAGAAATTCATCTTCATTTAGGCTGTTTTAGTCAGATATAACTTAAAATCCCCATATCATTGAGAGTCTTCCCACAAAGCTCATTCTTCCCCCTTCTAGGATGTCAACATTTTGGAAAATTCAAAGTCACAAAACTTGCTATGTGCTTTCTATTGCTGCCATAAACACCATGACCAAAACGGATGTGGGGGAGGAAAGGTTAACTTTTCTACATCATAGCCCATCATCGAAGGAAGCCAAGGACAGAACTCAAAGCAGGAACCCAGAGGCAGGAACTGAAACAGAGACCTTGAAGACACGCAGCTTACTAGCTTGCTCTTGCTCTTCCCCTCTCTCCCTCTCTCCCTCTCTACCCCACTTCTCTTTCTCTCTCTTTGTTTGTTTTGCTTGACACTCTGGGACCACCATCTCAAGGGTGGCACCAATCACAGTGTGCTGGGTCCTTCCATTATCAGCTCCAAAGGTCTGCTTATAGGCCAATCTGATGGGTGCATTTTCTCAGTTAAGGTTCCCTCTTCTCAGATGACTGCAGATTGTGTCAAGTTGACAAACCAAACTGTGATGTTGTATATGCTTGGCCCAGGGAGTGGCACTATTTGGACTTTATGGCTTTGTTGGAGTAGGTGTGACGCTGTGAGTGTGGACTTTAAGACCCTCATCCTAGCTGCCTGGAAGCCAGTCTTCTGCTAGCAGCCTTCAGATGGAGATGCTGAAGTCTTAGCTCTGCCTGCACCATGCCTGCCTGGATTCTGCCATGATCTGGCCTTGATGATAATGGACTGAACCTCTGAACCTGTAAGCCATCCCCAATTAAATGTCCTTATAAGAGTTGCCTTGGTCATGGCGTCTGTTCACAGGAGTAAAACCCTAACTAAGGCACAAACCAAACAATCACATTAGCATCTTTATATACATATAAGCTGTTCAATAAAAGTCAATGCACAAAGCAGTAAGAACGGATGCTAACATCAGAGCCAGATCACAGCTGAGCATCACAAGAGATCCTTCTCTGCCTTAGCGATTAAGAATAGGGTCTATCCTCTGGCCTTCAGTCATACTTGACCAGCAAACCCAGAACTATTACACTCTTAGGAATTGATGTGTTCTTCCATGGACAGAGGAGCAAAGTTTTAATGAGGTATCATTTTAACACACTGAAAGTTGTTTCTTCATAAAACTCCAATAACCAAGATGAGTAAGGTTTCCAACAAGTTACATTAAGAAATCTGCACAGAGTTCTTAATGAAGTGGCAAAGATAATTACAGACTTCTAATTAACTACTTAATTGCTATAAATTAGTAAATCTCCCAGCTTGGCTAGCTTTTACTGAGTTTTGTTACTGAAAAAAAAAATTAAAACCCCACAATATTCTCTTTAACTTTCTCATTATACTGTCAGTATAATTAACCATTTCCTTATACCACTGACCTTTGAAAACAGGTATACTTAATTATTCTTATTTGTTACCTCTTATTTTCAGTTGTCAGTAGGCAAGCAGCACCTTAGCTTGCAACTTGGATCTATGTAAGTTATGGAATATTGAGTCACAGGGCCTTGAGACTAATGTAGTCTATTTCTTAAATAGATGGGAAACCATCTCTAACTCTATTACCAGGAAAGGGAAATTATCAGCTAATACTTTATGATACATTCTTAGCCTTGTTATGCATTAATGCATTTTTTCTCATTATCCTCTCCTCATTATAAAAGAGATAAGTGCAGTTGTAACAGGACAATTGCCACCTGCAATTAAACCAATGAAGGGGAAAACGTTAAAAATCCAAAGCAACCTTTAGAGCGCTGAGAAAGGTTAGTCAATGGGCACCAAGTGACGACAAGAGAAATAAGAAGTTCTGCAGTGCTGTGGGAGAGCAAACTGACTCCAGTAGCAGTGGCATGCCACGTTTGTCTAAAGCTGAGAAAGGAGTTTGTGGGTTTCACAAAGGAAGGGCAAATGTTTGAGGGGAGGGATGTGTCTGTTACACAATACTCATATGTCTGAAAACATAATATGGTCCTCTTTCAGTACATGCTGTCTAAGTGTTTCTATTGCTGTGGTAGAAACCATGATGAACTACTAACTCACAGTGAATGATGCAGTATGCACAAGACCTGCATGGGTACGTACCAGGTCCTCTGAATATACGTTTTGTCTTCCAGCTTTTAGTATTTGTGATGATTGTCATTGTGTGTCAACTGGACTACATCTGAAACTATATAAAATCCAAAACCGCCTGTGTGGTGATTTGAATATTATTGGCCCAGGGAGTGGCACTATTAAGAGTTGTGGCCTTGTTGGAGTAGGCGTGGCCTTGTTAGAGGAAGTGTGTCACTATGGGGGTGGGCTTTGAGACCCTCCTTCTAGCTGCCTGGAAGACAGCAGTCTTCTCTTGTTTGCCTTCGGAACAAGATGTAGAACTCTCCTGCACCATGCCTGCCTGGATGCTGCCATGTTCCCGCTTTGATAATAAGGGACTGAACCTCTGAACCTAGAAGCCAGTCCCAATTAAATGTTGTCCTTATAAGAGTTGCCTTGGCCATGTCTCTTCACAGCAATGGAAATCCCAACTAAGACAACCTGTGAGGGAATTTTCCTTAATTTGAAGAGGGAAGAATCACTTCCAATCCTGATCTTTGATCCAGACCTTAAGTCTGGATCTCTGAGATGGGAAGACCCACCTCTAATCTGGACCTGCTGGAAGCCAATATCAGGACATGGAAGATAGAAGTGTTTACTCTTTGCCTGCTTGCTCTCACCTTGCTGGCAAGTCCATTCCCTCACTGGCATTGGAGTCTACTTCTTTAGGACTTTGGTATCTACTAAAGACCAGCAGAGACATCCAGCTTTGTAGACTGAACAACTACTGGAATCTTGGGCCTTTCTTTCATAGGTAGCCACTGCTGGATTAGCTGGACCACTGCCTTTGTGTTTTTATGAGATTCCTGAGTGTGTCAATGAGTGGGTCTCTGATTCTTGTGCCTTTTCTTGGGCATTTTTTCCTTGTGTTTTATCCAATTCTGAAGTGTTCATTTTTGTTTTATCATATATATTATCTTTTAAAAGCCTGATTTTTGCTAATGAAAAACAGAAAGGAAGAGACTCCAGATAGGAAGGGGGGTTGGGGAGAACTTGGAGGAGTAGAGGAAGGGGAAACAAAATCAGCATATAGTATGTGAGGAAGAAAAAAAAAACAATTTTCAATAAAAAACAAGTACTTCCATTTGCTTGTACATGCATTTATTATTTTATTTAATAAGTCTGTTATTGCTTGAATGATGTAATCCTAATCCAGACAGATTCCATGAAACAAGATTATGGAGCTTGATATTTGAGAACTCTTCACGCCCTGGCTCATGTAAATGTCAAGGCCAACCACTGAGTCAATGTGGAGACACCATCAGCCATTGAGCAGTAGGTGAGGCTACATTCTAGGGGTTACGGAGTCCTGCCAGAGCAATGCTTAGACAGGACGTACCCAGGATCCAACAGGCTTGTTTCTCTCTCCCTTAGAAAGGAAAAGCCTTCTCTACTTAGCTTTTAGAAGAAAGAGTTATCTTATCTCAGATATTGAATATCTAGGCATGCTGCACCAGTTAGTGATGTTAATTTAAAACCTAATCAAATCACCAACAACCTCCACTGGGATATATTATACGCTTATTTATGCAAGCTGTTCAACACACCATAAGTGGGTGAAATGAGTAGCTGATAAAATTGAGACCTAAAGAATCCAATGACTTGCCAGGTACACACAGGGCGTGGAAAGCAGTATTGATAGTCCATTTCAGCCCTGGCCTCCTTGCTTCCACTCCTATGAGCAGCTCAGCCAAGCACTTACAAACAAATCTAAAACAGATTTCATCAGCTTTTCCACTTTCAAAGAACGTTCATTTATTCATTTATTTGTGTGTGTGCATGTGTGCGTGTGCCTGTATATGTGTGTGTGTTACACATGTGGAAGTTAAAAGACAGCTGATGGGAGTCAAGTCTCCATCATTTTATGGGAATCTCAGAACCCAGCTTGGCTTGGGAGTTCTGCATGCTAATTCTTCTGTCCACTGAACCACCTTACTGGTCCAATTTTTACATTTGTTTTTACTCAACCACTTTCATCCTGAGAAGGACAAACTATCCAGACTTGGATCCCCTCCATACACATCCTGAGAACACATACAGTGAGGCTGACCGTGGTCACACTTGTGTTGCACACAGGACAGATTCTCATGGCATTCGAATGGCAAGAGGCATCAGTTGCTTTTCTTTCTGGATTACATCATTCAAGCAATAACAAGCTTATTAAATAAAATAATAAATCCAAGTACAAGCAAATGGAAGCAGTTCCTGTTAACGGGAACCATTCATGAAGCCAAGGAGGGACAATAAGGCAACAGTGCCCAGTGCTTAAGAGTGTGCGACTTGTGAAAGAAGTATTGATTCCTCCCATCAAGCCACTGAACAGAAATTGTCTTTGCACAGTATAATTCTTTATCCCCACAGTTGCCAAAAAAGGAATCAATGGATTGTTGCTTCAAGCCTCAGTAAGTCCAGTAAGTTAAAAAGATTGTTTAATTTGGAATAATTTTTAAGCAGGCACAAAAGAATGTACATGTACTGGCTGGTTTTTGATGTCAACTTGAAACAGACTATAATCATTCAGGAAGAGAGAACATCAGACGAGAAAATGCCCCTACCTGATTGGCCTACAGGTAAGCCTGTGGGAACATTTTCTTAGGGATTGATGTGGGAGGGCCCAGGTCACTGAAGGTAGTGACATCCCTCGGTAAATGGTTCTGGGGTGTATAAAAGATCAAGCCAGCAAGCACTATTTTCCCATGGCCTCTGCTTCAGGGATTTCTCAAATATCAAGCTCACTCTCTCTTGCTGGGCAAGGTGCTGGGCACATTCATCACTGCTACAGACGTCCTTTCCCAGGTACCGATGCCATATGAACATTTTACAATGTCACCAAAGCCACTTCTCCAGCCTTCGCCTCGAGCATGTAAACCCAGGATGGCTTGTCAGTCTGCCCTGAGCACCCTCGTGCTAAAGTCCCTTAGACATCATGAACACTACCTTCATGTCCACTTGAGGGCTGTGTGCAAATTCTAGATTTTTCATCTCCCATTCAGTTCTTTGTCTTCAGAGGTTTATGGAGAGCAGGAGCCGCTCTGAGGCCAAGCCCAATGCAGTGACCTTTCTCAATGCCACCACCTAAGCGTGAGGCTTGGTGAAAACGTAGGGAGGTTCCGGCGGGCTCTTATCAAACTGGGAAGAATGTTTTTCTCTCTTCTATCCTGTTGGAAGAAACAGAGACCACAGGGCTAAGTTAAAACCATGAGTTTAGGTGTCTTTCCTCCATCTTTAATGTACAAAGTAGTGCTTTTATCCCCTTCTGTCTTAGATTTATTTTTATTTTTATTTTTGTGTGCATGTGTACATGCACGGCATGCATGTGTGTGCGTACGTGTGTGTGTGTGTGTGCGCGTGCGCGCGTGTTTTGTGTTTGTGCACATCAGTACAGTTAAGCTTGGAGCCTAGAGGTGCCATACACCCCTGGAACTGGAGTTACAGGCAGTTGTGAGTGACTTGACATGGGTACTGGCAAGCAAGCTTGGGTCCTCTGTAAGAGCCTCACATGCTTCTAACTGATGAGACATCGCTCCAGTTCATTATTTTTTACTTTCTGCACTCAAGGAGTCTGTGCCTTATACCTATGAGCATCATCTAAATTCCCCAAGTAAGATATTTTTTTTCAAACTATAATAGATGTTACAAATTCATAAAACTTTAGAATAGCTCCCCAAGTTATCCTTAAAGATGCAGAACCTGAGCTTGGAAATGCTAAGTAATGCTGAAGCCTCAATACCAGGAATGAACCTGCAATTTACACTTTCAACTACCTGACTCTGCACTTGTACCTACTATTAAACATGGCCTTGTATACAGTGAAGGGAGACTGTGTCATCAGATATCTGGACTTCTCTGCATCATCTGAGGAAGGGAAAGGAATAGATTAGGAAAAACCTGTTTCTCTGACTCAGTCTGGGCCACATTTCCATTCCTTAGGGGTGTTAAGGAGGTTAACGTGTCCAATGCAGTGACCTTTCTCAATGCTGGCAGCTAAGTGTGAGGCTTGGTGAAAACCTAGGGAGGCTCCTAGTGCCCCACCCTACTCACAGAGAGGCTCTGGCCCTCACCTTGGGGTCTCATGGTTATATTACATTCTGCTTGACAATGGGGAACTAAGGAAGCAAATGGAATTAAGATTGATAATTAAGCACCCTGAAAATAAGAATGGTCACATTTTTCTGGATCTTCTAAGTGGACTGAATGTAATTTTAAGAGTCCTTCACAGTGAGGAAGAGAGGAAAAAGTGAGCAGTGTGGCAAGGGCCGGACGGATGGTGCTGGGTTTGAAGATGAAAGAAGATTCAAGACTTGGAGAGCAGGCACCTCTAGAAACTGGAAAATCAATAAGGCAGGCCGTGCCCTGTGACCAGCAGATCCTTTTGACTGTGAGACAAAAATTATCTATGTATCTATATATCTATGTATGTATCTATGTATCTACGCATCTACTTTTGTATGTATGTATGTATGTATGTATGTATGTATGTATCTATCTATCTATCTATCATCTACTTACTCATAGATGAAAAGGGTCCAATAGTATTTATTTATTGCATTTATTTTATTAATTTTAATAATTTCATATGTGAATACTATATTTACATCATTTCTATTTCATCCTCTCCCCCTAGTAACTCTTGTGACTCCCCCCATTCTGTCTCAAATTTATGACCTTTCTTTAGTTATTACACACACACACGCACGCACACACACACATTTATACATATGTGTATATAAATACAGCCTGCTGAGTTCGTTTAGCGCTGCACATCTCTATATATGTTTAAGGCTGGCCACTTGGGATTGGACAAGGGGTTTGTCCATAGGGACGAATGATTCCTTTTCTTGTAGTAGACATTAACTGGCAATTGCTCTTCATTTAGGTCTGAGGCCTTCTGAGATTTTCTCTGATAACATTGGAATGTTGGGATATCAACTGGTGTTGTCATTGTGCAGGTCTTGCTTTGGCCATTGTAATGCTAAGCTTTCATGGGTACATCTCCCTGTCATCCAGAAGATGATCTCATAGAAGATGCACTGGTCCTCTGGCTCTTACACTCTTTCCACCATTTCATTTCTTCTGTGATGTTCCCTGATCATTAGGAGCAGGGGTTGTGCTGTAGATGTATCAACTGAGAATGACTGCGGAGTCAGTTGTTCTCTATGTTTTGACCAGTTATAGATTTTTGTTATGGTCTCCATCTGCTGTAAAATAAACTTCTTGATGAGAGGTGAGAGCTACACTTACCTGTGGGTATAAGAATGCATATTTAGAAAACAGTTAGAAAAATACGCTGATTTAGGAAAGTAGCAGTAGTAGGTTGCCAGAGACCAGCTTTAATTTGGAGAGGGACTCCTGAGAGAAGGGATATCTGGGAGCAGTGAAACAACTTGACATCAAATTGTGGGTTACAAGCTGAGGGCTTATGTTCTGCCTGAGACAGCTTTCCAGACAGCTCTTTCTATGTTCTTCGAGAGAGAGCTTTCTCTTGCTATTCTAAAAACTCTCTGGATAGTTCATCTCTTGCAAATCAAAAGTCCAATCTTCCATTTACATATCAACTCAGTCATTCCCTTTTGATTATCCCATGGATCATCATCCAATGAACTTACTCCCCTGGATTCTTAGAAGGAGAAAGCAAGCACATTTTTTTTTCCTAACATTGCAAAAGAATTCAGAGATCTTCCTGCCTTTGTTGAGCACAGAAAATAAGCTAGCAGGTTGGGACCCTGGCCTGAAATTACTACTATTACACCTGGGCCCAAACCAGCCCTGTCCCAGACTGACTTTGAACTCAGGAATCTGCCTGCTTATGAATTTGCCTGCCTTTAGATCTATCTGACAACCTGGTTCATTGTGCAATTGCTTCTGTTCTTTTAGGTTCATGAGGCTTCTCTTATAATTTATATTGCATCTTTATATTTTGCATAGTTGAAAATGATATATTTTGAACTCATGTTTTTAGAGTTCTTTCCCACAGCCTTAAGAACTGTCCTGAAAGACACAGAATTTACCATTTTCCTAAGACACTAGACACACCCTTACCTCCTGGACTTACACTGGTTGTAATTATCATTGAGTCATTAACCTTGGCAGGGAGAACATTCCTTGATAACCTTGTCAGGGAGAATATATATTCATGTTCCTCATATCTTGCCTGCAGTAATCATTGACACTTGTGGAGACCCACTCCCTGCTGGCTCTATTCCAGGGGCAGCAACCATGTCACTCTGTTCCTTATATGGCCAAGCAGGATTTGGCAGTAGGATATCCCCTAGAGTTCATGGCTGTATCAGCCACAGATAGCTATCTAGGTTTGCAGTAACCAGGCATCACTTCTGTCTTACTGAATGGAGCTTAAGTCCAATTCGCTACCTGTTAATGACCCCCAGGGAATAACTACTATTACTGTGTTCTTGAGGTTATCTTACCATGTTGGTCATTGTGATTTACAGCTAGGTGGGATTATTACTTGCTATTTTCCTTGACAGCTTGCATAGAACCTTCAGATACTACGAGAGCCAGTTCTCAGGGAAGAAAGAGACTTTCAGGTCAACTGTAGGAATCTGTTCCTCCAAGGCCAGTGTGTGAAATATGTGATGTAAGGTAAGATTCTGCAGCAATGGGGTCTTACCTTAATGTTCTAGAAGATAAGCAAGACCACTAGCAATAACACCTCTTGTTTTGGATAGTTTCTTGGACTCCCCTTACCAACACAAGCTCCATTTCTGGCTCTTTTGTTAGTCTCTGGCTCTTGAGGGGATGGTATAACATTATCTAAATTATATGTATACACACATATATGTAATTAGAGACAAAATAAAACACTTCTATAGCTTTTCCAAACATTCTTAGTATTATATATTTCTTCTTTTTCTCTTTGTATTTCTCTCTCTTCATTCACCCCATTTTGCTTTTCCCATCTCCCCCCCATCATAACACTGGAGTCCTACTTACTACCCTCATCTCCTGAGCTTCTCCCAGCCCCTCCCTGGGCTCCTTTTACTTCCCTGCTTTCTACAGTTGGTGAGACCCGTGTAGCATGACCTCTGCGCCCTTGAACAATAGGCTCCTAAGAGTATTGTTGTTTCAATTCTCTGTTTGCTGTGATTTGGTGCAGCAGCTAGATGGGGCTGGGCTCAGAATGTGTGTTTATGATGGGATGGTAGTCTTGTCTCTTCTGCTCCATGGTTTACACGGAGGCTCAGGAGAGAACCGACTTGGTGCTGATGGTGCCCACAGTATATGAGTCGAGTCCTCTGCTGATGGCTGACTTGCTCCAGGAGTAGCCTCAACTCATGATCCCTGAGTATGTACAGTAGCTTTGAGTTGTGTTCTCAAGTAGGAAAGACTGCATGCCATCTTTCAGGTGTCAAAGCGGGTCTATTGGCCATTTTTTTTTTTTTTAATCTAAAATGGCCTCTGAAATTTTCTTCATATCTACCTGACATTGGAAATTATGCTCCTACAGTTGAAGGTGAGCAGGTTCATCTGTAACAGAGGGGTCCAGAGGACATTGGTTTCTGGAGCCAGTATAGGACATACATAGTGCAGACACAGACAGAGTTGCCGCTTTAAAAAGCAAAATTTACATACCCAATAAATTAGCACTTCTAAACAGCAAAAGAAATGCCATCCTCAGCTCTCAGCGATTGACCCACTAGGTGGCAGTGTAGTGTAAGCAGAGAGAAATGTCTTTTCCTAGTGTCTGGGCTCTAATGCAGTTGATGAAAATGCTTCACAGCCCCTTCCAAAGCAGGGGAAACACATCAGTCTGGTTGGAGCAGCCATGGTGAGGCTGAGAGTCCCTCTGTACTCAGTTCAGGGCATGCAAGTCCTAGGAAGGCTGAGCATGTGTGCATCAGTTCTTTTGTACAAGTCGCAGGTTCTGCCAAGGCGCTTCAGGGCTATAAGGTCTTAGTCCCACATATGTGATGCATATGAATATTAATGTCTTCCATGCAGCCTATGAAGATATGTAATTTGAAAAGATTTGATATAATGGGCATTTGATATGTTACTTCTTCCTCCTCTCTCTTTCTTTGCTTTGTGAAGATGAAAAGAATTTATTTTGGTTTAGAAGTTTATTCTATTGGAATGCGTGTGATACAATGAATTGTCTTAGAAGGTGATATTTTTTTTTCCTCTACTGTGCTTTGGTTTTGCTAAGACCTTCCCAAGAGCTGTTATAGCCTTCTCTCTGCATTGTCTTTCTCACTTCCTGATTACAACTGAAGCTCATTTCTCATGGGAACAATGCTCAACTTTCTCAGAGGTTTTGAAATTCTAGAGCAATACTTATGACATAGACATAGGTCACAATGGGCACACCAAGGCTTACAGTTCTCCTTGCCTTCTGTTTGAAGCAAGCTGGCATTCGGCTTAGGAGTACACAACAGAGTGTACCCAGATAGCAGGATTTGTTATTGCAGAGTCAAACAGTGGTTGCAGAACATGAAGTCACCCAGAATATATAAACATGGCCTCATTTTACAAATATATCCTTGTAGTCATAATTAAGCTAGGATTCTGAAGTAAGGCCACTCTGAATTATCTAGGTGTGCCCTATATACGAAGGCAGCTATCTGTAGATTCTAACTATAGATTATAGAAGAGACCTGGTCTCTTGTCAGAACAAAGATAGTTGAACGTAATAGAATCCTGTTTGGCTCTGGTTCATTCGTTTCTGAAGTCTCATAAATATCTTTGTGAGGCTTAATTATCCCCAACTTTACATTTCTGGAAATGATAGCTCAAAACTGTAAATCCCCTCAGGGATGGGGAGGCCATATCTATTTTCTGAAGTACAGTCATTTCCACTCTTGGTGTAGTTTATAAATCCTATGGTCAAGTTCTCACCACATGTCTTAGTTAGGGTTCCTTTGCTGTGATATAGGCCATGATCAAAAGCAACATGAGGAGGAGGAGGAAGAAGTTTATTTTACTTACAATTCCTTTTGAAATATTCTTTTGTTTTTATATTGGCTGCCACCAATATAAATCAAGGCAATTAGAACAATTATCTTCTCTTGCATCAGGACAATTCTTTAAATAAGGTTCCCTACTCAGGTGATCCTAATATGTGGCAAGTTGACATTAAAACTAACCATAGTACCCTTGTCTCTTTACCCTTGTGCCCATTTCCAGGCTGGGGTCCTGTTCTTATGTCCTCTTTGATGAATGGCTGTTTGCTCAATATTCTACCTTCACAGAGTGTTCTAAAATCACCACACCTCTGAATCAGGGTCAGGCTGAATTCTCTGGGTCCAGGGAAGAGATGTATATGAAAGGATTACACTCTGTTTCCCCAAATATTTGACTTATGGCTCAGGTTACTTAAAAACACATGCTCTGGTTTTCATACCGGTCCCCTCAACAACTGGAACTAGGGGTTGTCCTTGAATCTGTTACCTGCCTATTGATCCCATTTCCCTAGCTGGGCAGCCTTGTCTGGCCTCAGTGTGAGAGGATGCACCTAGTCCTGCAGTTACTTGATGAGCATGGGATGGGGTGGGGTGGGGTGGAGGTGGGTGGGAAGGTGGGTGTGACCCAGGATGGGCTCCACCCTCTCAGAGGTGGAGGGGAAGGAGGGATGGGGGAGGATCTGTATGAGGGGCTATTGGGAGAAGAAGGGGGCTGAGGCTGATATTGAAATATAAAGTGAATGAATAAAAAAATTTAAAAAGAGCACATGCTTAATCATCCTACTTTGGAAACTGGGCCTCTCTGTAAAGACCCAGGAGGCCATGTTTGAGGTTCAAACTACCAAAGTCTTTCTCCAACACTGAAGTGCTGCCAGAATAGGTGCACTCCAGAACCCAGCCAACTCCTCTCCTCATCTCCAGGTCCAAGCTGTGAATCAGAGTACCTTCCACACTCATCAACACCAACAGGAGGAATGTGCACACTGAGTGTGCTCTTTTACTCCACAGAGGACCTGTGCCAAGGAGAATCCCACAGGAGCTTTTGAAAACGGACGTAGGGACATTTGAATAAGGAACTATGGGTTTGGGACACCTGCATCGTAGTCTGAAAGTGAATGGAGCTACCTCTGTTCATTGGGCCCGTAGTAGACTCATTCCATTGCAAAGGGCACACGCTCTGAGATGAGTGTGGGGTCAAGCTTCACAGATGACTCTAAAGGCAGCATGGCCCTTCTATAGGGAAGAGCCTGGCTTCTCTATATCAGGAACTCTGTGACAAGTGCCAGACAAGTGACATTGTCACCCAAGTTAAGTTAGTGTTGAGAGGTGGTTCTATTCAAGCTTTTAGGATTAGTGTTACATAGTCTTTAGTATTTCTCGGCAGACCTAAGACCTCAAGACCTCCAATTCCAGGGTATATAATGTCAAACGCAGATTTTTCTACAGTACAACCCCATTTCAAAGGACTTTGCCATATTTTATTTGAAGTCATTGTGCATTTTGAAGCAAAGGAATGCATTTGTGAAGGATGATGTTTCTAGCTACAGTGGAAAATTTCTTGTTATATTTTCAATTTCTTTGCTAGCATTATGATAACAAATGACCCCAAACATAGTAGCTTAAGGACTTATTCACTGAAGACTTGTGGGGGCAAGGTGTTAGGATGCCAGCAGGTACATGAATCATCTGAAGGCTGGTGGTGGGGGCTTCTGGTGGCTTTGTTCCTTGGTCTATAGCTACGTGGCTGCATTACTGTGGCATCTATCTCCATCTTGGCATGGCCTACTTGTAACCATCACTGTCCTGACTAGTGATTATGTCTCTTCTGGAATTCTTGAGACTTAGGAGAATGAGACATGGGGCCATAGAATGGACCGTGTTCAAAAGCATCGTTTGTCTCAAGAAGCAAAGCAAAGGTTTATCCATGCTGAACTCTGTATGCACACAATCCTGTAAAGTGTGATGTCTGTCGAACTCTTATGGTGGGAGGATGTATGAACCTTCAGAAAGCACTGCTGATGAGCTACCCATTTCGAGTCCCAGAGTTAGACATGTGAATCTGAAATAATCAGTTTGGGTTGACTCAGTCAGAAATTTCTATGGCATGATACAAGAATATTTATTTTTGTTTTTTTTGGGGGGGTTGTTTGTTTTTTCGAGACAGGGTTTCTCTGTATAGCCCTGGCTATCCTGGAACTCACTCTGTAGACCAGGCTGGCCTCGAACTCAGAAATCCACCTGCCTCTGCCTCTCAAGTACTGGGATTAAAGGCGTGCACCACCACCGCCCGGCAAGAATATTTATTATTGAAATAATAATGATGATGATGATGATGATGATGATGATGATGATGATAGAAAATAGATTTATTATATTGTTTTTAATTGTGTGTCTTGTTGTATATCTGTGTGTGTGTATATATAGGTGAAGTACTGAGACCAGAGGCATCAGATCCTCATGGAACTGAAGTTACAGGTGACTATGAGCTGCTCCTTATGGGTGCTAAGAATGGAACCCAGATCCTCTGCAAGAGGAATGAATTCTTATAACCACTGAGTCATCTCTCCAGCCTACTTATTACTAGTCTTGAATATCAGAGAACTTTATGAGAAAAAGATGAATTGTTTCAAGATGGACGCTATGGTAATTTACTAGGGAAATGTGAAAACATCAGGAAATGACATATAGTAAGCTAAGCAAGTTTACTGGCATGATCTGTTAGATTTCATTCTCTTTACAAGTATCTGGAGAAATCCTTGACCATTTGGGAATGAGGGTGGGAATGGATTTATTTTTGTTAGCTCAGAATTCCTTACTCCTGCCTTAGAACAGAACTTGTTTATTTCCTCTGTGGATAGATCTTGGAGCCCTTAGCGGTGGCTGGAGAGATTGCTTTCTGGTACCTTGCTCTTTCTTGTCATTGTGGAACATTTTTACTTCCTAGCCATAGTTGCCAAAGCTTGGTTTTTATGTAATAAAATACCAGGCATTTAAAACAAAGGCTCATCCTCTAATGAAGGCTGGAAAAGGCTGTCCTGCTTGTTGTGGGCACTAACAAGCAGGACGGTCTTGTGCCGAGTTCTCTTTGAATCTCCTGTGCTTATATCTTGTTCCATCAGTGGACTCTGGTTTTCCTCAGCACTGGGGCACCGAGGAGGTTTTCAAGAGCCATGCCTCGGCCACTGCACTCCTTTTGGCACACAAGGAGAGACTTTCCAATTAGGTCACAGCTAAATATTGATTCTCTATTAAAAAGAAATGTAAATACCATTTTATTTCCTGTATAGTACTATTAAACATCCTCTCTGACTACAGAGGTCCAAGTGCTATGATTTCCACTGTTCCTCAAAGCTGAAGCTCACAACATAACATCTGAGGAGAAAAAGGCAAGGCAGGAGACCACTGGGCAAGACTATTGCAATCTGATGAGAAGTGACAATTTTGAGTCTGTTTTTTCAGGCACTAACCAGTGAGATGTTTCTTGAGAGATTGTCAATGGCTTAAGTAAAGATAGCAATGATGAGTGTGGAAGTCTGAAAAGGCAGGAAATACACAAAACATCAGAGTCACAAAAGGAAAATGTCCCTTCACTGGAATGATGTTGCTCAGGAACACCCCCACCGTGTTCAGAAGAGGGTGAGGAACCTGGCATTTAGGTGCAGCATGGAGTGCTGTGACTGGCAACTGGCTACTATCATTGTAACAAAATGACTGAAACAATCAAATTACAAAGAGAAGAGATTTATGATGGCTCATGATCAAGTAATCAAGCTGCTTTGAGCACGTGCTAAAGCCACTTAAGTCGGTGAGAATACATACTGGAAAAATAATTTTCACCTCAAAAAACAAAAAACAAAAAACAAAAAACAAAAAAAAAAAGAAAGAAAGAAAGAAAGAAAAAAGACAATAAAGAACCCAGAATCAGTCAGACAGACAGTGGTGGAGTATGCCTTTAATCCCAGCACTCAGGAGGCAGTGCCAGGCAGATCTCTGAGTTTGAGGTCAGCCTGGTTTACAGAGTGAGTTCCAGGACAGCCAGGGGTACACAGAGAAACCCTGTCTCAAAACAAAACAAACAAAACACCAAACCAAACCGACCAAACAAACACCCCTTCTTCCCCCAGGATCCCATATTCCCTTGAAGGCATACCCCCAGTGACATAAGATCTCTCAGTGGAAGTTATTTTTTTAAGGGTCTATTTCTCAATAGCACCACTCTGTGATCTTCATACATAGATCTCTGGGGGGACTTTGGACATCGAATATACAGAAGAAGGCATGTCCCAGCAGCTGGGCCTTCATCAGCTGTCTATCTCACAGCAGCCACAGAACTGGTATGGCTCCCACTCTGAGCACTCTACCCTCCCACTTTTACTTAGCTTCTCATCCCTATCATTCTGTTCCCTTCACACGGAAAACCAGAAGGCAAAATTTAGCTCAGTGTAAAGAATTTTTCTAATACTGTTATCCAAAAATAGAACACCTTTTCTCCAGAAGCAGCCTCCACCCTGTATCTCTTAAGGAGCCTCCAGCTGAGGCTTAATAACCTGTTGTAAGGTAATTGGAAAAGGGATTAAAACCCTGGAATTAAGAAAATAAGCATTGGGATATAAAAGATTTAAGTTAAAAGTCTCTAAGTAGATGTTTTATTTGGAGTGGTTGGTAGTTTCTGGGGGCCGGAACGGCCTAGTTTTTGATGACTGCTCTGCTACTCTTGACGGTCAAGCTTGGATATCCTTATCTACAGAGCTCACTGATCTCATCTGTGAGATATAGGCAGAAATTGTGTGGTGGCAAATGCCATTTCCAGCCACGTGTGAGGATCGGGCCAGTGCTCGGGCCTTTCGTTACAGATCTTCACCCGGAAACAGGAAGCACTTGATAAGGGCTAACA
>NW_022196891.1:26781553-26781743 GCF_008632895.1 Mastomys coucha | reverse complement strand
AGTTCTTTGGATGAGCAATGTCTTTCATAGCCTCAGGTAAATGAGCACTTGGGCCCAGTAGGTGGCACTGTTTGGGGCTTTATGGAACCTTGAGAGGAAGAGCCTTGCTGCAGGAAGTGTGTTGCTGAGCACAGATTTTGAGGGTTTATAGCCTCGTCCTACCTCTTATTCCCCTCTCTGCTTTTTTTTT
>NW_022196891.1:26731240-26781514 GCF_008632895.1 Mastomys coucha | reverse complement strand
TTGTCTAGATGAGAACCTGCCTTCTTGCAGATGTAGATCACCTGCCAGTTTCCAGCTCCTGCCACCAAGCCCGACATTCCATGCCCAAAGCCAAAGAAATCCTTCTCGTTTAGGTTGCCTTTGGTCTTGGTGTTTATCACAGCAGCGGGAATGTAATTAATATGGATGGCGTGTGCCTCGTGAATTTTTCTGGAAAAAAATAAAAATACATAAGCAGGATTTAGCACGATACACGACACACTAAACAAATATATATATATATTTAGTTCCAGGAAGTAGTTTGAAATGTTAAACATAATAAAATTTCTCACAAAAAATTAGATTCTGATTTTTATCGTAGGCACTGTCGGCATCTATTGAGGTGGCCATGTGATGCCTGTCAGTCAGTTTGCTTATGATGAACCGTCCTTGCATCTCTGGAATGAAATGAAGTTGGTTGTTTGTGTGATTTTTTTTTTTTTAATGTCTTACTGAATTCAGTTTGCAAGTATTTTACTGCAGCCATTCAGATCTACAGTCAAGGGAATTCTATGGCTTATCCCCTTTATCTTCCTGTGGTGTTTTATAACAGGGTGGCACTGGCTTGTTAGAATAAGTTTGGACTATGACTTTCACAGTGAGAAGAGCTGTTTATAGAACACTGAGGAACAGTTACAAGTTCATATTTTCTGATCTGAGAGCATTCAGTACTGAAGCCATCGTATCTTAAGCTTTTCTTTTAGATGTTTCTTTAGTCCTTTAATTTCATTGCTCATTATAGACATATTAAATATTTATATTTTTTAAATTCAATTTTGGCAGGCTATATGTGTTTAGACATGCATCCAGTCCATCTAGACTTTCTAGTTTCTTCGCATATAGGTTTTCAAAGTTCTCCTTCATGATCTCTGTATTTCAGTGCTATCTTCTTTAAAATCTTTTTTATTTAAAATTATTTCAACTGCATCATTCTTTCATCTTTTTTAACACACCATTTTTATTAATTACTGGGAAATTTCACATCATGTGCCCTGATCACATTTACTTCACAATCCTCCCAGTTTCATTCCCACCCTTGCGACTGCCTCCAACACAAAAGAAGAAGAAGAAAAAAGAAGGAAAGAATAAAAAAATACCAAGTCTAATTTGTGTTGCCCATATGCTCCTGGAGTATGGTCAAACTCCTAGTAGCCATGCCCTTAAAGAAAACTGAGTCCTTTTCTACCCCATCCCCAGTCAGAGGCCATCAAGTGTGAAGAGCTACAGCTCAGCATTCCTATCACAATTTTTAATGGTTCTCCAATGCTTTCCTACCTAGAAGGATTCTCTTTGGGGGGGGGGGCAGGGAGGTGGTCTCAGAAGTTGGCTATGCCTCTCATTCTCTGTTGTGAGTCTGTAGTCTTTGGTCCTGCTGCAAACACAGTTTCCTTGCATATTACAGTCAGTGGCAGGGTCTTCTGCAACATGGCTTCAGGTGGCAGTACAGAACACAAACATCCCTATGGCTTTTGTTGGTAACATAGACTATGAACATCAGCAACCCCCCTTCCTCTCCCCACCCCCAATCTGCAGCTAGGTCATGGACACCAACATGGACTTTGTTGGCATCTCATACCACAGACATCAACATGGCCTCAGGGGCAACCCAGACTATACATATCAACAAGGCATAGGATAGAATATGGATATAAACACCATCTCATTCATCTTTAATTGGGTAGTTGGGCTTGAATGTTTGTCCAGGTTGTTTGTTTATTCACAAAGCAAACTCTTTGCTTTACTGATTGATATTATTTTAGCCTCCATTTCACTACTTTGTACCCTAATCTTATTCTCCATTATGCAATAGACTCATTCTTGCTTTGCTGAGACATTGAGTCATCCAAGGGCATCATTTGTTTGACATCTTTGCCTTTTCTTTTTAAATGTACACGGTCGTGTCTATGAGCTGCCCCTTTAAAACTGCCTTTGCATTCCAAACTCCCTGGAAAGTTGTATTTCCTTTTTCATTTGATTCTAGTATGTGTAGAATTTCTTCATTGATATTTCAATTGCTCACTCACTTTTAAAAAGTGTGTATTGTTCAACAGTCTCCATGCAGTTGTCAGGTTTCTACTGACTTCCTCTTATGATTTGATCAAAGATAAATCACTTCAAGTTTGATATTCACTGAGACTTGTTTTATGGTCTAAAATATGATCTGCTTTGTAGAAAGTTCTATGAGCTGCTGCAAACATTGTGTAGGTGTCCGTTATATTTATTTGACCTGTGTAAGTCTGAAGTTGATTAGTTTGGGGATGAGTCATGGACTAAACAGACAGTTCTCAAAGAAGTACAAATGAGCAATAAGGACATTAAAAAAAAACATTCAATGTATTTAGGCACCAGTGAAATGTAAATAAGAATGACACTGAAATTCACTTTACCCCGGTCAGAATGCTATCATGAAGTAACCAAGAGCAATGCTGGCCAGGTGAACCCTTGTACACTGTGGTTATGAATGTAAATTAGTGCAAACACTATGGAAATCAGCATAGACCAGAGTTTCTTCAAACAATTCAAATCAACTTGCATGTGCTCCTACTTTTCCACCCCAGGTATACATTAAAAGGAAGCAGAGCCCAAAGGTAGATGCACCCATACACCCATATCTAGCACAGCACTATTGACGATAC
Organism: Mastomys coucha; assembly: GCF_008632895.1. Lineage (NCBI taxonomy): Eukaryota > Metazoa > Chordata > Mammalia > Rodentia > Muridae > Mastomys > Mastomys coucha. The sequence goes on along the minus strand of NW_022196891.1, from coordinate 26,778,860 downwards.
ACTTAGAGACTAGGGGGTAGCCTAGCTGCCTGAGTGTCTGTTAGAGAAATGGGTGAGCAAGCTATGGTACATATACATGGATAAATATTATTCAGCCACAAAGAAGAATGAAATTATGTCACCTATAGGAGAAATAAATATAGATCTTCTACTAAGTGACGTTAGCCAGGTTCAGAAGGGCAAATATCCTGTTTTCTTTCACATGAAGAATCTTCATTTGTTTCTTTTTTAAAGAGAGAGATGAAAGTTGAAACGAAAGAAGACAATTTGAGAAGAGAAAGTGACCAGTTAAGTGGGGGGAGGTGAAGGGGAGAAGAAGTTTCCAGGATGACCTCCCTTAGTATATGCAATTGATATGCTAATAGGAAAGAATAAGGAAACTATTTTGTGTAATTTGTATTTATTAATACAAGTTTCTTCAATAAGAGAGATGTACAATATTGGTAAGTTAAAAAAAAAATTAAGATTCTGTGATTGAATGGCTGACCAATGGCAAAGTATTGGAAGGATTTTCCCAGCATGCTCTCTGAGAGTAGTTGCCGATAAATTGAGTAGGAACGTAAAACCTTCCATCCAATTTAAACGGTAGTGGTGGGTGATGGAGGTTGGAGGGAGGGGGGAACAGAAGAACACTATGAAAACCAAAGCATGCACATCCCACTCCTGTCAGAGATGAGAGGAAAACTGTATCACATCTCATCTTTCCTATATGGAGTATATTTATTAATTCCCACCATAATTGTATTTAATATTCATTTTCAAAAAAAAAGATGGGGTTTTCATATTGAAGGTCGGAAACTAATTTAAAAATCACCTTATGATTTTTAACGTATTTTATGATGTAGGTAACTGTATTATTTTAAATGTATTCCAAAAGTTGTAAATGCTTCTCAGTCTAACCAGCTACACTGTACTGTCAGAGCCTAGACATTTGTGAACTGTTTTTCTCTGTGAATACTCTTTTAGATGGCATTTCTTGACATTGTCAACTCAGATGTTTCTAATATGCATTATTTAACATCTCCCTTTTGTCTCAGTTTTGAAAGGTTAAGAGAGAAGCCCATGCTCCCTTAGTTTTCAGTTCCTATGAGCTAGAAGTGAGGTCTACTTCCAAATAATTTATTTTAGTTTTCTAAACGAGTAATGTTTTTTTTTTCATACCCCGACTTAATGAACACCATCTGGAATAAGGTTCATAGAAGACACCGTGGAAATCCACGATCTCATTTGCAGTTTCTGGGCTCGTATGCTCTAGCTGAGGTGAATGAAGAAAGTATGAAGCATGACTACAAAGTAGTTAAGTAACGGCCAATAGCTAGCCATTCACCCTCAGCCCTGGTTTCAGAGCTAACCCTCTGTGATGAGGAGAGTTGCTATCTTAGGGTTGCGGTTATGAGGTTAGTGACCATAAGCACTGCCTCCTGACGCGTTTTCACTCATGCTGTGACACAGGAGCACGCATCTCTTCCATCTACACAATGGCCATGATGACACCTCCCTTTGTTGTTGGTGACAGCAAGGACTAGAGACAAAGGATGAACATGTGGGCCATGTTACAGTTCATTATTAACTATGGCTTTGCTTTACCTATTCCTGACATACAATTGGGTAAGGATTCAAATGGATGGTGTGGCGGTTTGAAAAAGAAAGGCCTCCTAGGCCCATATATATTTGACTGCTTAGTCACCAGGAATGAAACCCTTTGATAGGATTAGAAAATTTAAGGGGTGTGGCCTTGTTGGAGGAAGTGTGTCACTTGGAGGGTGGGCCTTTGAGGTTTCAAAAACCCAAGCCAGGCCCAGAGTTACTTTTTCTTTCTGCCTATGAATCAGAATGTAGAACTACCGGCTCCTTCTCCAGCACTGGGTCTGCTTGTGTGTTGCCATGTTCCCTGCCATAATGATAGTCGACTGACCTCTGAAACTATAAGCAAGCCCTCAATTGAATGCTTTCTTTATAAGAGTTACCATGGTCATGTTGTCTCTTCCCAGCAATAGAGCAGTGAATAGGACAGTGGGGTGGGATTTAGAGATACTCTCAAGGATTCGAAGTCTAAGCATGTTCATCACGTGCAGGAGAAATGAGTAAATAATGGGGACAGAAGTTATTTGCTGACAGTGCCAATGCCTAGGGATGTTTGAGGGGGAAAAAACCTTAATTATGTACTTTTACAGAAATATTTGGTATGAGTTGTTGCTTAGAACTTGGAACCTATAATTTTGGTCACTGATATAATTTTTTTTCATAGAACATTAGGAACAAAATTGAATATATATTTTAAATGGAAAATATCACAATTATCAGTCAAATTACTTTTGGTTGCTACAGGTGGACCCTGCAAACTCCCAACTGGGAGCTGCGGTAATGTGGGATTTCTCCTGTCTATGCCCATGTTGCTAAAGTTAGGAGCCTTCTCCTTAAATCTAAACTTCCATTCCCACCCTAACTGTGTTGAGGAAGTGGAAGCAGGCAGATGATAGATATTTGTCATGGTGTCTGCTGTCCGGGACCTCCAGCATTTAGCTCCTCTAGCTTCTGGGTGACTGACCACGCCCCAGGAAGATGACTGCTCTGAAGACAGGAAAGAGAATCAAGACATCAAATTCTTATCTTCCATCCTCTGTGGGTGGCAGGGTTCAACCCACAGTCTTCCTTGATATTGACAGCCTGGGGAATGATTTGACTTCCTAAACAGGAAATGTTCTTCTCATTTAATGCTTCTCTTCTTTAATGGCAAGCACTGCTTTTCACACTTCGCAATAAGCTAATAGGATCCAAGTTCAGCTACTTCACCCATGACTGTGTAAGTATAAAGACAGTATCGAAGTCCAGTTCCAGAAGTGACTGTCTCAGTTCATTTTACCACCCCTGTCTCTGCGTTTACAGGGAGAGCACTCCATCTCAAAATCAGATCACTCTGTCGAAAATGACAGGAGGAAAAGAAGGAGGAGGAGGAAGAGGAGGAGGCGTGTATGTTTGGAGGGCAGGTAGTGGGTCCCTTTTAGAAATGCAAAATGAATGCTTGTGAGTCCCCTGGAGGAAGAGCCTCCTGGGACTTGATGTGGGAATTCAAATTTGAGTGTCAGCACAGGAGGTAATAGAAACACTAGGTAATTCTGCTCCTGCATAATTGCATAATTAAAATAATGATACCTCAGCCTCACTTAGTACTTTATCACTTCAAAACTCCTTACATGCCTTGCTACATTTAATCACCTTTAATATTTTTTAATTTAGGGGATATTGAACCTGCTGCATGTTATAAAAATATTTTAATGTGCTTCTATTGCAGAGATGAAATACCATGATATGAGAGCAAATCCCAGCCTCACTGTACAGATAAAGTTTCTGTAACTTGCCCAGCCGGTGTTCAAGTTACATTCTCCTGGGCCTTCTGCTTGCATAGCTAGTTCCCTTACAGGTGTGAATGAGAGTTCCTGGCGAGAAAACTGTGTCTGCCAAGGCCAATTGATTCAAGTTTTAACGATAAAGAGAAGTTGGAATGTTGCAGTTCTAGAGCTTAAGGACAATTTATCTTGGACCACCTTTAACCCCCAAAATAGCCCTTCCTTGCCACCCTCTGTCAGGTCTAATTTCTTGTAATTAGCAGCTAAAAATCGTTTTGAATATATTAGCTTAACCAACTATAAGCTTCTGTCTCAAAGCTAAGAATGTCATCAGGTAGCACGGAAACCTATAGCTAAGGTTTTTCTGTGGCTGTAAGCAGATCTCTGATGTTTTCACCTATGCATTTGTACTGTCTTCATTTATGATTTCAGTTGTTTTTCTGTTCTTTAAACTCTTTATGAAACTGCTTCCATATTGGGACACGGAATTTGGAGTAATCTATCTGTGTTCTGGGCCATGGTCAACCATGATCTCTTCTCCCCTTTGAGCTGAAGACCACACTTTCTTCACTGACACAGGAGAGTTCCCAGGTACTGCACTTTGACCTGTGCCAGGTCCTGCTGTGCTATTCCACATATGATAGTGTCAGTGTATAACAGAATCCATTCAACTCTTGTAGGCTCTAAACACAGATCATTCCCACATGAGCACAGTGAACCTTGTAAGTCCCATCCACACATCTCCCTAGCCTATCAGATTCCTCTTTCTTTGGGTTCAGTTAATCTGGTAATAATTATAAACCCTCTAGAATCTAGCTCTATCTTCTCTATCTCCATTAATCCCTTTGTCCATCCAAACTTACTTCATTAGCCTGGGGTTTTCTCTCTTTCTTCCCTGGGTTCTTCCATCCTTGCCTCAAGAACTTCTGTTGAGTTTGCAGAGAAATGCATTATCAAATCCTGAACTCTAGATCTGAACCCTAATTCATGTAACTTGTCTTAGCTCGGTTCTCATCTGGCAAAGAAAGACTATTAGCCACTATGGTGGATGACTCTGTGGTTTCTATTTGACCCATAGTGGAGGGATTGGCCCAGGCTCTACTGCCAGGTTTGTCATGGGCTCCACTGTTGGAAATCTTGGTGGTTGCAGCCTCAGAAAAATGGTAAAATTGGAAGAATGTGGAATATTTAGGAAACAGCAGGTAGGAAAGTTGTGGTAGCTAAAATTTAAGCAAAACGAATGATGAACACTTTAGGGTTCTGGGACTCCAAGTTGGTAAGAACAGGTTTTCAAATCCTGGCCAGCTCCTCTTTAATACCAGAGACATTTACTCCCTCTAGACAATTGCTCTCGTTTGTAGAATTAAAGAATTAAGTCCTGGCAGCGCATTTTTCGATACTTGCTCCAATGTTCTGGGTTCCTGGATGAAGGCACGCATACAGGCTTAATAGTTTGATATGCCTTGATCAGCTCAATGGCTGGGCCACTTCGTAAGCTTCCTGTGGTTTATCCACTCCCACTGATAATTCTGAGTTATTACTTACTAAATCCTACATTCTATCTTGGCTGTCTGGACCAGGAGTGATGCTCCGCTGGGCAGTACTCTCCTGGCTCCTTCACCTGTCAGCTACGCCTCCACTCTCCTCAGGCATGGTGGTTCTCTTCTCCTTTCCTGCCCCTCTATCCCTAGCCTGAGAATCCTAAAAGTCCCTCCTCTGTCTGCCCTACCCAACCATTTGGCTGTCAGCATTGTCATTTACCAATCAGAACCAACTGGGGGCAGGGTCCCTCAATGTCTTATGTTTGGACACTTGTACAAACAGGCTTTTTGGGGGGGGGGACATAATTAGCATGAGAATACAAACAGCTACGTTTATTTGCTTCAGCAAAAGTAGTATCTGTTCCAGGAAAAATGCCGAACTTTTCAACCAAATTTCAGCAGCATTCAACCAGTTACTAACCAAGGTCACAGGTGCCTCTGAGAGTATTTGTATAGGGATGGAGGATTGGTGAGTGTTGTTTACAACTTCTGCCTTGGTACCAGCCTTTTTCCAGTTGGGTACAATTAAAAGTAATTATCTGGGTACCATACCTGTGCTGGTTTGAATAAGAATGGCCCACACAGGCTCATGTACTTGAATGGTTAGGGAATGGCATTAAAAGGTGCAGCCTTGTTGGAGTTGGTATGGACTTATTGGGGAAAGTGTACAGGCTTTGGGGTTTGAAATTCTTAAGCCAGGACCAGTGTCTCTCTTCCTGTTGCCTGCCAATCCAGTTGTAGAGCCCTCAGATCCTTGTCCTGCACCATGTCTGCCTGTGTGCCACAAGGCTACCTGCCATAATGACCATGGACCAACTCTCTGAAACTGTGAACAAGCTCCAACTAAATGTTTGTTTTCTTTTGTAAGAGTTACCAGGTCATGGTAGCTCATCACATATATAGAAACCCTAACTAATACCCAAAGCTATTATTAAAGACCTGGACCAGCAAGAGGCTCCTGGACAACACTGGGACATCCTTCCACTTAGTGCTGTCTCATCTCTGTTCTTCTTAAACAACTTCTCTCTCTTACCAAATGCATAGGTCCTTTACTGTTTGGGGGGATAATTTGTCAGAAACAAGGGACATGTATTATAGAAACCTTCAAAGAAGAAGTAGATGACCTCTAAAGTGTCAGGTTTTGAATTAGGACTCCAGGTGCAAGAAATGCTAACCCTTTCTGTGTTGTAGAACGAGACATCCTACATCCCTGAAGAAAACTGACCCTTCCCTTTCCCAGGAGCCATCAAATGCCAATAGCTTTTCAGCTAGGGGTGGGGCTTTGTAAGCACCTGCCCCATCCAAGCTGGTCTTTTGACTGACTTGATCCCGTACAGGTTTTATTTATTTAGTCATAGCTGCTGTAAGCTCTGTTAATAATTTCTTAACATTCTACTATCTTGACATTGTAGGCTCCATTTCCCCCAAACTGTGGTACATAGAGCCACATACCTCTAAAAGAAAATGGACTCCCCCTCCTTCAGGAGTTCATAGCTCCTTGGTTAAGGATGGAGGCTAATAAACTACCATCACCTCCATGCTGTAGCATTGGCTAGCTTGATCTTGTGCAAGTCTTATGCAGACAACTACAGCTGCTGTGAGGGTATGAGGGTAGCTGGTTGGCTGTGTCCACAAGACACTGCCTCACTCCAGCTCTACTCAACTTGTGGCTCATAGAGCCTTTCTCCTTTCTTTCTCTTGATAGTCCCCGAGCCTTGGAAAAGTAGTGATAGAGATGTGCCATTGTGGCCAAGAACTCAATGACACTTGACCAAATGCTAATCATCTGAAAGTGACCAAAAGTCACAGACTTTGGCTTTTAATCAAGAGTAATGAGAAATAAGTTTGTCCCTTACCTAGAAGAACTTAAAAACAAAACATAGGAATCAGCCATCTTTAGTTATTATCTCTGACAGCATGTAAAGAAACAAGCTAAGATCTTTAAGGGCCTCAGCCTATCACTGTATAGTTGTCAGGTAAGGTTGTAGGGATGCTATGTTAGAGTTCTACAGAGAAACAAACCTAATGGATGGATGGGTAAAGATGATAAATAGATAGGTGTGTGGGTAAGTAGATAGGCCTATGAAATGTTAGCGATTTGGTTTATTATGGAAATTGGTTCACATGGTTATAAAAGTAAAAAAAAAAATCAACATCTTTCATTTGCAAGCTGGAAAAAAAGAAACACTTAGGGTAAATTAAGTCTGGGTCCAAAATGCCATAGAATGGGAGTCAGGAGCCAGTGGGTTAATCTCTAGCTTGAGCTGGAAGGCCTGAGACCCACGGGAGTTAATACCTAACACAACTTTGAGTCTAAAGGTCTGACAACCAGAAAGGCTGTTGTCATGAATTGAACAGTTCAAAAGTCCATGAGCCGGGAGCTCAGACTTCCAAGGGCAGGAAAACAGAGACACCAAAGTTCAAGAAGAGGCAACACTCTACATTCCTTTTTTCTTCTTTTTGTAGCTTCCAAATTTCCACCTTCCCTCTTTGCCCCCAGAAAAGATTGGTCCTGCCAGGGACATCAACCAAGCACTGCATAACAAGATGCAATAAGACCAGGCATAAATCTTCACATCAAGACTGGGTGAAGCATCCCAGTAGGAGGAAAAGGGTCCTATGAGCAGGTAAAACAGTCAGAGAGACCTGCACTCCCACTGTTAGGAGTCCACCCCAAAACACCAAGTGAACAATCATAAGATATTTGCAGAGGACCTAGCACAGACCCATGCAAGCTCTGCCATCGATACTTCAGTCTTTGTGAATGCCCAGGAGCGCTGAGTAGTTGATTTTCCAGTCCTGGCTGGTGTTCTCCCAGTGTCCTAGACCCCTGTGGCTCCCACAATTTCTTGTCCTCCACATCTGTGGGGTTCCTGGAGCTCCAAGGGGAAGGTCCCAGTGGAGAGTAACAACCTGGGATCTCTCCACCTAATGTTTGGCTGTGGATCTCAGCATATGCTTCCCATTAACTACCAGAAGCAGCATCTCTGAGGATGACTGGTCTAGGTACCAGTCTATGAGAATAAGAGAACATCCTTAGGAATCATTTCATTAATTTTTTTTTTTTTTAATTTGCTGCTCATGTTTGGTTCTACCCTAGGTCTCTGAGCTGTCCAGCCTCTGGTTCCTGGTCATCCAGGCAGTGTTGGGCATGGGCTCTCTCTTGTGGCAAGGGCCTCAAACTAGACTGGTTTTTGGTAGACCACTCTTACAAGTTCTGCCCCACCTTTGCCCTAGCATATATTGTAGGCAGGAAAGACATGTTGGTGTTCTAGTCCCACCACTGGGAGCCTTGCCTAATTAGAGACAGTTCAGGCTCCATATCCTCAATTACTAGGATTCTTCTCTTTCTACATTTCTTGTTTATTCCCATCTTTGTTGGTGAAGGCACTCTTTATTCACTGAACCGATTCCAATGCTAGTCTAATATGGAAACCCCTTTATAAGCATGCCCAAGAGAAGATTACAAGTTATGCCTTACACTAGCTAAGTTGGATACACATAATTAAAACCACTGGAGAGGAGGAACCACAAAGCCCCTTTGTCCAAGTCTGGAGTGCAGAGAAACGAAAGTACCAGAATGTTCAAGACCCAATGCTGAAGAAGAAGTCCTCAGGAGAGAGAGAGAGTTTTAATCATTCTCTGAGCATTTCCCTAGGCCTTTCCCTGGATGCTGGTCAGTGTGGCTACTTGAACAAACTTCCCCAAACTGAGAAAGAACCGTGAGCACTGAGCAGAAAGAAGCATCCTCTGAGCTTACGTGTGGCCAGAAGAGTCACTCCTCTTACCAGCCAGAGAAAAATTACCTTAAGATATATATGTATCAAGTGAAGTTTGCAGAAGTATCAAATGTGGGGAAGGCAGTCCCATGCTAAGACTCCATGCTAAGCTCACAAATGTTAGAAACAAGCTCCCAGAAGGTGAAGACACATAATTTAATTTCATCTGAGAACAAAGCTCCAGAATAGCATAATACTCAAAATTTCTATAGTAAATGAAAACAAAACAAAAGCAGTCCTTTATAAAAAGGGTTCAACATAATACTTCGCCAAACTACTTGTTTTGTTCCAAGAATCTGATATTAAATATATGCTTGAGTTTCCCTATATTAAAATTTTGTAGCTCCCCCAAATTACCAGTAATTACTAAAGTAGACATGACTGAATCAGACAACTTTGAAGTAGAAGGTATTTGCAAGGAAGCTCTGATATGATGTCATACTGAGCAAGATATTTGAAGATTAGATGAGGTGGAGTATTCAGAAAGGTTAGAGCACAAAATACACAGGCACACAACTAGAGTGTGCAGAGCCCAGTTGCGTTATTATTATTATTATTTTTATCATGATCAGCTTATATCCTCACAGGCTACATTGATTTTGCATCTCCCCCCTCCCTATGCCCCTTTCTATTTCCCAGAGCAATCGATGTAATTTTTTTCTCTTAATTTACTTATTTATTCACTTTATCTCCTGAATGCAGGCCCCTCTCTCCTCCCAGTCTCTGCCTCACAAGGCTCCTCTGAGAAGGGGGAGGCTCCCCTTGGGTACCAACAGTTGATGTTATTTTAACTCTACTGTTTTCATTATTCCCTTTCAACCATGAGGTGGTTTTTAGAGAGCCCATGTACACTGAGGGCAGGTGAAGTTGTCCATATACAGAGTGAGCTCCTAGGCAAGTACTGGAGATTTTATTTTGAGGGAATGATTAGGACAGAGTTGCAAATACTTTAACCATGGCAGAGGTTGTTCTAGAAGTGCTGCTTCATGAAGCAGTCACATGAGACTGCCACCCATGGAGGCGGCTCCTCACGTGTCCCATGTTGCATCTTCAGAATCTCGCTTGAGTCGTTTTTGTTGCTCAGGGAGACTGTTGGCTAGGAGATAGATCTGGTGGTTCAGTTACACCTTCCATACATGTTAGTAGAGTTCTTGGTGTGGTGAAGTACATACAGCTGTTTCATTAAGGTATTTAGGATCATCTGCATTAAGTTCAGCCTGACAGATTGATGGTAGCCTTCTTCACTGAATGTTAGCAAAATAGATGAACACAGTGTGCATGTACCTAACAAAGTGTGTGTCTGTGAACACAGTACTTGTATTGATTTTCTCGCATGGACTTTTATACATCTTATTGTAGAATTTCTCCACTTTAGAGGTGCTGAAATTGAATTGGAAATACAAATAAAATGCTACAGTACTTTGAGTTTATTTTTATACTCAAGTCTTTCCCTGAGTTCAAAATGGAAAGGCTGTCATCAGAATGTGCCTCCCTGGTCAAGAATAACATCACTGTAAAGAGAAAGACAGGAGTGACTTTTGTTCTCTTGTTAGTCCAGACTACCAGAGTATTGTGGCATTGTTAGCAGTCTGGATTTTCATTTTCAAACGAAGGCTCCTATGTGTCTTCTAAATTCTGTGCCACGTAGCGTATCAGCCAGACATCTCATTAGAGCCTTATTCTGTTAAAACAGAGGAAATAGCAAATCCTGACCTTAGTTTTATAATGTGTACTATCTATAGCAACCCAGCAAATAATGCTTGGATAACTACAGGGCAAGGAAGTAACTAATTAGTGAGAATCACTGTAATGAAGATAAGAGAATTTAGAAAATAAAACTCAGATAGCACGAGACTAAGATATTGTGATCACAATAAAAAGAACTACAGGAAGAAGATCCCGGCATCTCCAAAATATGAAGTGTTGAGTGTCCTATATAGGAACACAAATGATAAATGGTTTTTTAAAACCAGTTTTAACTTTGTATCTGTTTTTATCCTATGACAAATTTAAACCTACAGTTAATTTGCCATGTAGAATGTCTTTCACGTGCTTCCACCTTTACATCCAGAATGCATGCCTGACTTTCAGCAAGTGAAGAATGAACTGCGCTGCCCGTTATCTGGGAAAAGACGCTTAGGCATAGTCCCTACCACATCAGTGTGCACACAGTGTCCAACACTGATGTACAGTGCTCCTGCCTGTGCCCAGCACCAGCCAGCCAGGCAGATCTCATTTCCCCTAACAAAAACAGCCATCAAGGCACTTACTGCAGTTGAAAATTTGTCTCCAACTTGAAACAGTCAGGCGGATCATGTTACCTGCTCTGTTCTTTTCTTTAATCATGCAAATTTCATGTATCTAGGACTCACAGCCGTAAAAACAAACCTACTATTTATTTTCTGAAACAAACACTACTGCCAGAATAAAATTATCTTACCAATTTGGTATGAAATCCTCAAATCTCTGTGCTCTGGCATGCATTCATGGTCAGAATGATGGGAATGCCCTTCAATGGCCTGACTCCTGTCTTCTTTGTGATGTACCAGCATCTCTTCAAAACACTTGCCAGTTGCTTACCTTCATATGGTTTGGGGTGCCTTTAATTTCTTTTCTTCTGGCAACTTATGCATTCTGGCTTTTCAGTAGGTTCTTGAATTCCTTTAAAAAGCACAAACCAAACCAAAACTATTACCCTTTACCCTACTTTTACCTCTGGCTGCTATGTGCTCACATATTGTCTGTCACTTTTCTCCATTCTGTGATTAAAATCCCTGGCAAAAGAGGCTCACGGAGAGAAAGGCTTCCTGGGATTACAAGAGGATGGTGTAGTTAGTTCATCTTGGTAGTGGCACGGGAGACATGGTAGCTGGATTGTGAGGTAGCTGGTAACTTTGCGTCCACCGTCAGGAAGCAGAGAGACGGATGCTGGGGCTCAGCTCACTGTCTCCACTTCGTTCAGCCCAGGACCTCAGCCCATGGCAGGGTGGTGCTCACATTCATGACAGAGCTTCCTTCCCTCAGCCCAGCCTGCTGAAGACATCTTCATAGTCACCGAGGAATATCTCCCTGATGCTTCTAGATCCAGTTAAGCTGGAGTGAAAAGTAACTATCTCAACTCTACCTCCTGTTAACTTGATGTTCAGACATTTTAAGCCAGAATATTGGACTCTTAGGTTGTAAAATCTCATTTTCATCTCCTAAGACAAAATACATTTAGCTAGTCCCTAAACATTCAGTAGCATTTAATAGTCCCCCAAATCATTCAAAGAACCAAACTCCAAAGACTCTTTCGAAACCTAGGGAAAAGTTGTAATGCCAGCTCTTTATAAGATCAGGAAATTGCCAATATACTTCCAATATAATGGCACAGATTAAATATCACCATTCCAAAGTGCAGGATAATGAAGAAAGACTGGACCAGAACAAGAGTGAAACTCCACAGAGGAAACACCAAAGCTCACAGCTCCACGTCTGGCATCTGGAGCTTGCAGTGGAATCATCTGGCCTCTCACAGCCTTGGCAGGTCTGCCCCTTCAGTTCTGCAAGCATAGATCTCTTTCTTGGATCAGCTCCACTTCATGCTTGCTTTCTTGTTTCCAGTGTACAGTGTAACGGCCTCTCAATCCCCGCTTGTGGAAAATTTGACTCTGCCACATATTTTCTAGTCTCAGAAAATTCCTGGAAGATAGGTGACAATCCCCATGATCACCTCTCTCTTGCATCTTTCATGTCTGTGAGATCAATATCATATAGTAGATGATAAACAAACATTCTCCTGTCAGGTAGAGATACAGCCTAACATCCTTGGACCAAAACTATGGTGGATATGCGTGCCTTTGAGGATAACACTGGGAAACCTTTTCCTAAGTGGCCATTTGGAGACGAATACTACTTCAGCAGCATGCTTATTCCAAGTTCTCTCTTTTCAAATATATTTGCATTATAACCCGGAGACTTTCCCAAAGACCTTGGTGCTCATTCATCCAGTTTGGAACATAATGTTTCTTCTTAAGGGTGACAATCTGCCAAACACAGCTACTTTCTCTGCAGCCGCCTTGACTGCAGTGTGTGTGCAGGTCTTGCTCACCTTTCTAAACTGCCTATTTTTTTTTTTTTATATCTTTATGCTCTAATTGCTGTGCTGCCTCACCATAGAGCTGGATAAGATCAGTGAGCAATAGTGATGCTACAGACTAAATGATATCCTGCATTAGAATTTGCTATTCCAGATAAATCAGTCCATTACGTTTAAATTCAGATTTGCTTAACTTTTCAGGACACAGGCTGAATGAAGCCAGAACCCTTGCCAGAATGTAATATCCATCTCAGTTTCTGGTAGAGTCTTTCTCTTACTTTTGAAACAACATGAATGTTGCCTACACTGTATGCATTTCTCTCTGCATTCTGGCCTCCCAAACTCTTAGCAGAATTCCCCATTAGTTTCTGCATAGAACATCCTTAAGTTTCTTCACTGTAACTGTAATTTTTTTTAAATCCTACTTTTTAATGACAGCTCTTAAGTGTTTTAACCTCTCTTGTAGCCCACCACCCTCCAGAGGTAGTGGAAAAGAAAGGATATGGGGGAAGAGGGTAGTGGGGCTGCTTAGAAAGGTTCTTTGGATCAACTCCTGCCTGTTGTTTGGAAATCAGCAGTTCAAGTCATAGGTTGGCAGCCGTAGCTTGATCCGCTTGCAAATGCTTCACCGATATACCAGCAGTTCAGTTTGGTAGAGTCAGGTTAGCAACAGAGGTGACATGATCTAGCAGAGACCACCAGGCCACAGCTTCGGCTCAAGTCAGCAGGCGAGACTAACAGGAACACCAGGAGTTCTCAGCTGTGCCTCTCAGGGAAGCGAAGATCAGTGAAGATGCAAGACCCACAAGCGTTGCACAGCTAGCTGTTCCAGCAATCCAAGCTCTTTTCTTGTCGAGTCCTATTTATACCCTCAAAACATCATGCATCCTCCACATGCCTTGCCTCAGCAGTATCTTGCCTCTGCACGTGTATCCAATCAGCCGCAGTCCACAGAGCCCAGACAAGTGGAGCTTAACTACGTAATGTAGGGCGAGCCAATACATTCCTGTTAGCAAAGAATCTGTCATCATATGTCCTTTGATGTGCTTGCTTTAGCAGAACATCCTCTCTCCTGGGTCTGCTTTAGTGAAACGTTCCTTCATGAGTCTGCCTTAGCCTTTCACACCCGTGTCCACTTTAATGCAATGTTCCCTCATGTGTCTGCCCCAGCAAAACACCATCTAAATGACTTTCCAAAGAACCCTTAAGTTTCCACTTCACTTCACCTCCAATCTCTTCCACATTCCTCTTATAAACCATTTCAAAAGTCTAGGTACCACATGGACTGGATGATCACAACTGTGATTCTGTTTCTGGCACCAATTTTATTTTTGATCAAGCCTTCTTGAAAATGCCCTCACTGAAATTGCTGAAAGAGCTTCTTTACTATCTCTCCAGTTTTTTAAGCTCTTGGTCCAGGGTAGCTCAACTTCCTCTGACCTTCCTAGAAACTGCTTTTATACTCTCCTAGAAACTTCTCTGTCACATAATTCAAGGATGATCTTTGAGTCTTTATACATTTACCCATCATAAAGAACATTTAAGACATGGGCTTTGTTCAGAAGGGATGTATACTCAAGTAGACTTGACTACTCTACTTAGAAAGCATGTGAGCTTGGCCCATGCTGCAAACTTAGGTTTTGGTAGCATTCTCATCATCCTCAGATCTGATCACTGAAATAAGACATCATAACAGGTCCTCCGCACCCATCATAACAGCCAACATGTGAAGATTGCTCTGTTACAAGTGTTTGTTATAAGATGGCTGCCAGAAGCCTCTCTGCCTGCGATGCATTGAACTGAGAGACATAGAGTAGGAGTCTGGTGTAGCTTTTTTTTTTTTTCCTAGACAGGGTTTCTCTGTATAGCCCTGGCTGTCCTGGAACTCACTCTGTAGACCAGGCTGGTCTCAAACTCAGAAATCTGCCTGCCTCTGCCTCCCAAGTGCTGGGATTAAATGTGTCCACCACCACTGCCTGGCTCGGTGTGGCTTTAAAGACTGATGGTCTCCAGACATTCTAGCTGTCAAGTGCTGGCTTAGGTGATTAACACTTGTATCCTAATGGGGAAGGAGGAGCGGGAGGGGAGGGGGGGAAGGGAAGAGAAAGGAGAGTCATGTAGCCTTTGTTCTATCTCTGCAGGAATTGTGTTGCTGTACCTTTCAGCTTGCTAGTTGAAGTTTTAGGAAGAAAAAGGGACACTTTGAAAAATAAATTTAGTGTTTATCTCTAAGTTGTAAAAAGTTTCCTAAAAAAGCTCTCTAAGAAAAAGGGGAAAAAGCACAATGATCAGAAAAGTGGGGTAAGGAATGCCAAGAAGAGGGGGGTGAGGAGAATAACAATGCTTTCCTCTCTTGTTCTCAGCATGTATACAACTTTCAGAATACATAATCACCTGGTAAAAAATTCATCACAAGTTTATACGTAAAGTCAAATCATAAATCGAATAAGAAGTTTACAACCAAGAATGTTTACATATATATCCATTAGGAGTAATTATCTGGCTAATCACCAGTCACAGCTCCATAGGATCATGGAGAGTTAAAAAACATAACTATGTTATTAGTGGTTTTGTATAGATAAACCCAGTCGATGTTTTATCTTCTGTCCTAGCGCCTATGGCAAATCATTAGCTCCCTTTTTAGGACCTTTGGTTAATGGTTTTACAACCTCTTGGAATGTGCTCTGAGTAGTAGAATGTGCATTTACAATTAGAAGTGACACTGAAGCCTGGCAGAGTTCTCAATGCAGTTTTGGCTATCAGAAAGGACTCGATAGCAGTATGATTAAAAGGGTTTAATAATTATATATGTTTAAGAATCTTATAAGATCACCATTAAGAATAAGGAAATCATCTACTGGTCCATATAGCATCGCTACAAGACAGTACATCTTCATTGTTAGACCGAGATCTGCTCAAAATGGTGGGCCAATGCTTAGTGATTGTTATATATGTCTAATAATAACAGTAAAAGCATATTAATGGCAGGAATCTTTCCTAAAATGATTTTCTCCTGAGCCTTGCCTATAGAATCAAATCTGTCATGGATTATTTAGTAATCCAAGGCAGACTCATCTCAGGAAGGTCACCTGCTAGTTATTAACTTGGCTCCTGACAGATGACAAAATAAAAGTCCTCTCTGTAACCAAAAACATAGTATTTACTCAAAAAGAAAGAAATTCTGTCCATTATACATGAAGGAACTTGAAAACATGCTAAGTTAAAGAAACCAGGCATGAACGCTAATGATCCTAGCTATATGAGGTACCAAAACTATTTTTGCAGTCTCATAGAAATAGAAATAAATGGAACTGTGGTTACTATAGACTAGCAAGAGCCGAGGATCTATTGTTCAATCCCTACTGTCACAATTAGGAAGGATGGCTCAGCTTAGGAGCTGTGTCCCAGCTTAGTGTCCAAATGCAATGATAGCATGCTGTGTTCTATATTGTTCTGTTTTCTGTGGCTAAAACAATGTAACGCAGGCAGCTTAGTTACAAAGAATGTAGGGAAAGTAAAGGCAGAAATCTAGAAAGAGTCTCATATATGTATTACCTAAATAAAAGGGAGTTACGAAGACGTTTAGAGGTTGGAAATACCAACAGCACAGTGTCAGCTCTGGCCAGGATTCTCAGCTATGCTGCCTCTCGGTGGAGAAGAGCATTTGTATGAGAGTTCACATTGAAGGACAAACCATCAGAGGAGGGGCGGTAATGGCATCCTACTAGACATTACCTCTTACAGGCGTATCTCTTGACATCATTATACTGGGGTCCAATGATATGAACCCTAATGAGCTAAGTCATAGCTCAACTGCTGTGGGCCGACCCACTCAGGGTCTCTCAACTCCGGGAGAATCAGGGTTCTGGAACTCAGGTGGGCAAGGAGTCAGCGAGTGACAAACAGACACGAGCACAAGAGAGTGCTGAATCTGAGTGTAATTTCTCAAAGTAAGCATTAGACTTTTATAGTCATTGCAGAAGAAATACATTTACACAAGTTAGGTAATACAACAGTCAAGGTAATTGGCAGGAACCAGGCAGTGGCCACAACAAAGTCAGCCCTATCTAAAGTCAGCTTGATCTTAGCAGCCAGGTGTGATATAGTTCCTATTCTAGTCTATTGTGTAACCCCCCACCAGCCAGCCCTAGGTAAACACCCAACTATGTTAATCTTCTGGGCTATCAGAAGTATGCACCAGGGGGTTCCATTCTTGCTAACCTTTCCATGAATAATATATTACTCTAGCTCCTGGGAGTGACTCAGCTGTAATTCTAAATTTACTTTGTTGCTAGTAGACATCAATACGTGATTTCTTTCACTATCTCTCTAACAATGCTGGAGGCAATTTGTCTGGATAAGTAACACTCTTTACAAAATTCCAAGCCGAGGGTTGGGTTGGCTCAGCATTGACTAGGATGTTGGAACACTGGTGGGGGCCAGGAAACAACATCCAATCTAACTTGATTATTAGTCAAATCATTCCTTGGGGGCACCTCTATACCTAGAATAAAACAATACAGAAAGAAAGCGTGCCAAACCCTCCATTGGCTATCACAAGGACAAATCTGGACCACATCGGTGTTAGGGGACACCAAGGACTTCCAGGAGACCAGTTTCCTTGAAACTTTTTTGCCTCAGAACTGTGGTCAAGCTTTTGGACTTGTCACACAGACTACACTGGAGTGGGTGTGGCACTCAACCACAACTTGCACTTAAACCTCTGTTAAGAGGATAGATATTGTGCTAAGCATAGCCATCACAGAAATAAACAATGGAAACAGAAAAGGAAAATGTCAGTGATGTGGATTTATCTATTGCTTTAACATGGAGGTTTGTGGATTTATCATGTTGTAAATGCTCAATATGTACAGATTTTTGCATTTCAAATATGCTTCACTAAAATTAGTTAATAATAAATGCAGAGTGGCTAATGATTCTTAAGCTACCCAAACACACAGTGTGGTTCATGTTGACAC
Organism: Mastomys coucha; assembly: GCF_008632895.1. NCBI lineage: Eukaryota > Metazoa > Chordata > Mammalia > Rodentia > Muridae > Mastomys > Mastomys coucha. The sequence goes on along the minus strand of NW_022196891.1, from coordinate 26,761,136 downwards.
CATATTTTCTTTAAGAATGCTGGAATTTGCATACACTCCAAGAACTATGTTGCTGCATGACTGGTTACAGGGTAAACTATACACGGAGTTCATAATACACTTTCCTTGTAGGAAATATTTTAAATGTATTGTTGCTGGGGGAGATATACTGTGCTAATGTAATTCTCTAGAAGGTCTTGGACGTTTATACCAGCCTTTATCTGGACTTTCCCATCTGCCTTTACTCTGGCACAATACCAATTCATATTTCACAATCCCATCATTTATAGAATTGTATCACCTCTATGCTGATAAGGTGGTCTCAGGCCCTACACAAACCTCTCTGTATCTCTGGACACATTTTCTTAGTTTGTCTCTGACATAACTTCTTATTAGAGGACTTTCCTCCAAATGTTACTACTACGCAAATTCAGCTCCACTCACTCTACCTACGCTGCCTTATGACACTGTTTTTTTTTTATTAGCTATTTTCTTTATTTACATGTCATATGATTTTTCTTTTCCAAGTTTCCCTTCCCAGAAACAAACAAACAAACGAAAACAACAAGAACAAACCCCTGTTGGCTCCTCCCTCCCCATGCTTGCCACCCCACCCTCTCCCACTTATTGGCCCTGGCGTTCCCCTACACTGGGGCACAGAACCTTCACAGGACCAAGGACCTCTCCTCCCACTGATGATTGATTTTGCAGTCCTCTACTATACACATGCTGCCAGAACAATCAGTCCTACCATGTATACTCCTTGGTTGGTGGTTGAGTCCCTGGGAGCTCTGAGGGTACTAGTTAGTTCATATTGTTGTTTTAGTTCTTGCCCTGTTTGTGATAGATCTTATATCAGTGAATCCCAAAACTGTCACTCCACTTTAGCTATCTCTTTGAAATCCTCTATTTTTTTTATTGCATATTTAGAAATTATCGAGATTATATTATCTCTCCTTCATTTTCCTCCCTAATTTCACTCATTAACAGATACAACAATACAACACAATACTTTTCCATTTTGTCCTCTATGTCTTCTTCCAAGGAATTTCCCAGCTCACCACTTTCTACCTTCCTAAACACAGCTCAGAACATTTCTTTAGCTCAGTGGCTTCTCTTTAATACACAAGCACGATGTGTTTCAGGCACAACTGTGGCCTTAGCATATGTGCATCTTTCCATTTCTGTTCTCCACATGCAAACCTGCTGAGAACACAATTCATCCCACAGGACCTAAGTTTCTATGTCAAAGTCCTGGCTCCCATATGACTGATGTGGACAAGAGCTTTAAGAAGGTAATAAGAGCTAAGAAAGATCATGAGGAAGGTGCCCAGGTCTCATAAGGCACTGTCCTTAAAACAAGAAGAGAAGATTTACTCGCCTTGTCTCCCATCTCACCATTCTCTCTCTCCCTCCTCTCCCTTTACTGAATCTTCTGCCCATAGGAAAGATTATGAGGCTACAAGGAAAAGGTGATTGACTGACAGCAAGCAAAAGAGACCTCATAGGATCCCAGTCCTTCTGGCAACTGATCTTGAACTTATAGCTGATAGAAGAGAATTTCCTATAAAAGTATTTTATTTTCTCCCTCCATCGAATATGTTCTCAAGCCATTGGCTTTATTTGAAAGGGGATACTTCTAGCAAGAGTATTTCTGAATGCATTAATTACTCTAAAATTTTGGGATTTTCCAAAAACATTTAATTTCTTAAATTCATATTTAGATTTAAATTATATTTAGATCTCCCTGAGAAAAGTGATTCAAGAATCTTATGAATTTTTACATGCTGTCTTTGTTAAATAAAGCAGGGCATCGCTCTTTCTTTCAAGGGGTTATGGGTATTTTGAGGGTGAGACTCATACACCTTGAAATACATGAAATGATGAAGCATTCTGTGAGTTAACTAAGATGCATGCATTCAGCTGTGTCCTGACCTGTAATGTAGCCTCAAGTTCCTTGATGTTGATACATTCTCCTTACAAGCTTCACCTTCCCCAGTATATTCCCTTTTTTTCCATCTGTCCTTTGACCTCCCTTCTTTAATACGGGTGTTTTACCGTAGTGACTCTGCAATCTTCATCTCTTCATTTTAAAATCCCTGTTTCAAAGCTTTATGATCTCAGGGATGAATAGGTTGATTTTATACTTTGACTGCATTTATTTATCTCTGTAAGAGGTCAAATGTTTCACAGAAGAATAGTACATCTCATAGCAACTTAAACACAATTGAAAACATTTATTATTTCAGGGATCTACAAAGATATCCAGTCTGGGAAAGTGCTATGAATTTAGAGCATCATTTCACAGACTATCCCATTTCTGGTTTTGTTTTATTGATACTTAAATTGAAAATGTATTTCCTCATAGTTGTGGGGTATTCCATAAGCTCCAATTCATAGCCCTGTATTGAATGCCCACTTGGAAAAAAATGGCTTGATTTTCCTGTTACCTGCGTATTTACACTAAAAAAACCAGTAACTAAAAGTCAACAAAAGAAAACATAGTATCTCCAGCTTGGACCAATTGCTATTGCTCATTGAAAACAGATATAACAACTGGCCAGACTTGGGGTGTGAGAGCATTCCCATAAACCAAGGTATATAGATTAATGAAGGAATGTTTGTTTTCTGTAGTTGTGGCAGAGATCAAGAATGGATGTATCATGTCTCTGTAGAGATAACAAAGTGCCCATGTTGTGACATCACCAAGGCCTAGTTGAATAGCCCACAGACATTTTGCCTCAGTTAAGACAGATATAATGAGATAACAGCCACATGGTATAAAAGCTTTAGGAATTTCGTTCTTGATAAGGAGGTTGAATTCTTCTATATGTTAACTTTGTGCTTTTGAATGCTGATATTTTTTTCTCTTCTTCATGAAAAAGTCTGTCTTAGATGACTGCTTGGTCATTTCATATGAGCGATTTCATATGAGAAAGTTCAGCTTTAAAAATATGATAATTTCTTTTATGTTGAGGCAGAAACCTGATGGTAAACTTGATTAGGTATTAATTCCCTTCTACCTGTCCCTGACTACATATTCTGCTGAGTGGGGCTAGCCTTATCTCAGTCACCCTGTCCTGAACATAAGAGGTGCTCTGTTACCTGGTACCCAGTATAAACTAAAGCCAGGGAATGCACTCACTATTCAACAAAGCAAGAGAAACAGGATACTTTCAGATATGAACAATGTCAGGTGAAATTTAGAGTCCCAAGAGGAAGATGCCTTCTGTCAGAGGCAGACTTGGGGGTGAGAATTTTCACACATTGACTTAGAGGGTATTTTGAGAAGCATCAGGGGAAAATGAGGAACTAGACTAGAGAAGGAAAAAAGCCAATCATAGATGCATATCAAGCCAGTCACAATGTGGGCAACTGGGACTCCATTCTGTTGAGAACTCTGAATATTAATTGAGGACATGCTTAGAGTTCTCTCCCAAGGAGAAGGAACCCTGACCATTTATTTTTGCTTCGTCTTTCATTGTCTGAAGGCTAGACAGAGCTCTAGTCTGATTCTCTTCTAAGTCTACAGAAAGCATTAAAGGGAGGCACAAATGCTTGTTCTGGAGTTTCTTAGTGCTGAACTTAAATGTGGGTACTAAGAATTAGGGGTGGAAACCAACTCTATCTGCTATAAGCTGTTAACTGAAATTGACTCAGATAAAATAGGACACGTGATCTCCGTGCTAATGGATTTGTTATTAGGAATTCATGTTTGTCAGTCTCTACCAGAGCCGACTGTGAATCTACAGAGTTCAAAGCAAACATTTTAGGAGGAGGAGCAAACCCTCTTCAATTTTTAGAATTCTACCAAGATCTCTTTGTATCTATCTCCCTCATATAATTCCGAGTCTCTATGACAGCTCACTGGATCGTTCTGCTCCTCCATTCAATTACATTTCCTCCATCTGCACTTGATTGTGAAAACTCTCTAATTATCAAGCACACATTTAATTAAGCACCTTTTTAGTCACTTAGCATGAAGTTGTGAAAGTTGCAAGAGTGAAAATCAGTCATATGAGACGAATAGCAAAAAGCATAATAGATCCCACCTGTTCAAAATTGGTGGAATTAAGTGACTGTCTAGAGCATTAAATATTCTGTGGAGCATCTTCTACTTTATTGTTTTTGCAAAATGGCTTTGGAGTCATCATTAATGCTCTCAGTAATTAATGAACACCAGATGGAAGATGGAACAGATAGGCCACATCCATCAGGAAGTGTTTTCTCAGAGTTAAATGAGGCCGAACTCAGAAAGTTTTCACCTTCCTCTAGTCTTGGTTTATTGAAGGCCCAAAGTTCCAATTTTATGGACTGGGTGGGGGACTGAATGCCTCGTCAATATCCAATACAGGACACAATTCCTTCCTTCCATCTGTTTCTTCCATCCATTTGTTGCAAAATGCCATGTCCTTACCCCCAAATATCATCAGGTAATATTAATTTTCCCAACTAGCTAAAAAAATAATTTTGGTAGTCTATAAAAATAGGTGGGAAAAGAAGACAACTGCTTGTATTACTCCCTGTGGGTGAATTACTAAAATGAATGCCAGCCATTCTCTACGAATCTATGCCTGGGAGGCCAGGTATGTATTCACAGCTGAAGACTGTGGTTGATATTAGCGCTTCTAAGGAGGAATAGCAACAGATGTTCTGAGCTTCTTTAGGGATATGAAGGACAGAGAACCAAGGACACAACCTAGGGCACCTCAGCAGGCAGATATAGAAGAAAAGATCATGTTAACAGAGGCAACAACTGAAGATGCAGAGATGGTGTTCTGGAAGGTGTGAATGGAAGAGTGCCTATTACTTAGAATTTTCTGGTTTTGTATCTAAAGTGATGGAATAAATGAAAGAGAAGAAAACAATCTCCTAAGCTTCAATAGTGCATATTGTGCTGATGGTAGTTTTGAAGAATTTTGGTGGAAGGCATCTATCAAAACCCATTGTCCTCAGGAACGAAGAACATACGCTGTGCCCACATAACTCCATTATTTTCATAGGTCCTGTGCTTGCGTCTTACCTGAGTTGTTCACCCATCAAAAGTGGATGCTGTGACGCTACAAACAACAGGACTTGTACTCCACTCAAGCTACGCCTGATAAAATCCTAGCTACAAGACAAGGCTATTAAGAGGTGATGCCTCTGAGAGGTAGCTATGTTATGAAGGCAGGGACACCACAAATATGATTTAGGGGCATCACAAATATGATTAGCCCCTTTACCCAAGACCCCAGACAGTCCCCTGTTTTCCACACCAGGGCTGTCACACTGAGAATATGGCTATTATCCGTGAATCAGGTGACAGGCCTGTATCAGGCACAGGTCACAGAGTCTACTATCACCTTGGTCTTGGTTGTCACAGCTTCGAGAAGTATGAGATATAAATATTACTGTTTGTAAGTATCTGATCCTGGTGCTCTGTTACAGCTGCCTGCAGGAAATATGACTTGTAAAATGGAAAAGAATACATTTCTACCCTCTGTACATGGAATATCTCCTGATTTTACTATATTCACTGAAATCTGGACTGCTGTCATGAAGCCCTGCTAACTTCATTACTGTTTCTGATTACCTTGATCCATTTATCCATCTCCATAACACTGACCATATAGGCTCAAGTCATAGTTAACCACTGCAGGAAATTTCTGTTATGCTTTTTGAATGTTATATTTGTCAGCCATAATCTGGCCTCACCTTATGACTGAAATATGGTGTATCCTACAGGGCTTGCCATGAGTTCCTATGGACAGCTGCATCTTCAGCCAGACACTGGCTTGCTGTGGCCATCACTAAGTACTATCATCACTTTGGGGTTCAGTCAATACATCGAACATAGAATAGCAAAGATTTGTGGAGTCAGGGAACAGGAACAGAGGTACTACTTTATATCTAATATTTAAAAACGAAGCATGTGAGAACCAAGAAAAAGAAAAAAAAAAAACAATGTTCTAGTTTCCTTTGAATTACATACAGTATAAAACTTAGTGCTTTTTCCGTTATGCAAGGCTACCTCCAAGACCTACTGGAGGATGAGACAAATAAAAATAACACTGTAGTCCTAAAGGTTCTTAGAGACATTCCCTCGGTTAAAAGGATGAGACATCTCATTTTTGTGTTGCGTTCAACCCTGGCAAACCGGAGTTCTCTCAATACATTGGGTCTGAGCGGATGGCTCTGGTCTTCCAAACCATTGTCTCTGCTGCTTTTTTTGGGTCTCTCTAATAATCATCAGGGGAGGTTAATGCTATTGACAATGAATCATCCTGGCTGTGAAGTTGTCTTTCTGTCTCCTCCAGCAGTTAGGACACATCCAAACTCTGGGACAAGTGGTAGGGGCAGGGACAGCCACTCTGGCTATCACTTGAAACTTCAAAACCTGCCTGTCCTCCCAGCTGTCGATCACTCACGACCTTCCCAGCAGCTTGTGAACTTTCTTTCAAAGGAAAAGAACAAATACACAGCATGAGAAGAAGGAGACAGGGCAGAAAAAAGCACCAAGCCAAAGAAAACAGAGGGAAAGAAGTCTCATCTCTAACAGCGCTCATCTTGCTGGGCTCCGCTACTCATCTCACCCACAGGAAGGATTTGAAGGCTGCAGGGATGCACACATAGGTATGAACACCGAAGAGTACATTCACCTGATTCCTGAAGTCACGCAGCAGAGATTAGTCCCAAGCTGTCTTACAGGGACAGAGCACAATGAGAATAGAACTGAGACCACTTTGAAGGGAATGATACCAGTGACATTTGTGTGGTCTGTGAAATTTATAATCACTGGAAGTTCTTCAGCCAAGAACCAGGCAGCAGAGCCTTAATCTTAAGGGAAGAGAACTGGCTGGTTTTGTGTGTCAACTTGACACAGGCTGGAGTTATCACAGAGAAGGGAGCTTTAGTTGGGGAAGTGCCTCCATGAGAGGCAACTAAACGCTGTGGGGCATTTTCTCAATTAGTGATCAAGGGGGTAGGGCCCCTTGTGGGTGGTGCCATCCCTGGGCTGGAAGTCTTGGGTTCTATAAGAGAGCAGGCTGAGCAAGCCAGGAGAAACAAGCCAGTAAGGAGCATCCCTCCATAGCCTCTGCATCAGCTCCTGCTTCCTGACCTGCTTGAGTTCCAGTCCTGACTTCCTCTGGTGATCAACAGCAATGAGGAAGTAAGCTAAATAAACCCTTTCCTCCCCAACTTGCTTCTTGGTCATGATGCTTGTGCAGGAATAGAAACCCTGACTAAGACAGTCCCAGCAATCACTTTTAGATTTAGAAATGTAAAGGGCAGCTAATTACTATTTTTCTCCTCCTCTTTCTGTTGCCTAGGCAGTTAGCTATGCTTCCTTCAAACATACACTCATATTTTACCCCCTCTCCAAATAGATTTATAGTTAGGTGTCATCAGTGTGCCAATTTATAAAAGTCAATTCATAGGAGATGAAATTCTAGATTTTAAGTTTTGAGTATCTCAGGAAAAAAAATTGACATGTTACATAGCAACTAAAGAAAATTCACAGAATTTATGCTTATGCCATTGTGAAGATCACTCCCTGGGGTGGTGTGAATAAGAATGAGCCTCATGGGCCCATATGTTTGCATGCTTAGTCCTCAGGAAGTGGCGCTACTTGAGAAGGGTTGTGTTGTTGCCTTGTTGGAGAAAGTGTCTCTGAGGATTCTAAAGCCCAAGCCAAACCCAGTGGCCTTTTCTCCTCCTGCTGCCTGTTGTTCAAGACGTACAACTCCCCGCTCCTTCTCTAGAACCATGTTTGCTTGCCTACTGTCATGCTTCCTGCCATGATGATAACGAACTAAACTTTTGAAACTGCAAGCCAGCCCTAATTAAGGGCTTTCTTTGAGTAGAGTTGCCATGGTCATGTGTCTCTTCACGACAATAGAACACTGACTAGGACACTTCCTTAATGTAGCCATCGTTTTCTGATTGTGCTGAATCACAATAATTGTTGAAATGAAAGCCAACAAATCTATGTCCTAACATGCTGCTGCTAATTATAAAACAGTGTGGTACTGAAGTATATTATAAACATACATACGTGTATATATGTTTTATAAATGTATTAAAATTTTGGAAAAGTATTTTAAGGGCTTTATAAATTCACTTATAACTTAATAAATAGAAATGTATTTTACTTTCGGTGGGATGGTCGTTTCCACAATATTAATTCTACCAATCAGTGAACATGGGACCCAATCCTAATAGATACATCTACATCATAGCTCCTGCATCTATGACTCAGAGAGCATTTTGGAAGTGGGCATAGTGAGATTGTAATAGCCAGGATACCAGGAATTCTGCTGTGAGGTGGTCTTTCCTAGAAATGACCGCAGAAACAAGAAACATGGCAATATCAATGGACATGTTAATGAGGAAGGGGGAAATTTTTGAGTTGTCTCCTGCCCAGACAAAGAACTACAAACGAATAATGACTACTGGGAGAATTAGCTTCTCCTAGGAATGAATCCCCATATTGTTTGTCCAATGAAAACTTGTCACACAAACAACAACAAAGCCCCGCAGGTCGTAGTTATCTCTAGTTGTGTGTACACATATGTACATATATAAAACATATATGTGACAATAATAAAGAAAAAGATTTCCAATTGAGAGTTGGGATATATTAAAGGGGTTCAATGTAGGATGTTGGGAGGGGCTGGAGGGAGAGAGCAAGGAGAGAAGTAGTGTAATTCTATTTCAGTTAAAACACAGTTTGAAAAAGAAATGTATTTCAAACACTTATTAGAAAGAATAACTAGTTGATTTACAAGTAAGTACAAAGAAGCAAAATGGGCATCCACAATACTGGAAGATAAGTATTATCCATGTTCTCAGGTTATACGCCTTTGAGAACCAGCACAGTAGAATGGGTTTTCCGTTGCTTTCTTTGTTTATTGCTTTGTTTTCCCTTTTTATAGCTTCCTTATGCTGATCATAGATATTCCATTAAAAAATTTGGAAACTACTCAGCATACTTAATTCTCTTGAATGAAACTTCAGATGCATTTATCGTGTTGATCACATACTCTTCAAATCACTGGTGAGCTGGTGATGTGCACACTTGACTTGCTCTATTTTGGTGATGTGCAGTTCTGTTATTCCGATTGTTACTCATATTTTAAAGATCTAGCAGTAACACTTGTCTATTTCCTAATGCTATTACTGCATCATCTAAAAGGAGAATGGTGTGCATGTGTGTGCATTTTTTTTCTACTGACTTCAAGACAGTTTAGCATAGTTCATACTTTATGTTCAAAGTCTTACGTGCATGCATTTATAGCCACTGTAACTTGATTTGCAATTCAGGGCCAGGATCAGGGTCAACAGAGTAGAGCTTTAGGGCACAAAATTTAAAAGGCATTTGCTCTCAGCCCTGACACTGGTTTGCATGGCCTTCAGAGCAAGCACCCTTGAACTTTCCCACACTAGCAGCTTTATTTACAGATTCAGTGACAAATCGGGCTTTGTGCTCTTTGTCTGCAAATGATATTCCACTCTATCTTGAACAGAGTACTGTAGGGTCATCTACCCTGACCCAACCTCTTTTCTTACCATGAATTGGTATTTTAGTAATCAAACTAGATCTTGCTAAGTGGCTTATTAAGTATGTGCTAAGAAAAAGAATAGATTAAAAACACCAGAAGAATGAACGGATTAGAAGCTCTTAGAAGCTACAAAGTGAATTTACTAATGATGGAAGAAGTGAAAGAGACTGGGATGGGATCATATAGTAGGGAGTAATTTGGATTGGAGCAATGTATCAGGATTATGGACAGTCTCATAAACTTGTTTGCAGGAGATTGTGGTCCAACAATTATTCAAAGTGTGGCCAGAGGGAGCTGTGGGTGGCAGCATGCTCTGACTTCAGGTGATAGAAAAGAACAGAAAAGTTGTTGTTTTGAAGATCTGACAACTATCTCTGTAGGGCAGTGGTTCTCAACCTTCCTAATGCTGCAACCCTTTAATACAGTTCCTCATGTCGTAGTGACCACCAACCATAAAGTTATTTCATTGCTACTTTATAACTGTAATCTTGCTACTGTTATGAATTGTAATTTAAATATCTTTTTTTTTCCCCTGATGTTCTCTGAAAGGGTTGTTTGACCCCCACAAAGGGGTCGTGACCCACAGGTTGAGAACCACTGCTCTAGAGACTAGCGTATGAAAATCCAACATGGCTTGGTTCAGCTATTCCTGTGGCTCATTATGTTGTGAACCTTGCTTCACGTACCTTGCTAACTGCTGAGCACTCATCAAGACTAATTCTCACATCAATCCATTTTACAAAGTAGAAATATGGTGGCCAAAAATGACAGCTAATGACTATGAAGCTATTGATTGTTGTTTATCCCAACTTCATCTCGCTCCAGGGTCCATCTTATCTGTTGCCATTAGGCTGTCATTGTTGTGAGCAGACACCACGACCAAGGAAACTCTTATAAAGGACAACATTGAATTGGAGCTGGCTTACAGTTACAGAGGTTCAATCCATTATCATCCTGGCGGGAAGCATGGCAGCATCCGGGCAGACATGGTGCTGGAGAAGGAGCTGAGGGTTCTGTATCTTGATGTGAAGGTAACCAGGAGAGGACTGGCCTTCTCAGGCAGCTAAGAGGAAGCTTTCTTCTTTCTGCATTGGGTGGAGCCTGAAAAAAGGAGGAAACCCCCAAAACCCACTCCCACAGTGACACATTTCCTCTATTAGGGCCCTACTTTCCTTAACAGTACCATTCTCGATGGGCCACGCATATTCAAACCACCACACTATCTTTTGTGACATGATTGTAAACTCTAAAGAGAAATGGTTATTGCAATTATAAAAGCTTGAGGGGAGCTGCAACCAATCAGAATAGTAAGGAACATGTAGGTACATGGTAGTGAAGCATTTTACCCTCGTACCAAACTGCTGGACTCTCATTGTTGGACATAGTCTTACAAAATTTCTTAATGGAAACATAAAATATACTCTACCCTACACATACTTGAACACAAATTCTCAATATGAAAATTACAGAACAGATATGCTCCTCCATGTCTTATAAAGTCAGCACAAACTTGCAAATAAGTACCTTACCTACAAAGTTTTAGGAGAGAATATGGTCTGATCCAACTATTAATCAAGACAAAAAGCTTCTCATATCTGGACATTACTGTCTTATTTACCAGTAAGTTCATGTTTGCCTTTTATGTAGCTTGAAAAAAAAAACTATTATATGTGTCTAGAAGAGGTTAAAAAAATCAGTGATATTTTTCATTAAACATTTTGTCAGGCCGCATAGTTTTAAGAAATTTGATTGTTATGTTGTTTTGTTTTTAACTTGCTTCTTACTTGGAGGTAAATTTAAGTACCTCTGTCAAGTTAAAAAACATATAATATTTAATTAATTCCTTAAATATTTCACACAATGAACTTTTATATTTGCCCCTCATTTCTTCCATTAACTTCTCCAAGATCTACCTCTACCCCTCCACAGCCTCCCAACTTTGAGTCTTCTTTTAAAATAACCCACAAAGTCCAATTTACGATATCCATATACTCATGGGTGAGGGGCCATATACTGGAGAGAGCATTGTTGACCTATTAGGGATGCTACCATTAAAGAAAACTGACTGTACCTCTTCCAGAAGCAATGGACTGTCAATTACTCTTCAGTTAGCGATTGGGGCTGTGGCCTCTACCCCTTTGTTACGCATAGATTGCTGTTCACATTAGGGTTTATGGGGTACTAAAAGGCTTGGGAGAGTTAAAATAGTACTTGTTAAATGTCTTGTTTAGACTTGGGTTGATCTTATATGGTTTTCACTTAATAGAAACTTGATCATGCTGTATATTTTTTTCCAGAGAATTTTCTGGTTATCAATGACAGAAACCCAACCCCAAATGGCTTAAGCAAGAACTTGGTTTCTAAAACAAGGTGTTGTGGCCAGAAACACAAAGTGATCTGGCCATAAGCAAATCATGGACTCAAATCATCAATGTCACTGCTATACGGTCTTCCCTTCATCCTCAAGGTCTTCACATACCACTCTGCCTTCTCTGGTCCTCCCTACTCATGATCAGTGTAGCTGCAGCATCTCTTGGTTTCCACGTGAATGTCATCAGTCAAAAGTGGAAAGTGAACCCACCTGTCCGCCTTGCTTCACAGACTAAGGATTAAAAGTTAGCCTGGGTACTGTGATCACATAACCATCTTTGAACAAGAAACAACAAGAACAAATTGCTAATAGGTCAAGTCTGTATTCGGTTGTTCTGTTTACCACACAATTAAAAGACACAGTTAATGGGCTTAGAGCGGCTTCCCTTGGACAAATCAGATTATCTGAGAGTAGCAAAATGGGATGTGTACACATTTGCTAGAGAAAATTCAGGACATCTGCTGAAGTTTCCATTTCTTATCCACAAGGAATATTTTTACTGTAAGTATGCCCTGAATACTACATAACACTCGATGTAAATGTGCCCTGTGAAACATTTAAGGCAATGTTAAAATGCATCATTGTTGATCTGAAATACAAACTTAACTATTTATCCTCTGTATTTATTGGCAAAATCTGGAAACATTAAATTGGCAAAGGCACATCTATTACAGAGGTCCTATTACTTGCATTTTCCCTAAAGGAATTCTAAAGTCCAGAGAAATTTCATAGTAAGACCCAAAGATACAAAAGTTTCATATCTTAATAAGTCTTAAAAGTTTCATATCTTAACAAGGGAAGCCCTGGTATACAGCCCCATTTTATTCCTCTTTTTCCAAATCTTTGATGTTCGAGGTCTTCTGTGCAGATTTGCAACTGAGAAACCAGTGCTCAGTTTATACTCACTAGTGCTCAGTATTAATACAAGTGACTTTGAAAGTCAGCAATACCTGTTAGCATCAGCAAACACTGTTCCAAGAATGTAAACAGTCAATATTCTTTAAAATATATATTTTCTTGCACAGTTCTTTTAGGGTTATCTGACTGCTGAGAAGAGCAGAGGGAAAGAAGAACCCACAATGGATGGAGGACATGACATAGAATTTGATGCCCATCCTAAAAAGAAACTTAAGAGAACATGAAAATGGAATTTAGTGGAGCCTGATAGTACCTAGTGATAAGAAAAGACAGACTTCAGATTCAGTGGAAGAACAGACACTTTTCAACCTAGAGCATAGCACTGAGGACTTCAAACAAAGCTCTTTCTTCCTCAGTTGTGTGTGTGTGTGTGAGTATGTACATGTGTGATTGTGTGTAGAGGTCAGAGGACAATTTTGAGTAATCAATTCTTGCCTTCCATCTTGCTTTTGAGGCTGAATCTCCCTTCTGATGTTTCTTTACTGTGAACCCCAGATTAGCTGGTCCAATAACTTCTGGTTGTTTCTTTCGGCTCTGCCTTCATCTCACCATATGAGAGTTGGGATTACAGATGTGTGCTACCCACATCTGGCTTTTTATGACAGAGGTCTAAACTCAGGTTTTCAAGCTTGAACAGCAAGTATTTTTACCCACTGTGACATCTCCCTAACATAGTATGGTGACTTTTAAATAATGTCACTGATTCCCATTTCCTGATGCAATCAGTTCATAATGTTTTTATCACCTTACAAAGATCAATCAGTGTATTGTGGTAAAGGGTATAGTTATATTTTAACTATAAACATTCTCGCTGTGCATATAAACATATCTGAAAATGCAAGTAATTGTGTAGAAGGGCAATGTCACAAGGCTATCTTCACAACATAATTATCAGGTCACATATGAATATGCTGGTCTAGAGAAACAAAGTGTTTGGTCAGTTCAGACAAAAATGGTGAGACTCCATAATAAAATCAATAATTTGATTTAGTGATGGGTCTTTCTGCTTAGCCTACCCATGTTTCTAGAATGATTCAGCACCATCAAGTTGACATACGTAGGATGAAATAGAATCATAATTAATCTCTATTCTCTCCTCTTTGGCAAATGGGAAAACCCATTCCCATCATTTACTCAGTTGTTGAGTCTCCAAACCCAGATGAACTAGTCAGGAAACCAATGAACTGTGGCTAGGATAAGGTTAGAATTAAAGAAGCCACCTGACTGAGGATGCTACTTCTGTCTCACGTCATAACTGGTGTTTCCTACACGGCGCTGACATTGGAACCCCAATTCCAAATGGCAGGCACTGGAAATTAGAAAGAGAGTGGACACTTTTCATTTCCTTAGGTTAAAAAACTGTACAAGCTGCTACTGCTTTGTGTATATGAAGTAAATGCTGGCAGTGTGGGCAAGGGAAAAGAGCATTGTCGTGGGACTTGAACACAAGGTTTATTATATGTTGGCTGTCAGTAAAGTAAGTTCTTAAGGTATTTCATGGAAGATCATTTATTGTACTCTTCAGCCCCACCTCCACCCTCTTGAAATTTAGAGTCCATGTAACTCAGGAGTAGAAGAATCATGTTCTTAGAGAGTGTACAGGCAGGGAACTTCGCTGCATGGGGCTTTAGATTGTGCTTGTTTGTAACTGACTACACTCCCAAATGTATGCTAATATGAGTTTTAATCTCTTCAACACATTCTTCAAGGGCCAGCACTATTACTCCTCCTAGGCAGGATGAAAGCAACACAAGCCTTAGCAACTTTCCAAAGGTTACAGATCAATCAGCAGAGGGAGCAACATTTAACTACAGAGTCAGAACAGACTTCTGATTGTAGCTATTGTCAAAATTTTCCTCAAACTTAGATATGCATGTCATTGCCTATTCATGAATGGAACAGCTTTCTTTCAGCAAGATAAAATGAGAAAGACCATGAGACAACAGACAAACAGTAGGTTTTCTAAGGTGGGACAAGGAAACAGAACAATAGGAAAAGATTGACTAGCTAACACCAAGTCTCTTCAGGTCTTTGTAGCTCTTTGAGGAGACCTTACCTTATGCATGTCTCTTTATTTGGGGTAGGATATTATGAATACACTTTATTTGGGGCGAAACAAGCATTATATAGTTTTGGGGGAGGGGATGAGAATATACAGGGTGGGCAAAGGTCATTGGCTGATGGCTTAAAGGTATTGAGATACCTCATTAGCATGGGGAGGCATTACAGGAATCTCAGGTATAAGACTATTACTATGTGTGGGGTCCAGGATCTCCCAGAGAAGAGGGATCCCTGATGACAAAAGGAGTCGGCCATTTTGCACTGAGCTCAGGGCTGTTCAGCAGCCTCAGACTTCAACCTTAGCAGCAGGGCAACAGTCAACAGAGCGCTGTGGGCAAAAGAACATTAAGGCATTCTATGATATCTAGCCATCACGGAGAGTCTGCTCGGTTTTAAGATCCAGGTTCAAATTCTGTTTTCAGCAATTATTAGCTTTGTGATCATGAGTAGTAGCCAAGTATATTTTTTTACTTTTTCACCTCTGGGTCCTCTCTGACCTGGAGAGACTGCCTTCCCTGGGCTAGCCAGTTCCCAGGCACAGTAAAGGACTCTTCCAAGTGTGTCTCCAGTGAGCAGGACAGTCAGTCCAGAACCGTGTTCCACTTCTCCGTCAAGCTGGTAGACTCAGACAAGTATCTCACTACTTCACCCCAGCCCTAGGTGCCAGATACTGGCAGCTACACCCTTCAGAGCACACTGAAGGATGACAATCTTAAAGTGACTTGCTTCCAGCCCTCCCTTGCCATTCCATCCCATATAAGATGCAAACAAGCTTTGGCTCTTCTCAGCCCTGACACCCAGCTGCATGTACTTCTGTGCAGTCAGTCATTAATCCCCTTTTAGGAAATGTAACGAGTGTTTTGTTCATGAAAGTTCTTTAATTGTCTGGTTCAATTATAGTTGAAGATGTTAAAACACTTAAAACACTTGAAGTATTTATGTCATCTCCCTGGACTTTAATACATTTTTTTTTTTTGGTAGAGTTAAAGACATTGATAAGTTACCTTCATCATTGTATTGACCAGAAGTTTCTATGTGGGGGTCTGTATGGATGGCCAAGCACGGCACCAAGCATGCGGCAAGAACTAGTAATTGCTAACACTGTCTGCATTGCCCTTAACGAGATTGTTGTTGGTGGTGGCAGTGTGCTTCTGAGACAGTGGACATCCTTAGTGTGGCCTCTGCATCCGTAGTACCCAGCAGAGAGCAGCCCACACAGACGTTTGCTGAGCTCTAAATAACTTAAGTCATTTATTCTCGGAAAGGATTACAACTAAGATTGGATCTACCTACACCAACTTAGCAGTATGTTTAGAGTGTTAGAAGTCAACTGCTCTTTCACAGAACCACTGAGAAAAATAGAGTTGTTTAGTGTGCCTATTTTATTTTTAAAGTAAATACGAGAACATATTAGAAAGTCATACCTGTGAAGGCTAGAAACTGGCAAGAAAATTCTGTGTGTACTTTCTTCAATCCCATCCTATATCCTTTTGAGTTTGAAGTTTTGAATATATCATTTGAGGGGGAAAATCATACATTCTTTTAAAAATGAAATAAATAATGAATGTGCTTCCTCAAACCCTGATGTCTGCAGGGGATAGACAGCTGCTGTGCTAAGTGGGGCGGATGCAAGCCTTTATGAGCAGCCTTGCTCTCATGTGGCTCCGTACTAAATTTTTAATTCTAATTGTGGGTTCCAGAGGCAAAGTCTAGCATGAAGTTCTGTTGAGTGGAGCAGAGCCACTCTCGGGAAGACTTTGGACTCAAGTGGCAATTAGGGAGTAATGAGATGCACCGAGCATCTGTCCCATATGCACAAGCCTTGATGTGCCTCCAGCAGGGTGGCCTCACCCATGATGGGGAGACATCAGCTAGCGTGCCAAAGAGAGAATACCCGTGTTGACAGCAAATACCGTGGAGTCTGGCAGCGATTCCTAGAACCTGGAATTCTCTATGGTGCTTCTAAATTTATGGAAGCTATGGCAAAACAGGATATAACAGAGAGGAAATGGCATGCTGTACACAGTTTCTAACTAGCAGAAGTGCTGACTGTGGCTGACAAGGGTATTATAGTGCATTGGCCACAAATAGTCCAGGGTTACCTCCTCTCTCTCTCTCTCTCTCTCTCTCTCTCTCTCTCTCTCTCTCTCTCTTAGATATCTTCTTTATTTACATTTCAACTGTCCTCCCCTTTCCTGGTTTTCCCTCCGAAAAACCCCCTACTACCTCCCCCTGCTCGCCAACCTACCCTCTCCTACTTCCTGACCTTGGAATTCCCTTACACTGGGGTATAGAGCCTTCACCGGACCGAGGGCCTCTCCTTCCATTGATGACTGACTAGGTCATCCTCTGCTACATGTGCAGCTGGAGCCATGAGTCCTACCATGTGTACTCTTTGGTTGGTGGTTTAGTCCCTGGGAGCTTTGAGGGTACTAGTTAGTTCATATTGTTGTTCCTCCTATGGGGCTGCAAACCCCTTCAGCTCCTTGGGTCCTTTCTCTGGCTCCTTCATTGGGGACCCTGTGCTCAGTCCAACGGATGGCTGTGAGCATCCACTTCTGTGTTTGTTAGGCACTGGCAGAGCCTCTCAGGAGATAGCTATATCAGGCTCCTGACATCAAACATTTGTTGGCATCCACAATAGTGTTTGGGTTTGGTGATTGTATATGGGCTGGATCCCCAGGTGGGGCAGTCTCTGGATTGTCATTCCTTCTGTGTCTGCTCCACAGTTTGTCTCTGTAACTCCTTCCATGGCTATTTTATTCCCTCTTCTAAGAAGGATCGAACTGGCGATTAGCATGTAGAAGACTGCAAATCGATTCGTTCTTATCTTCTTGTACAAAGCGCTAGTCTGGGTGGATCAAGGACCTCCACATAAAACCAGATACACTGAAACTAATAGAAAAGAAAGTGGGGAAGAGCCTCGAGCACATGGGCACAGGGGGAAATTTCCTAAACAGCACATCAATAGCTTATGTTCTAAGATCAAGAGTTGACAAATGGGACTTCATAAAATTACAAAGCTTCTGTAAGGCAAAGGACACTGTCAATAGGACAAAACAGCAACCATCAGATTGGGAAAAGACCTTTACCAACCCTACATCTGATAGAGGGCTTATACCCTTATACAAAGAGCTCCAGAAATCACCTCCTCTCTTATTCATTCCTGTCCTGCCTGTGGGCCCTGAGGGAAAGAGGCAAAGGCAGCTTCCGTTTCATATGTTATAGAAATGCCCCCACCCTTTTCTGGGTGATGGAAGGCTTCTCTAGAGCCCAGTGTTGTGAGCCCAGTATAGTCCAGCCTCACATATAAAGAAAGCAATTGCCAGAGATTTAGAACACAAACCTTTAAAATTATTTCTGAGTTTTGTGTAGTCTTAAGTCTACCTTCTATGCATGATTAAAACTAGCTGCAGATTTCCAACACTGGCTAGTTATTAGTACCCTCCTGGAAAAAAAAAAAAAGAATCTTCTAATAGTATTTAAATCATTTATTTTGAGCTTCCTGGGTATTGGCCATTGTGTCAAGGTGAGAACACATCATTAGCTTTCATTCTTACAGAAATTCTCCAAGCTAGGCATTCCCATTTTACCAACAAAATACTGAGATTCAGAGAGTTTAAAGAGCAAATCTCACTCAGGAGTGAGGGCTCATGTACACCCTTAGAGTCTATATATTTCTGCCATCTTATTTACATTTCACATTACTGTTATTTCTGTGAAATTCTGGTGTTAAATATTTATTTAAGTAGCTTGATTACTTAAGTCATTATTTGACTAAACTGAAGCATTTATTCGACATAGGGATTA
The DNA here is from genome assembly GCF_008632895.1 of Mastomys coucha. NCBI lineage: Eukaryota > Metazoa > Chordata > Mammalia > Rodentia > Muridae > Mastomys > Mastomys coucha. The sequence continues at coordinate 26,742,452 of NW_022196891.1, read as the reverse complement.
GCACTATTTCCACCTTGGCTATGTTAAGAAGCAAGAAGGATGTCTTTTCTGGTAGACTTCGACCAGCCTGGTGAAGGGGCATTTCTTTGCAAAGTGGCTGTTTTAGGTCTTTCTTGGCCTCCAAATTGAATGTCTAGCTCTAATCTCCTTTCTCGTGGAAATATTACTGTTTAGCCATGAGTCTCAGGCTCCCTCCTGACATCCCCAAAGCTCATCAAGAAAGGTAGATGTTATATGATTTTTGTGAAGACTGGGGATTAGGGAGCCTTTGATGAGGCGTTTAATTTAGGTTTTAGCACTCATGCTGCAAGCGCTGAGCTCTCGATAATGCCCAGGGTCTGGGCCTTTAATCACTCGATGCTTTTTCTGTCTTGTTAAGGTGACTTTTTCAGCTCAGAGCATAAAACAATAAGAATCATCAGAGAGGAAGCTAGCTGAACGCCAGTGAACAGCACTGCAGACAGAAGGAAGTGCTGCCTAAAGGGTTTAATGAGAGTCATCCACAAAGGGCTCACAGTAGGGTTAAACAGTGAAATGTCAGGAGGCAGGCATCTGCACCTCCCCCCCCCTTCCTGGGGAAGCAGAGAATCAAAGAGCCTCTAGTCTCTTGTTAAACTGCTTTTATCAGCAGCACACATTAACCAACTGCCATTGTGGGTATATTTTTATAGCAGATTGCCCAGCCCCTCTGCCTTCTTTCTCCAGGTTTCTCCCCCTCTCCTCCCCAGTTTATCACAAAAACCTAGCCTGGAAACATCTCAGAACCCATCCCCGACTCTATGGTCCCTGCTGCTTAGTGGAGCTTAAGGCTCTTCCAGGCAGCTCCTTGCAGGTTTGCAATGACGGTTTTACTTGGTAAGGAAGCCCTTAGGGTCTATTACTTCCTTCATATTTTCCGTCTACTTTGGAAATATTACAAAAGAAAAGAGTTAGTGTTACAGAAGTATTACCGGGGACAAAACAGAACAAGCAGTGAAAGACCTCCAGAGCTCGGGAGACCCTCACTCAAGTCTCGGGATAACACGACCACCCAATAACTCACAAGAGACTGAACTTGCTGCAATCACATGAGGTTTATTTGGGATAGGCCGGTACAGGGGTTGATCTTGTGACCATGCAGGCCAGAGGAGTTCGACCCCCAAACACAAGAAGTGAGGGGTATTTAAAGGAAAAAACCACAAACTGGTGTGTGTGTGTGTGTGTGTGTGTGTGTGTGTGTGTGTGTGTGAGAGAGAGAGAGAGGGTTACCAAGGAAACATAACATAAAAACAGTGGAAAATTCCAAAGGGACCCAACCCCTGGTTGAATCAGGTCACAAGGAAGTCGTCCTGCACACTCATTGTCTAGAGGAATGTGGTTTGGTCAATGCTATCTTCTTAATGGCTGACCGTTATCCTGTTCTTTATTCTGGGCAATGCTATCTTCTTAATGGCTGACCATTCCCTAGAATCACCCAGATGGCTCATATCCTGCCTTTTGTTCTTGGACCTAACTAGGGGGAGCCTATGTAGCCAACAGGTTTCTGAAACTAGCTAGTCTACATTCTTGGCTCATTACAGAGACCTTCTATGTCCTTTAAGTAAAGGTTATACAGTATACATACATTTCTACTAATACATTTCCCTTTTCATTAGCATGCTTTTTCCCAAATTTCTAAATCTTCCAGTCTTTCAGCAGCTTTAAAGCAGCATACAGCTTTCCTCATGCAGCTGTGGCTTCCAACATGGAAACCAAGGCACTGGGGGATGGAGAAGTGGGGAAGTGGGGGTGTAGGCTAAAAAACGATGCCATTCCTGCCTCTCTTGTTCGGGGATGGGTGGCATGGCAATCAGGTCAAAGGGCTTCTTCAGTCTTGTCCTTGTAGGCTCTGAAGAGGGAAGGCAAGGAACTGAGAATAGAGAGAACAAACCCTCCACAGCCAACAGTGTGTCCTCCTTACCTTCTCTAGATGGGCAAGTCTAAATAAACTTATCCTAAACCTTTTTTTCCCATATATTTCTATGAAACTTTTTAAAAAGAAGATAAAAAAATAGAATAATTCACATTTTCTACGACTGTTAACTCTTGATAGGTTTGCCCTAAGCCACTTTAAACAGTAAATATTACTCAATTGATTTCATGAAAATTAAAAAAATAAAAAACCCTTCTCGTACGATTTTTATTTAAATGTTTAAATTGTACAAAAGGCATATAAAACCTTCTGCATCATATGTTATCGGAATATTGCACATTAGAACAGTAGTGGACTCTGTCCTAAGACCTATCGGCATGGCCCACGTCCAGCATGCCCTCACCAAGAGCTGCGGGTGCAGATGTATGCCAACAGGAACTCAACGAAGTGAGGGTGGAAAGCAAATGGTGACAGACTTTGGAAGACAGTTTGGCAGGTTTTTGGAAAACTAAACATACTCTTGCCACTCGAAGGGATTGGAAGCTTGCATTTACGTAGATACCTGCAAGCAGTTATACATAGCAGCTAATTCTATAGCAGTCCCAAACTTGAGACCACTCACATCTTTCTTCAGTAGTCTAATAGGGAAGTAAAATGAACACCATGTCCAGATGTGAATATTAGTCAGCTAACAGTCCAGATGTGAGTATTAATGGGCTAACAAAGATGTGCCTTATCAAACTACGTAAAGACAGAGGTTATTTAAATGCACATTGTTATGTGGAAAACAAAAACAAAAACAAAAAACCTTTGTTCTGTACATGAAATTACAGATATTCTAGTGGTTGCCAGTCTCCGAGGAGGTCTGGATAGAGGGCCTTAGGGCAATAAAACCATGCTATGTAATGTGACCCTCCTACAGCTGAGGGCTGATTCTATCAGACCCAGCCTTCCACAGATAGCCACTCCTCTCTGCCCACCTCCTGCTAATTGCCACGCCTCTCTCCAAGTTCCAGTTATGCCGGAAGTCCCGCCTCCAAAGACTGAAGATGAAGCTGCTGATTGGGCCAAGTTCCTGACGAACTTGGGGGAGGGGTTTTGCTTTACCTATTTACCTGCTTGCTTGTAACTTAGAGAATTCAATGAATGACAGCGGACTGAAAGCACACCATGTGTTGGTCTAATTTTTTCAAACCTTTTCACATTTCCGGTACCCCAAATTATTTGGGCCTTAGCCCCCATTCCAGAAAACCCATTCTTATTAATGGCTGCTGGCAGCTACAATATAATACTATAGTGTGTCTTTTTTTTTTTTTTTTTTTTTTTTTTTTTTTTTTTTTTTTTTTTTTTTGAGACAGGGTTTCTCTGTGTAGCCCTGGCTGTCCTGGAATTCACTTTGTAGTCCAGGCTGGCCTCGAAGTCAGAAATCTGCCTGTCTCTGCCTCCCAAGTGCTGGGATTAAAGGCGTGTGCCACCACCACCCGGCCTGTGTTTTAAGGTTTAAATTTGTTGACTTCCCCCAGATCTTTTGTGTAGAAACCTAATTCCAATACAAGGGTGTCCTGTGTTCTGTCATCATAATTTGGAAATCTGGAAGTTTTCTCGTGTTTCCAGCTGCTTGCTTTCTTGGGAAGCTCAGAAGTGAGGAGAGCATCGGCTGTCATTTAGTCACATTTCTGTCAGCACATCACTTGATGTCCTGTGATCCTAAAAACGGGCAGAAAAATAGTCACCTCAGTTTAAATTTCTAGTATATGAAGAGAGATGTTTCCAGTTCAGCTTGGTAATAATTCAGTATGGGATTAGTATCCCATACACCAAAAAACCTCGGGCTTCTGGAGGCAGGGGTTAAATGAGCTCAGACTCAGTGGTAAGGACTGTCAACATTAAAATTCTTCTTTTGATAAAAGGAATAAGTGTTTAATGATAAAGATATTTCTAGAGCAAGATATCACAAAACGACCTCAATGTTTCCATATAGAGAGACAAAACAGAAATAATATAGAGACAAAATAATATAGAAAGTGTTAACTCTTAAATCATGGAAAACCATAAAGCTTAAAACCTCATGTTTAACTCTAACTGGGCCGTGGTGGAGTCTACGTCTTAGCAGGTGTAAGGGGCTGGTCCACCATCTGCTGCAGGTGTTCCTCACATACAGCATCCATCGGCAGGATGAGTGAGGACGTAAGGGGCTGGTCTACAGTCTGGGCAGGTGTTCCCCACACACAGCATAGGCAGGATGAGTGAGGACATAAGGGGCTGGTCCACAGTCTGGGCAGGTATTCCCCACACACACAGCATCGGCAGGATGAGTGAAGACGTAAGGGGCTGGTCCACAGTTTGGGCAGGTGTTCCCCACACACAGCATCGGAAGGATGAGTGAGGAGAGGAGACAGCTCCTAGACAAGGTGAAGTGGAAGGATACTGAAATACAGTCAACTCCCAGACACAGTCTCCAAACCCTGGTGCCCATTTGAAGGACACCTCAAACTAGGATGCTAGAATAGCTTTTCTTTCTCCTCTCCCTAGAATATGAGGTCTATGTGACTTCCTAATGAATTCAGGCCATTTATAAATCTCAAAAAGAATACTGCAACATTGAAATTCTACCAACTTCTGAGCAGCCACTTTCCTTTTTCTTCACTCGGCTCCTAATTACTATAAAATTTTGACAAGTAGTTCGCACATTGAAAAATCCGTGCTCAGCTCTTCACAGATTCTCTCCCACTTTAATCATCGCAGCCCTGTCAGTTACAGGAGGGAACACAACCAGGGAGGTGTACCCCAGCCAGTCAGGGCTGCAGTGGCCTTCTGCTTCTGCCTTTCAAGCCAAGAGAGGCAGACAGGGGATAAAGGGAAGCACAGCCACAAAGCCAGAGTGTCTCTTCAAAGACCAGCTGAAATCTAACAAAAGAGGAAACTTTTTCTTCAGCTCAAGAATCAGAGAAAGCAAGAAGTACTTACAAACCTTTTACTTGTGGGAAGCAGGGGATGGCAACTTTCAAGATCAAATAAACTTCAGGATTTGGAATGTATGGCCAGATATTTTCCAAGTACCGGGATTTGTGTAAAATTCCACAGGAGAAGCCACGATGTGATTTTTTTTTTTTTAATTTCTCAATGCTTTAAAATTATCCATCAGATCATGGTTTTGTAAACAGCTCAACTTCTCTGCAGTGTGTTTCTCCATTGACACGCTAAAACAATGGCCAAACACATCTTAGTGAGGAAAGGATTATTTCAGTTTATACCTCCATCCAGAGGAAAGCCAAAGGACAGACTTGAGGCAGGAACTGAAGCAAAGACTATGGAGGGGTGCTGCTGACTGGCTTGCTCCCTATGGCTTGCTCAACCTGCTTTTTTTATACAACCCAGGCTCACCTGCCTAGAAATGGCACTGCTTACAGTGGACTGGGTCCTCCATATATATCAGCAATCAAAAAAAAAAAAAAAAAAAAAAAAAAAAAAAAAAAAAAAAAAGAGCCTCATAGACTTGTCCATGGGCCAGTGTGCTAGGGGCAGCTCCTCAATTAAGGTTCTCTTAACCCAGGTGACTCTAGTCTTTGTTAAGCTGTGTCAGTAAACTAGTGGTCCCTTTGCCAGACACAAGACCAATGGACAAACAGATAAATGAACAGATGAATAATTCAACAAATGGCATTCTGGCTAGTTATTGGGGAACTGCATCTAGTTGTATTCTTGTATCATTCTATACTATAAAATAAATTTTAATTAGATGCTCATATGTCTCCATTTGAACTAATGCTAACAAAGCCAGAATAAATCTTAACATCTCTATTTCTTGGGTCATGAAAACAAATAATCTTTAAGTAGGAAACTCGCTGCTATGAGGAAAGGCTTCAGGATCTTCCAGTATTCCCAGGGGTAGGCCCACAGAGGGAAACTTAAGGGTCTAAGTTGTGGGGTCAAGTGCTTGTGTTTATAAACCAGCTATAGACTACACAAATGTGGCTAGACTTATTTAACTCCATGCACCCCAGACTTATCATTCTGCCAAGTGGATAGCAACACTATCCGAATATCACATAAGATGCCTAAGAGTTTAGAATGCTGCCTGGTCCTCCAAATATGGTATAAATTTGCATGCAGTTGCCGTCAGTCAGGATAAATCATTTCTCAAATGAATTCTACTGTGAAAAAGTCACATGTAAAATAATACAAGCACACGCACGCCCATGCATATGTTCATACATGTGATATAGAAGCGAACATAAAGCCTTCAGTCGCATATATGTTGGGTTGTTAATAATAACCCTTAATAATAAATTGTTACATTTGATAGAATAGAGAAAGCGAAGTCTATTCGATGAATATGTTAGTATCTGCCATGCTCCTTGTCCTGAGTTAAGATTCCTTGCACACTTGAGGCTAGGCATGCCAGGGTCTGCAGCTCACTGGCATGTGGGGTAGTGATCGCTGGATAATCCAGCAAATGGTGGAGAAGTAGCTAAAGCAGTCTGGGCCAGATGGTAGTGTGCCAGCCCCATGCCACTGCAGTTTGACTTTTACCAGTCACTCTTGTGTATGTGGCTGCTACTTGTCCCTGTTCTTGGTCTTGGTAGGCCTTTTGCCAGAGAGTCTGGTTTATTTCTGTCTTCTTGATTTCCTTTATTTGATCTGATCATTATGGCAGTATGACATTGGCTTGATTATTCTAACTTTTAAAGGACGTTTTAAAAATCAGAAGAATGACCTTCCTATTTCGTCCTTTTTAAAAGATTTTTTTGAACTATTCTCCGTTCCCTTAGAATTCCATATGAATATCAGAATCAGTTTTACAACTGCAAAACAAAATCAAAACCCTCATATGGTGTTTTAACAGGGATTATTCTAGAATCTTGAGATTGACTGGCAAGTGGTGATCTCTTAATCCAGTCTCCCAGTGTATGAATATGGGACACCTTCCTTTTGTATAGGTCTTTCTTTCTACAGTGCCCTAGAGTTTTCGGAGTATGCCTTTTGTACTCATCTAGATTAAGTTGGTGTCTAAATGTTTAATCTTTTCATGTTACAGCAGACGGAACTGTTTTCTTTGCCGCAGTTCGTATTGTACGGTGCAGGCATGCAGAACACAGTTGCTTTGCTGTATCCTGATCTTGTATCTTCCTGTCAGGTTGAGCTCTCTGACTTTTGTTTTCAACCCAAGAGATTCTTATCGAAGCTATTACAATAGTTCATGTGCACAGTTACATCAATTGCAAACAGATATGGTTTTGCTTCCTTCTTTCCAATCTTAATGTCATTTATTTCCGTTTATTTACTGAGTAATTCTCACTGCTAGATCCTCTAGTGCAATGTTGAGAGGTGGTGGGAAACATAAATATTCTTGTTTATTCTCTGGTCTATGGAAAGAAAACTAACTTTTGCCCATTGAACATTGTCTTAGGGTTTCATTGCTGTGAAGGGACACCATGACCAAGGCAACTCTTTTTTTATATATAAACAAATATTTATTATTTTTACCTTTGTGCCTTCAATAGGGCCTGATATGTAGTAGGGCTTTTATAGAAAAATTTGCAATCATATTCCTAACATTCCACTGGTATACCTTTTTTTTGTTAGATATTTTCTTTATTTACAATTCTCCTTTCCCAGGTTCCCCTCCAAAAATAAAAAATAAAAAATAAAAATAAAATAAAATAAAATAAAATAAAAATCAAAACCTAAAACAAACCCCTGTTCCCTCCCCCCTCCCCCTGCTCACCATCCCACCCCTTCCTGCTTACTGGCATTCCCCTACACTGCGGCATAGAACCTTCTTCACAGGACCAAGAGCCTCTCCTCCCATCGATGACCGACTTGGCTATCCTCTGCAATACATATGCTGCTGGAGCCATTAGTCCCACCAGGAAAACATTTAATTGGGACTGGCTTACAGGTTCAGAGGTTCAATCCATTATCGCTATGGCACACTTCCTAACAGTGCCACTTCCCATTGGCCAAGCTTGTTTGAATCACAATAAGCATGTTGTTATCTATAAATTTTCATCGATGTCCGTTCTCAGATAAAGTAGCTTCCCTCTACTGTGACTTTACTCTTAGGGTCTTCAGCACAGGAGGGGATGGATTTCTTGGTTTTTTTTTTTTCTGAGTCAGTTGAAATACCACATTGTTTCTACACTGTATTGGATTAACTTCCTTCCTATGCTGATTTATTTTGGAACTTTTTATAAAGAATCTATATGAGAGGCAGTGAGAGGTAGCCTCGTCCTTGGTTGAGCTAAAAAAGGTTTTGAAAACAGGAAGACCCTGTAGGGATGGTAGGAGCTTCATCTGCTCCTGGACACCAGGCCCCTGTCACTAGCCGCATCTCCCCATAGATTTGTGGCCATCAATCACATAAATGGCCGGCAGATGAGGCATCCCTAACATCTTAGGCAAAGACAATAGGAAAAGAGATGTGACTGGTGGCCACATGGGCTCATGACAGAAATCTCCATGCTGATGAGATACGTAGAGGCCTGGAGGGCATAGCCAATAAGCTTTCCTTCCCAGACATTCCTCCAAGCCAAAGGTATTTACTCTTAGGCCCGCCCTGAGAAAGGGGGTATGGTTTTACACATCTACTTTCCATCACGGCATAAATGATTTGGAACCACAGACTGTCTCTTTTCATCAGGATCCACAGTGGCAATAGGGAGCCATGGAGGTCGCCTTTACCTACAGAGCTGCTGTCTAATCTTCCGTGGAAGGCCTCTCTGCGCTCCTAGCCACAGCTGCCATCAAGCCTGCCTCCAGTCAAGCCAAAGACTATAACTGACCATGGGACCAGCTGGAGTTCCCCTTTTTCCCTCAACCCCTGGTCCTGGGCTAGACACAGCTCTCAGGGGCTCAACTCCATTCCCACTCTTCCGCAGCTCCTAGTGCCATTTGGATGTCTGAGAGCCTTAGAACAAGATGGCCCTAGCCTCTACGCAGGCTGGATGACGCCCGTCGTCCATTTCTCAGACTGTGCTTTCCCACCCTGAGTGATGCCTAGGCGCTTCCTTACAGCCCAGCACCTGCCTACTGGTGTGGGACAAGCGCAGTCAAACTCTCCGCATTCTGTCTCCCCAAGTGACCAAATCCTGTGGTCGAGTGGACGCGGGACACAAAACCTTACACCTATATGCATGTATACTTTGGTGAATGAGTTCTTATTAACATGGCTATTAACTTAACTAGCTGTAACCCATTCCTGGCACTGCCAAATTTCAGTTGATAGCGTAAGTCATCTACTTGGAACATTGTCTTTCCCATTATTTGATGATTCTGTTTGGATGTCTTTCCTATATGTCTATATTTTAAGAAGTGTCTACTGTAGTTGGCTTCCATATGACTTCACAAATGGCTTTTTGTGTTAGTTGTCCCTCTTCACACTTCTTCCCTTAACCATCTCTTTCCATTCCCCTCTCTATTTAATCCTCCCACTCTAGACTTCTGCCTCTCCATAACAATATTTTCTATTTTCCCTTCCTTGGAGATTCTCTCTTCTCCCCTAGTCCCTTATTAGGTACATAACTGTTGCGGGAAATATTAGGAGAGATCTCCCTGCTGCTAACTCTCCTGGCCCACTGGACCACGTTCTTGCCGTTCTTGCTCTAGTGCTGCCAGTACTGGCTGGCAACACCACTATGTCCCAGCGGGCTCCTGCTATTTTCTCCCAGCTAGCAAGATCATTTCGCTTAGGTGCAACGCCCCCCCCCCCCGACCCCCACCCCACAATCAGTCATCTTGCATCTAGTTACCCAGTAGAAACATGACTCTTAAGGCTTAATTATCCAATCAGGTTTACACAATTTACACAATTTCTTTTTTTCTTTTTTTCTTTTTTTGTGCAGGACTACTTAACAAACCATGGCCAAGAACAATCAACAACAACCAACAACCAGCCAACAATCCATTAACCAGAAGCTCACCACACTCTTCAGGGCCCCAGCATTGATGAAAAGTTCCTAGAATTCCAAACATCACACAATTACAGAAACTATCTGCAGTGAGCAAAATCATACCCCTGCTAGAGCACAATGAAAATCATGTCAGCTGCTGTGGATAATCTGAGGCAGCCCCATATCCCCAAACCTGGTATTAAAATGAAAGCATATTCTTTTTTTTTTTTTTAAGAATTCAGAATTCTTAATACATCTAATTTTATTTAAGTCACACATAACACAGAAATGATGCATGTCATTATTTGTTAGGAGGTGTTTTGATTACAAAAGTATTAAGGCAAAAACAGATACAAAGTTATTCTATTATGGTTGAAACTTAAAAAAATGTTTTTAATTGAAACTAGAATTAAATTACTTTCCTTCTGCTTACTACAATTTTAAAAGTGATAATTTTTTTTTATCCTAGCTAGCTCCCGAATAAGTGAGACAGAGACTAGAAGACTTACTTAATCAAGCCTTACAGCACAGTAGCCGAGCAGTATTAAGCCATTTTAATTCTCTAAGCTAATCTGACAACCTCCCAATCAAAATTCCAGAGATACTTGCATTTTAGTATTGATCTGGCTCTCTCTGCTCCAGGTCTGTTTCATGGTGGCTCTTTGACCCTCTCCTCTTGGTAAATCCTCTCTTTCTTTCTCTTTCTCCCACTTCCCTGGCTGGGATTGGAAGTCCTTTGCTGAGCCATTTGGCTGGTCAGCTTTTATTGACAAATTAGAGAATTAATGGAGAGCAATGTTTACACAACATGGAGGCAGCGGATACTCAGAATAACCATCGCAAAGCCTTGTCTGGATTGCAACCAGATATGGGGCTTGAGCAATCAGCATTTGAATAATACAAGAATAACCTTTACACAGTACTCAAGAAAATTATGCCTATATCCCTTCCTTTTCCTCCCCAACTCCTCCCAGATACCATCCCTTAAATCCTTTCTGTGCTTCCTCACTCTGTAATTGATATCCTTTTTTCTTTGGTTCTTGTTACACGCACACACACACACACACACACACACACACACACACATGGGTGTGTGTATGTATGCATGTGCATGCACAAAAATACATATAGGTATATGTATACATATACGTATACATACATACACAAACACATATATACAACCTGCTGAATTTTTACTGTTTGTGTGTATATAGTTTCAGGGATAACCACTCTGCATGCTAATTCTCCTCCCAGTCATTCTTTGGCTATAGTGTTTTGTTTAGGGTGGGACCCCATGAAAATTTTCTCCTTCCACACTAACATGCCCATGAATATTGCTATTATTCGTGTCTTGTTTATGCAGCCATTTCTAGGAGATACTGTTGTTTCACAGCAGACTGCAGACTTCTTTTTTTTTTTTTTTTTTTTT
>NW_022196891.1:26722826-26730019 GCF_008632895.1 Mastomys coucha | reverse complement strand
GTACCAGTTTGCAATCCCACCAGCAATGCAGTAATGTTCCTCTTTCTCCACAACCTCTCCAGCATCTCACAGCAGACTTCTTGATACTCTGGCTTGTACAATCTTTCTGCCCATTCTTCCACAATGTCCCCTGAGCCATCAATGCAGGAGCTGTGATATAGATGAATGTCTGTTGAGTCTGGGCTTCGCACCATCTGTTGATCTCTGTGTTGGGTCCAGCTGTGGTTTTCTGTGATGGTCCTCACTGCTGTAAAAAGAAGCATCTTTGATGAGGGCTGGATGCTACACTTATCTGTGGGTCTAAGGATAATACTTAGGATGTAGTAAGGAGTTATTCTGGTCCAGTAAGGTGGCAGTCATAGATTATTTTCTGAAGTCTCTGACCTCACTAGCCTTGAGAAGCTGGCTAGGTTTCCAGTACCAGGCATGTTTTCCCTCTTGTTAAGTGGCTCTGAAATCCAACTCCATAGCTCTTGGTTGCCTTTGGTATGTGAGTACCACTTATTGCATCTTTATGTGTCTCTAGCCACATTGGTAATTGTGGTTCATACGCATTGAAGCTGAGTAGGACTATTTAGTTGCTTCCCCCACTTAGTAACTTGCATGGTATTTTTTTTGGACTATGGTACCTAGACTATAAGAACAAAGCTTTCAGGTCAGAGCCAGTTCAAATGATCTGAGTCCTCTGAGTGTGTGCCATCTTCAGCACTCGAGGCTTTCCTTCATTGTCTGAGAGGTAATCAAGAGCTATATTGAAAATCTATATTGTTATCTATAACACCAATAATCTATATTGTTTTGGGAATCACTTGGACTACCCCAAGTGACCATTTGAAAGGAGTTTTTCTATGCTCTGTACTAGGTTTTTTAGTGTATGGTTCTGATAGGGAGCATTGTCATCTCTAATGATTTAGCTGCCTTTAATATGTGAATGATTACATATATTAATATATATACATATTATATTGTATATATATATATATGTGTATATTTAATGTATATACATGTGTATATACATTATGTACATACTTTTATATTTGTGTATAATTTTAGGTAAATATTAAATAATACCATTCCTTGAAGCTCTATCCTACACCTTTGGTGTTATTTGTTGCTTGTTTCTCCTTATCCATCTGTATTGACTTCCTTCCCTCCTTCCCAGTAGGAAGCCTTTCCGTTATTCTATGTCTTTTTTTTTTTTAATTAGATATTTGCTTTATTTAAATTTCAAATGATATCTCCTCTCCTGGTTACCCCTCCGAAATAATATCAAAAACAAAAACAAAAACAAAAAACAAACCCTGTTTCCTACCCCCTACTCACCAACCCACCCTCTCCCACATCCCGGCCCTGGCATTCTCCTACACTGGGGCATAAACCTTCACAGGACCAAGAGCCTCTCTTCCCATTGATGACTGACTAGGCCATCCTCTGCTATAAATATGCTGTTGGGGCCATGAGTCCCACCATGTGTGCACTTTGGTTGATGGTTTAGTCCCTGGGAGCTCTGAGGGTACTAGTTAGTTCATATTGTTGTTTCTCCTAAGGGTCTGCAAACCCCTTCAGCTCCTTGGGTCTAAAATACAATCCACAAACCACAAGAAACTCAGGATGAAGGAAGACCAAAGTGTGGATGCTTCATTCCTTCTTAGAAAGGGGAACAAAATACCCATCTAAGGAGTTGCAGAGACAAACTATGGAGCATAGACTGAAAGAAGGACAATCCAGAGACTGCTCCACCTGGGAATCCTTTCCATATTCAATCATCAAACTCAGACAGTATTGTGGATGGCAGCAAATGCTGGATGACAGGAGCCTGATATAGTTGTCTCATGAGAGGCTCTGACAGTGCTCGACTAATACAGAAGAAGAGACTCACAATCATCCATTGTACTCAGCATTGGGTCCCCCAATGAAGGAGCTAGAGAAAGGACCATTATTCCATTTCTTGCTTCATATCACCTGTATCTTTCTGGTCCCCATTCAGTCTCCCCAACCAGGCTCATTTAAGTTATGTTTTTCCTATAGGATATAAGGAGGAGATGAAGAGAGAATGTTATGCATAGCTGAACACAATGGATATTTAATGAAATTCACCTAAGATACTGGGGAGATGGGGAGGGACAATTTCATGGTCATTATTAGGACACATCAAGGTATGAAACGGATAACCTGTTTTAAAAAAGAAATATTAATGGGTTTCCACATCTATTGCTTCAAATTAAAAATAGCAGTGGTATTTTAGATCTAGAATAATCTCATATAGCACCACAACCTTCAACAGTGAGAGCCTTTTGATCTCCTACATCAGGTAACTCAGGCTAAACCCCACCCACTTACTAAACAGCCCCATAAATATCAGTGTTTTCCAGAGCTGAGTTTTAGCTTGTGCGCTTTAAAGTGTTCTCTAAGGGATCAGAATATTATAACTGAATATTGTAATATATAACTGAAAGAGAATTATTAGGCTGACTTATAGGATGTCCTCCAGGTAGCCCAGCAATTGCTGTCTCATGACGTAAAGGCTGAGAATATGGTTGTTGTATTCAGACCATGAGTCTGATGTCTTAGCAGTCCCAATCTGGCACTGGAGTCCTGGAGAATTTCTGGGCTTTAGTCTACGTTAAAATTCCGAAGAAACTGGGTTTAATAATGGCAGCAAAAGAATGGGGAACTGGCCAGCAAGAGTGAGGCCAAGCAGGCAAAGAGTAAAATCTTCCTAGGTTCATGCCCTCTCCTGTGGGCAGCCACCAGAAGGTGTGGCCCGGATTTAAGATGGGTTTTCCTGCTTCAAATAATCTGATTAAGAAAATCCCTCAAGGAATGCTCACCGTGTGTTTTAATTGATTCTGGTTGTAGATAGTTGATAGGCATGATTAGCCATCACAGTTTGTGTTACATCTCCACCAAGGATTATACATTATCGAGTGTTCTCATTTGATGCATAAGATGAAGATATACTTATATAGAGTGCATTCAATGTCAAGGCAGAGGAAAAGTGAAACATGATGGTTCCAAATGCTCTGAATCAGTGACACACATGCCTCTTTTTTGTATGTTATTACTCAAAGCACGTTATAGGCAAGATTAAGTCAATATGCTACAGATATAATCCTGTAAAAGAAAGTAAAGAATATGCTTTAATTAAAATAAATGTAACAGAGTCTCCATACCCAACCCTCTTGCATACAAAACAGGAATCATATAAATTAAATAAATAATGTCACCAAGGACATTCAGATCCTAAATTAATATTTACTCTGATTTTAGTGGTAGAAAATTCAAGTTTCCTCTCATGTTATATCAGATAGGCTCCCAACAAATGAGAATTTTCTCTTATCATATCTGCCTATGCATCTGGATATGAACACCGAGCATCGGCTTTCTGTCATGATATCAGAATAGGTTTACTGATATGGATTATGATGCTATAAACATGTAGATAATGACTTAAACCCAATTTTGACAATCTCCGAAGACTAAATCATAAGCAACAGGAAAAGAATTCGTGTTAGAAAAAGAGCTCCCCGGCTGTGACATTACAGTGGGACACTGCTGGTATCTACAGGATAGAAAGCTAAGTAAGTAAGTAAGTAAGTAAGTAAATAAATAAATAATAAAGAATGAAAAAAGGGTATGTGAGAGCTGATATTCTGTTTGGGAAATTGCTATTCCAAGTCAGTATGGAGAGTAAACTACTTCACTGCGTGTTTTCTTGCAACTTTAACCAATCGATCTCCTTTCTGTGCATACTATAATATTCATCTACTTTATGTGGGTGTCATGGCCTGTAGAAAACAGTCCCCAAGGGCTTCCAGCATGAAGGTCACTCATTGGCATAGAAGCTGAAGTGGCTAAGAATGTGTAGTATCATATATAAGCCCATTTTCAAGAACGCTGAAGGCTCCAGGACATTACCATAAGTTTCCAAGCTAGTTTGATAACAGTTTTATAATTGCTGGTCGTTCTTTTGGACTCCTGGCTTAGCCAAGTTGGACTAATAATGTCAGCGTCAGAGGATATGGGTAGTTTTATACTGTGCCTCCAGGTCCCAAATTCCACATGGTTATATGATGAAGGATAAAAAGCTCTAATACATGCTGTGGTCTGTGATAGGAAAGGAATTCTGTGCTCAGGGTCTTAATATTTTTTAAATAGGCAATAAGAATGCCTAGTCTTTGCCCCACATAGGAAAATGTGTTCATTGTATCTGATGGGAAAAATTATTCCTTTTTGCCCTGAATGGAAGTACTTCCCCATCTTCAAAGACTGATCTCTATACAAATATCTTTGAAATGACAGGATGAAAGGCTGTGCTACTTCTCCAAAGACATGTAAAACATGAGACTCCCTGAAGGGCTTTCCAAGAGCATCTGACCCAGGGTGCTGCTCCCCCTTGGCTTCTATTATATTTTCCAATTACTATGTCACTGCTGGCCACTCTCATTAAACCGAAAGGCATCGGTGGTAGGGCAACAGCATCAATTTATTCCATGTATCACTTAATTAAGACTGCCATCTCTAGGCCTACAATCTGCAGAATTGGCCATTTTTCCCAGAAAGGAGATAAATTAATTCCATAAACTATTATCGTCTCACTTAGACACCCAGATAATTTTCTTCTTAAAATTTTGTCCTGGTATTTTACTTTGTACAATTCCCTAATCCAAGTATAAGATGTACCTGTTATTATACAGACATCACTTGTCTTAGAAGGAAAACATCTAAAGCATTTCTTTCATCTATCCTGACTCCTACTTCATGGTCTCTGGGTGATCTGAATATAGTCCAGAATTGAGCTTATATTATTGATCACTTCAGCTAAGTCAGGATCAAGTTTCTAATTAGAGTCCTCCCACTGTGGCAATAACTGCCCACAGGGCAGATATCCATAATTTCCTTTGATTTTTCAGCAGTCTCTCCAGGCGAGCTTAAAGTTGTTAAATTTTGACAACATTTTTCATGGTTGCATATGGACTATACAATCCACATGCATTATCTTAAATGCATGAAAGTCTTTTAGGGCAAGATCCATGTTCTCAGGAAGAAATCACTTAATCTCATGCCAACTCATCAGAAGAAGATGTAGAAGACACTCCAAGAAACAGACTATTGTTTTAAACTGATGCTGTTCCCACAGTAGGACCTATGTGGTGAGAGATGTATGTAGGCCCTTTCCATTCTTACATGCATCCTAACCAAGACTGGCCACTAGACATTTGACTAGGTCCAGTTCTTGATTTGGATGAGTTGTTTGAGGAAAGTGGGTCTTTAATTCTCTCTATGTGCACCTATTGGCAGGATTATTTTCTTTTGGGAAAGGGGCTAGAATGCAGATATATCGCAACTGGAAAGGCAGATGAGAAGAGACACCTGGATGTATGCATAGATATCTCATATAGGAGTGGGGTGAGGAGACTTTCTTTTTCAAATAGATTTCATGGTTAGCTTAAAGGAAATAAGAACCAAGTCATGGTTACAGAGGGGTTGTGTTAAGGCACAGTAGACCAAACAGTCAGGTAGGTTTAAGAGCTTTTGTCATCTTAGGGGATGACATCTCAGGTACTTCTCCTATGTGAACAGGGCTATCCAGGCAAAGTTGAAAGAGCTAAGCAATCTAGTCTTTCCTCCTGTACCTTGTCTTGTGTCTGAACTGTTCCAACATCCGGTGACAGTATATAGTTCTGCACTACTGAAATCAGATTGTGTCACATGCCTGTTTCTATAATACCAGTAATTGTCTCCTTCTAAAATCTAGACTTCTTAGTTCAGTCAGTCAAAGTACAAGAAAAGTGAGAGTACTTTTTATAAAATCTACAAAAAGTTCTTTATAGTTTCCAATTCATTCTGAGCAGATCTGTGACGGCTGGAGTCAGCATCAGTCAACCAAGGGATCATCCTTGTGTGATCTGACATTATATTGATCCAACAAGAGAACCATAACAGCCGAATCCGTGATAAAACAAACAAGCAAACAAACAAACAAACAGGGTTGGGACCCATTTTAACCCTCTCAAAGGCAGATTAATCCAGATAGCCTAGGTTTGTCACTAGGGAGAAATAGAGCCTTTATATCAAATAATGGTCAAGAGAGAATTCCGAGTTTTCAAAAGAAGTCCATTTAATTTGTTCCTCTGACATTGGTCTTGAGAATAATTTAAGGACGGTTGCATGCAGAAGCAAAACTCTTTTATTACATTGTGTGAAGCAGGAGAATCATGTGAGAAACAGGATTGAATTTTCAGGAGTAATAATATCAGAGTCTGCAGAGGGACAGGATTGTGAAGATCCAGCAGATTCCTTGTAATTAATATATTGTCAAGTAGCTTTTGTAATAAAAAGAATCTGTCAAAAAGTATATAATCTGGAAGCTTGACCACATGACAAGGATGACTTTTAAGGGCCACAATTTTAGTCAGACCCTTACTTAAACATCAACATGTGTAATCATGGTACCCATTGGAAGTCTATTTTTACAGTTTGTGTAATCAAAGAGCACTTTCTGTAATTATTCATTGTGAATTATACCACTACAGGGCTAAGTAGCTAGTAAGAACTTAAGAGCCAGGGAAAAAGATGAAAGAACTCACCAATAGGATTAACTACCCACTGAAAAGAGCACTCAGAGTCATTTGACCATAGATAGTTGGTGCTGAGGTTGAAAAGATTCAGAAGGCCCTAAGAATTATGGGATTTTATCTTAGTTGGGCCATAGGTGAGGTAGGCACAGGCAGTAATCCAAGGGTACAAATTGTAGGCCTGCATACTGGTGGCTGTCTGGGGGAGATCTCTAGCTGGAGAGTTCAAGCGAAGGGGAAAGGGCTTGAGCAGGGAGGGGGAAGTGCTGCCCCTGACTGCTGTCCCTGCTGTTGCTCCAAGTCACCTCACAAGCTGTGCGGAAGGCTGGAAGGCTGGCTAGCCAGTGAGGGTAGTGTAGGGGAGGTGAAAGTTGTGGTTTCACAACTTTCTGGTTGTGAAAGTTTTGGGAGAGCCGTTCTCTTCCCTGGCCCTTATGACAGATGCTTTCAGATGACGGAGTAATTCTCACACCTTTTATTCTATCTGGATAGGATCTTATATACAGTTTTGGGGTGGGGTGGGCTCTGACAGCAGGTGCTTCCTATTGACTGTGGGAAGCCCTGCTGTGCTCTCGGAGATTCTCAAACCGAAACTACAAGTTGACAGCTAGTCTC
>NW_022196891.1:26657580-26715033 GCF_008632895.1 Mastomys coucha | reverse complement strand
AGGTCTCTCACATTCCCGGTTCGTGGAAACCCACGCTAGTAGGAAGCTGCGGGACGGCATCCTACAATTGACTTGGTCTGAGATGTTAGGGATGCCTCGATTGCATGTGGAAGGGCTTGGGGCATTGCTCCTATGTGACTGATAAAAGCAACTATCCTGATGTTCCTCATATCTCTCTGGGGGGAGGGGTATACGCAATGTGACAAGGGCCTGGTGCTGGGAATAGGCAAAGCTACTTCAACCCCTTCAGGGTCTCCGGGGCTTCTAGCTTTAGCTTGACCTTAACAGGCTTCCTCTCACGGTCCACTGCCCTGCAAAAATGAGCTAGCAGCTCTGCTTCAGGGAATAGATATTCCCTCAAAAAGGACATCTGCCAGATTCATTATAAACACACCAAATAGGGTAGAATTCCAAAAATTATCATATGCGTTTGACAAGTGAAGCTTGATGGAGCTTTTGCATCTCCATGGCAGTTGAGACTGAATTGATCCACAACACAACAGGAATATTAGATCATAGCATCACAAAGTCAGTATTGACCTGTGTTCAATTCCAACAAGTATCTGACAGTACATCACTCTCTTTTCCCCCAAAGGGGTGGGTCCGGTGGCCACATCAAAATGACAGCAAGTACTAAAGACTAAAGGGTCCATAGAGAAACAACAGCAAGGTAATCTCCAGTAAACAGAACTCATGAAGGTGCATTATAGGCAGTTTGGTGGCACCTAGGGATTAGAGGAAAAAAAAGACACCTAGGAATTAGAGAAAAAAAAAAACAGCTCTAAATTTGCATGGTATTTTGCATGAGATTTCTCATGCATTTGCATACTTGGTCCCAGGATGGTAGCTGTTTGAGGAGGACTGGAAGATGTGGTCTTGATGGAGGAACTATGGAGCTGGAAGGTGGCTTTGGAAATTTCTGAAGATTTGCACTATTTGAGTTAGTTCCCTCTGCCTTTCACTTACGGTTGGATATGTGAGCTCTCAACTGTTCCTGTTGTTATGCCGTTGTGCCACGATCATGGACTCTAGTCCTCTACGAAGGCAAGCCCAATTAAGTAGCTTCTTTATAAGTTGTCTTGTTTATAGGGTTTTATCACAGTGACTGAGGCAACCAGTACAAAACATTCCACATTGCATAAACGCTAAGAATGACTGACAGCCAAGTTCTCACTAGAAGCAACTCAGACCAGAAGAAAATGGAACGACACCTTCAAGTTGCTAGAAGGTCCTCCATCTATAAAAGTTATCTCAAAAAAATGAAAAATAAAGACATTTTTAGGTTGAGAAGAAAGATGATTTATTTCAAGTGTCCTTCTTTGCAAGAATTCCTCAAGGAAGTCCCTCATTCTGAAGGAGAACAGAGAGGGATGATCAAACCTGTATTTCCAAAACCAATGAAGACTGTGGGGAATGGAGATCCATGAATAACTATGAAAACCATAAAATGTTATTCATGTTCTTTCTGGGATGTGTTGTAATCCAAAATGACCTTTGTGTTATTAAAAACAGAACAAAACGAAAAACAAAACAAAACAAAACATTTTTTTTTTTTTACCTTTTGCTGTTGACATCAGAATTTATATAAATAACTGCTGCCTTAGGGGCTAAATATTTTGTTAGCAAAGATTCTCTAAATTATGATATAACTTTCTCAATAGGAAACAGGTAAGTTTAGTTAGGGTGTATTCAAACTTATTTTAATATCAGACCATGCCATTTGTTTTACTGGAAATGAAAAAAAAATGCTATTGTTGGGTCATATTTTATACAGTTAGGAAGACATTCTGTGGCCAATGCTGTAATCTTTATACTTCAACCTTAAGGTTTCTTTATTTGTGTTATAGTAAATAATTGATCTTGGGGAAAAAAAGCAAGGGTAGCCATGCATAATTGCATCTGACAAACTGGACTTCTTGGTGGCTTGAATGGGGGAATGTCCCCTCTGGCTTGTGTATTTGAACACTTGGTCTCCAGTTCTTGGCACTGTTTGCGGAAGTTATAAAGTCTTTAGGAAATAGGAACTTGTTGGTGAGGGTATCCTTGCTCTATCCCTCCATGTGTTTCCTGTATATGGATGAAAATTTGATCAGCCAGCTTCCCCTTCCTAACCACTGCACCATCCCATCCCTACCAAGGTAGACTCTATCTCTCTGGGAACTAGAAGTCAGAAAGAACTATTAAAATGTTTATGTGAATATAATATTTTTAATAAATTATCTATGTTTATACCAAAATCTCACAGTGTGTCAATGGATATAGATATGAACACATGAAGGCAGTGCAGAGGGCAGGGTTTTAAGCACCACTAGTATAGTGCTCCAAGAGTTTGATAGACGTGAAGTGGTATCGATGTTCACTAAGTACGTTACAAATACCACAAGGTTCACAGTCTACTCTCTAGAGTAATTAGTAAAGAAAACAATGCCAGGTGGTGGAATAGAAAGCCATGATAGAATACTAATAAAAATCTGAAAATATGTTACCCCAAAAATAGAAAGAGAAGGAATAGACTAACGCAAAACAAATGAGCCGAACAGAAAACAAATGATAGGTTTGTTACATATATATTAATATAGAAATGGGCTATAGGCCACTACCAAGATACTGAACATTGTCAGGTTAGGTTAAAAATATAACCTAAATATTGATGAATTGTTCATAAAACATGCACCAGGTACACAATTTGTACATGGATATTCTAAACTTGAGTCTTAAGTTGTCTGAATGTTTCAAGGCAAAAATTCTAGAGTCTGAGTAAGGAGTTACATTGAAGCTTATTATTACTTTATTCTTATTGTTATTCCTAAGACAGAAATACGGTGCAGGAAAATGAAATCACAATTTCAAATATATTTGAAAGGAAGGGAAAACTAGAAATTCATCCTAGGATTGGTACAGGCTATGTACTAGGTACGATATAAAGGTAAGCAATGGCTTTGGACTCATTACGATAACATTTTCAAATGAGCATTCCATTGCCCAGCTCTCCTTTTGAGCATTTCAAAGATTAGAATGACTGCCATGAAGGGAAGAGACACAGTTCTGTCTATTGATGCCCTTTCTTTTTCTAATTTGGCAGAAATTATTGGTGAATGAATTCCTAAGGTAAGCAAAGAGCTTTCATCCAGAGCCTTAAAATTTGGGGGATGGAGAGGACCCAAATAGTTTTGAGTTTTTCCCACAAAGATTTTATTTCCCTCTATTTGTTAGCTAAATTTTCTCTACCAGCACTGTCAAAATACCACGTACCCTTTCTTCTTACTAATCTTACTGATTCTTGCATGTAGCCTTTTATGTAACAGAAAATGCTGAGAAAATGCATAATTTACTCATGATGCCAAGAACCCGTGGTGCTTGCCTTTTCAGTACAACATACAGAGATATGTACATCACTTACGAGAATGTGGAGTAAATCCCACCCAAACGTTTGACTTCAATGGCATTGATTCATGGCAATGAAGACACCTACAGTCAAAGCGGCTTTGATTTGTTCATGAAATGAGCAGGCTCATTGTGACCTACCCTGGTAATCTGCCTGAAGAGGTGGATGAGCTGTGATCACTGGTCTGTCTTTGCATTGGCATCCCATTGGGCTTGCCCCTGAATGCATTCATCCTTTAATGTCAATGGTTTAGATTAACTCATGAGCTCCTATCAGCATAATAAACAGCCTCAAAGGGGAACATGTCACAGAAGGAAATAGTAAGAGTTCAAATAATTCCCAGCTGCTCTTAGGAGATAAGATATGAAGAAATGAACAGGCGGCTGGCTGTAGATTGAACAAGAGATATCAATTACAAAAAAGCTATTTTAGGAAGTGAACAATCTACTAGTTTCCATTTGGGTTCAACTTTAGTAACTGATGTAGCAATTCACTACAGCAAAAACTCCTAGGTTTGTTTAGTTTCCTGTCTTCTAGAAACACTTTTTCAGTCTTGGACCATATATTGTTCTGTGAAGCTAGTTAAGAGTGGAACATGAAAGCCATTTTTGCTTTCACTTTTCAGCCTTGCTGGAGATTCCTTAGTCAAAAGGAGGCTGTATTCAATGGTGACTACAAATACACAGGAAAACAAATTTATATTCAGAAAATTAAAAAGAACAACATTGAGTGAAGCATCCACTCCTCTGGAAGCTTCGTCGCATCCATTCATTGTTTCTGCTTGTTGAGATCTTGGTCTTCGTTTTGATGGGCAGTTGGAACGGAGTCTCATTAAGCCCATCGTCTCTTTGTATTCTATTGCTCCCTCATTAACACATGGTGCTGTTCATCTCATCATGCTGGACACTAGAATCTTAACTGTCACTTTACAAGCGGTTGTCCATTCATCTTGCAGCAAAACAAAAAGATCTCTTTATGTGCACAGTATTTGACAGGATGAAGAAAAGACAATAGGAAGTACAGAACAGTTAATTTTCACGTATAATGAACTCTCAAGCAATCCGATGGTTTTTGATATGCATTGACAGTTCCAACAAGTGTGACACGTTAATACTCTGTAGTGTGACAAGACAAGGGGCTAAAGTCGAGCTTCTCTGGTTTCTTGATTGGAATATCCTATAACATCTGCTGCCCAACTCCACACCCCTAGGGTGTGACTCCCTTCACCTCCATAGTATGTTGGATGGCCTTCAGCAACAGATCTCTGCAGTATCCTGGCTTTAATCCCATGTTCTCTAATGGATGCTAACTTTCTGTGTTCATCTTATCACACTAGCTGTCAGCTCTGCAAGTCCTGCTTCCTCCTTGATGCTGGGGGTGCGGTGGGGGCTCTGCATGCTGTCACTGGGGCCTCTCTTTGGGGTTCTCTGTGAGACAGAAAAGGACTTTTCAGAACTTCAACTGTGGGGAAAACATTTTCCGTTCAGCAGCTTCATGCCAGCCTGGTGGTCTTTGTCAGCTTCGAGGTGCTGTGTTCTGACATGTGCAGTCTCCAACTGTCCAGAGGTAGATGAGGGCAATTGGCAAACTCCATAGATACTCACAACCAAAAAGTCAGTTGCATTAAAAGTAAATTCGGCCGCACACATCAACATTTATTAGCAGCCATGTCTGCAAAATAACCAGGTTTTTTTTTAATCCATTGATTATCTGTAAGGCTTCTTTCTATTCTTGTTCCAAAATCACCTAAACAATCCCTACATGTAGAGGGCGAAAGGCTTTGTATCCACAGGTAAGCACTGGATAAGTCAGGAAAGGGAAACGCTCAGCTCATCTCTTCAAATGAAAGACATGGATAACTGCTCTTCCTGGAATGCTAGGAATGTAGTTTTACAACCTGGCGATCCTTTGTCTCCTTAGGAGGCAGGCTTTACTCATATTGTCCAAAACCTTTTTTACTTACCTCAGGCCTCATCCCCCACCCCGCCTCCCCTGACTATCTGAGTTGTATCTGGTGGCTGGACCCTATCGTTGATCTCTGTTTTAGGGGTGGGCCTTGACTTCTGGGGTGTCACTGTCCTAGAGACACAGGGAGAAGGATAGCCTGAATGTGGGGGACAAGGGACTTGGAAATCTAAACCATGTCCCAGAAGTGGCCTTAGTGGGTGGGGCTTAGGGTGTGGACACCCAAAGTTAAAAAGTGTCCTGCAAGAAACCCCTACATATGTGTGCCCCTGAGATGGAAGAAGCCAATAGCAGGCCCATCAGTGTTAGGGGGCCAACCATTTCTTTTGTGCTATGTGGGTGTGTGAAACATCATGAAATTCATACTGGAAACCGTTTCAGGGGTAGTTAAAGATTCAATGGCCAAGGTGAGAGAATGGTGAGCCAAGTGGAAGAGGGAGAGAGAACAGAGTCAGGGCTGGTTCCAGTCTTGGTTTAACTCCCCCTCCTGGTTAACCTCCCTCATACACACCTTGATAGGACCCCTAATTGTTCTCCTGCTATTGTCGACTTTTGGCCCCTACACCACTTGGTTGCTTTTGCAACCACTTGGAGCACATAGGTACAGTACAGCTAATGATCTTAAAGCAGAAGATACAAAAAACTAGATACAGAAGACCAGGAGTATGAGCTATCAGAATACCAGCAACAGCTTCAGAATAGAAGCTTGCACAAAGAAAAGTGGGGAATGAAGAGGTCAGCTCAGAGCCATTGAAAAATTCCACGGGACCCCCTTCCCTCCAAAAAGAGACAGGTCAGAAAGCACGTAGGCCGGAAGACTGAGTAAGCCCCTCCTACCTCATTCCCTAAAGACCAATCAGTTTAAAGGGCTCACTGTTCCGCCAATCATATTGTGCCTAGTTGCTGATGCTCTATTCTGCCCCTGGAAACCATATAAAAACTCTCTGAACAGGCCGCTGGGTTCAAGCCTCTCCTTTGGGTCTGGAATGACCCCAGTGCACTGGAACAATAAATTCCTCCTGCTTTTTGCATCAATTCCTGGCTCCGTGTGGTTCACTCTAGGAGTCTCCAGTAAGCTAAGGCTCTGCAATGCTTTGCTCTGTCATGTAGAAACTAGCTCTGAGTTCAAACTGTCTTGCACAAAGCTCAAGTTCCTTGACGAAAAGCCATTTTATCTTTTACATCTTCACATTTAAGGGCTCTGATGTTGATTAGAGGATAAAGACAGCTGAAGTCTATGGCTTTAGGAATTTTAAGTATTTACCAACTGTTTCAATTGTACATTAGTACACAGTTGTAAGATATTTAAAATCAAATATGGACAATATAATTGGTTGGGGGCAGTGAACGGGATTCTTCCTGCATAGGCTATGGATTTTCCTCAGCACCACCACTAAGAAGGAAGCTTTCCTTTCTTCTCATTCTATATTCTGTATTATAAGCCTGTTCAAGAAATATGACCCTTCATATTTTACATAAGACCAAACCCTTCACACTCACCCTCTCTTATCAGTATTTTTAACTTAACATGGCATCTTTTCACAAGTTTGTGTTCAGAACCTAAATCTCACAAGCTTTCTGAAAGGTGTGCTATTCTATTACCCAAGGATAAATGTATCTTGCAAAATTTTCTGGAGGCATATTTCATAGCTTTTGGGTTCTTAAGAATTTACAAATCCACAGGCACAGACCAGATATCCTATCTATGTTACCACACCCTCTCAGTCACATAGACTTTTATAATGAACCTGGTTGCATATCTAGTCCTAGAAAGGCTTCTAAAAGTATTTATTTTAGGTTTTAAATATGATAAAACACGGAGCTATCTTTTCTGTGAAGGCCCAGCACATCCATGAGATTGATCAGGGATTTACCCTGGTCACTTTGGGGTGTGAATTCTTTTTTTTTTTTCCAGACAGGGTTTCTCTGTGTAGACCTGGCTGTCCTGGAACTCACTCCGTAGACCAGGCTGGCCTCGAACTCAGAAATCCGCCTGCCTCTGCCTCCCAAGTGCTGGGGTTAAAGGCGTGTGCCTCCAGTGCCTGGTGGGGTGTGAATTTTTGTGACTCAGCTTGGAGATACCTCTGGGGACTGACTTAGGCTGTCATTAATCATTCACTAACTGCACGCGTTTGCAGTTTCAGTGCTAGCAGCCAATTTAAATTGCAAAGAGATGAGCAGATAAAAGAAACTGTTTCAAATCAAAGACCACATCCTAACAGGGTACCTCTTCTATGAAGGTGGCATTTGTCACAGGAAAGATGCACAATAAAGGAGATTTCAGGTGTCCTTCCAGGGAGTAGCTGGTCCCCTCCCTTACCTCTTCAAGTCTTGTCAGGCTGTCAGGAAGCCACAGCCCCATTTTGGTTTTTTCTCCCCATTTTAAAAACTGAAAATATATTTTTTACATAATATAGTCTGATGATGATTTTCTCTCCCTATCTCCTCCCTACCTTCCACCCATCCAACTCCATACCTTCTTTCTCTTCCTTTTTCTCTCTTTCTCTTTCTTTTCCTCTTTTTCTCTCTCTTTTTTGGAAACAAATAAGCAAAAGCAAATAAAAACAAGAGTTTATGCCATAAAGAAATCTACAGCCTCTTATTTGTGCTAAAATCTAGGACATTTCCCTGGGATAGAGTCTGGTATGGAATTCCTAATTATCTGGCTCCCAGATTGAGTTAACTAGTGTGCCAACTTTAATTTTCACAACTCTTATAACAGGTCCCTCAGTTACTGCTGTTTGACAGACTTCAGCTGCCTGTTTAGTTAAAGCTCTGGAAGTAATTGTGTAAACTGATGACGTGAAGGCCCCATGAAATGGTTAAGGGAAAGGTTCTTATTGGAAAAAAAGAGATAGAGAAAAGCCAGAGCCACCTGGACGAATCTAGAGCAGAAAGAGAAAGAAGACTGAACATGATCAGTAGACTGGACGTGGTCAGGACTAGCTGCAAGAGAGGAGAGAATAGCATGGATAGAGAATAAAGAAAACACAGTGAGAGAGAAGCAGGAAGAGGGCAGAGAGAAAACCTAGCAACCATAGCAGGGCTATAAGGATGAGTGGTTTGCAGGGAGGAAGCGCATCAGCTGGAGAGAGCTTAGGGAAGAGGAGGAGGTGAGAAGGGCTAGTCTGCTAACATGGACTTTGAAATGTGTAACAGGTACTGGTAATACTAAAGGGGGCCTGGGGGCCAGCATGTGCTTTGATATGCTGATAGGCGGTAGCCATACAGCCTGTCCCTTCTGCCAGAGGTAAGGGAAATGATAAGGAAGGGCTGACTTTGGTTTAACTGCCATAAATCCTTCTATAGTCCAGGTTAAGCTCACTCTGGATCTTTGGACTGCTCTTTGGAGTTTCCTTTGTACCTGACAGGAAAGAAACCGACTGGCTTTTTTTTTTTTTTTTTTTTTTTTTTTTTTTTTTTTCTAGTGAGAATCCAGTTCTAAATGTTTTAGTCAGACAAATTACCGCAACACCCTCCAAATTCTACTGTTGGATGAGGAAGCTTGTCTTTAATAACTCACCCTTGATCTGAGTCACATTGCAGTTACTGTGCCTGCCCGTGCCACGGTTGAAAGGCCGTATGAGTGAGCCAGATTGCTGTGTTTGGGCGGTCTACTTTTGCTTCGTAACCTGAGTTCCCAGAGAGCCGGTCAGTACCAGGTGGTAGCAGAAAAAAAATGATCTGAAGCACAATTTGGGTGGCAAGACGACATCTTAAAGGCTTCTATCGGCAGCAGGAAAGCAGTCAGAGGTAGAAGACCCTCCTCATCCTCTCCAGCCCCAGTGGGTGGAGCTTGGATGATTCCCTACAGGTTTGAGCTCTGTTTGTACCTGTATCTGTTTGTACCTGTATCTGTTTGCCCTGGGGTCTATGATGAGGAAGTGCAAACGTGGTCAGTGTGGAGAGATACAAATGTCTTGCTAAAATTTCCGGGCAGAAACTATTTGGAAATCCATGTGGCCTTTCGTTTAAAGGTACACTCAGCCATCTTGCAGCTGGGCTAACATTCAAGTGATTGAGGAGGAGGAGCGAAGCAAATGACATGTAGTAGGCTCGATTTTGCAGGCCATCATTTAGTGAACCTTAGCGGAATATTCTGTGTGGTTTCTCCTTCATGCCTCGGTCGTTAAGAGGTGACTTCTGGTAATCTGTGCCATAGATTCAAATTGTAGTTCTGCCAGACGGAGAGCGGCTTCCGATTTCTCTCTGCTTTCCTGTACTCAGCCAGGAAGAGAGGTGGCTCGCCTTGTTGGAAGGCACAATGTGAGGGACTAATGTAACGAGATTACACCACTGCCCAGACGCTAGCCACAGCCAGCATGGTCCTCAAATGCTCTGTGCAGTTTCTCACAACTTCCACATCCCACACGAAGGTGTACTGAAGAAAAAGCCTCTACAAGTCTCTGCTTTCTCTCAAGACTGGGAATTCGTGAAATGATTTGGTGTCTCTTTAGAATGAGGGGCTTGAGTCCTGAAGACAGGCAGGAAGCTGACAGAAACTTCCGGGGCTCCGAGGTACCTGTGTGGAGAAGTTCCCTCCAGAGTAACATGCTGCGGTACAGACAACCTGGCAATGACAGCTGGGTTTGTTTTGTTTTGTTCTGGATCTAATGTTAGATTCCTGCGTGGGTCCTCCACTCGAGAAGAAACAGGAGGGAGATCATTGCAAATTACATGAGGTTTTTATTGCCAGTATACTGGGGTCGTCCTGCATTCAGAGCAAAGGCGATGATCAGGAACAAAAGCACACACACTTTTTATACCTTTCAGTACATAGGTTTACAGCATGAGTTGGTTATTTCTCATTGGTGGAGCCCGTTGTCTTTTGTTCTCATTGACCTTTATGCCCCAGGTGAGGGGGAGATACTGAGTGCACATAGGCGGGGTCGGGGTGGGGGGGGAGGTTCACCCTCCCGGGGATGTTTTCTAGAACCGGGCATTACTCCCCACATTTAGGGCATCTCCTGGGGACTGGTGTTTGCTTGGTAAACTCTTCTGAAGCTCTGTCTTTAGGCTAAATGGACATTCCTTGCTCCTTGGTATTTTTATGAGGTGTACCTATTTGCTCAATTCTTACACTAACAGAAGCAACAGATTTTCCTCAGATTTTTCTCTTCACGTTTTTTGAGAGGATGCTTCTAGAGAGTTCTAGGTGGCACAACAGTATTACTTCATAATGCTCAACTATTTCCTGACGCATGTTAGAACACAGCTTGTGCATCACAGCACAATGCTAAGCTGTTCCTGTGTTAAGAGGGATCAGAGTCTTCTATTAATGAAGAAACTGTAAGATCTGAGTAAACAGGGACATCTCAGAAAAATACAGGGGGGCCAGGAATTTCCTTAATAAGGTAAGTTCAGGAACTTTGGGAAAGTAGCTGAACTCTCCGGAAGGGAAAGGCTAATTAACATTCCTCAGATCACAGGATGAGAACCAACCTGCTGGTGGGGACACATTCCGCAGGGTGAACCTTTGCCCACCTTCAGACAAGGGAAGTCCTTGCCACCTCATTCCCTGAAGACCAATCCGTTTAAAAAGTCACACTGTTCTACCAATCACATCGTATCTACTGGCTGCTGCCCTGAAAATTGTACAAAAGCTCACTGAACAAGTTGTGCGGGGGGTCACCTCTTTTCCTTAGGGTCTGGGATGGCCTCAGTGCACTGGAATAAAAATCCTCATGCTCTTTGCATCGATCAGGCTCCATGTGATTCACTCAGGGGGGTCTCCAGTAAGCTAAGGCTCAACAGGGTCTTATAAAACAGCCTTCTGTGTGCAGTTTGTTTATCTGTTCAGTTTTTGTCATCCTCATATTCCTTTCAGAAAATAGGCTGTGTGTGGGAACTGAGTTTCTTTGAACGGAAGCAGATTTTTTATGTGCACTTAGCCACTAGGTGGCATTTTTATGTCAAGCAAACCCCATTTACTGTAGGGAAATGACCCAGAGGTAATAAGCCGTGAAATGCCCTCAGAACTCGATAAAAGATTCTGAAGTTATGAGCGAACTGTAGAATAATGCGGAGGCACTGTTTCTCACCCCCCAGGTTTACCTGAGGAGGCTGCTTAGGAACAAGATCCATTTACTACAAAAATCATCGTGAAGACGGTGAATCACAATGACAGTTTTACTTTAGTTCCCCTTCTAATTGGGACAGACCTGGAGGAAGAAGGTGCAGGCAAAATTGTGATATCAAAGCTCACTGGCAAATTAGAGATTAATTTTAAGGGAACCAGCATTTCCACAGCTTCACAGCTTTTCTGGAGCAGAGGTGGAGGACCGAGCTTTAGATATGAAAAGCATCGGGATAGAGACAGGTTTTCTTCTTCCTTTTTTATTTTTTATAAAACCATTTTGTTAGCAATATTCCCCCTAGAGAATACTGCCCAGGACTAATTATGTATGTACTGAAAGCACATTAATTATTAGTTACTGTGTTTGGTCATTAAACTATTAAAATGGCTCTTCATATTTTCAAGAGTTTCAATAGGAAGAACCCAAGTAGATGTGTGTGAGTGCATGAGTGTCTGCATATCTGTCTGTGCATGCACGTGTGAGCATGTGACATGTTTGCATGTGTATATATATGTGCATGTTCGTGCATGTGTGTGCACATGTGTAAATGTATGCATGTGCTTGTATACATGTGTGTGCACGTGTAAGTGTGCATGTGTATGGGTAGTTTTTTTTGTGTGTGTGTGTATGAAAAGAAAGAAAACTGAATCTTTACAGTTGCATTCTGAAAACATCATAATATGAAATCATTGATTAAATAGGAAGCACACAAAGTCAGACCAAGGTAAGATGTCACATAACAGCAGAGAGGAGAGGAGAAGAGGGAGATAATGAGATGCTAAGGAAAACCTGAACTGGAAGTCAGGGCACGGAAGAAGCCAGTCTCTGAACTACTCATGGGTAAAATGTAAGGGCTAGTTCCATGAGGGCATGCTGTCCTTAAAGGACCGAGAGAGGATGGCTTTCACCAAGAGAAATAATGGGGAAAGAAGATCTTGCAACTCACACCTAGAGGTGCTGCTGGCAGTCATGAAGGCAGCTGTGGAAAACGCCCTGGACCCCGCTCCACACACACTTCAGTTTCTTTCTTTCTTTGTTTGCCTACAACCTTGGAATTTAGGACCTGACGTTTTTCCTTGGCTGCCGGTCACTTAAGCAAGTTTGGATTTCTGGTTTGCACATACGATGGAAGGTCCCCATGCCGCACTTGCAGGCCCGTGTCTGCTGTTTGAAGGTACTCTGCATCCAGCTTCTCCTACTGTCCTTGTTTTCACTTCCTGATATTGAGAATTATGTTCTTGTTCCATTTTCCACGTTCTGTACAAGAGGGAGGGGGGAGGCAACTGTGAGTTAAACCGCAGGGACCCCTTGCACACACCCACCTTAAGGAGCCTCTCCCCCAGCTGCGTGTGGCGCTCTACTGCTGTAATCCCAGCAGGTCAGAAGCTGAGGTAGGGTAAACATGCAACCCTGGCCTCCATAGGGAGTGCCTGACTTAACGGAGGGGTATCTAGAGGTAGGTGGAGCTCGAGAAAGGGCTGGAACTAAATCTGGAACTTGGGTTGTGTCTTTTATTCCTGCACAAACATCATGACCAAGAAGCAAGTTGGGGAGGAAAGGGTTTATATTTATTCAGCTTATATTTCCACATTGCTGTTCATCTCCAAAGGAAGTCAGGACTGGAACTCAAGCAGGTCAGGAAGCAGGAGCTGAGGCAGAGGCCGTGGAGGGGTGTTACTTACTGGCTTGCTTAGCTCACTTTCTTATAGAACCCAAGACTAAGAGCCCAGGGATGGCACCACCCACGATGGGCCCTCCCACCCTTGATCACTAATTGAGAAAATATCTTACAGCTGTATCTCATGGAGGCATTTTTCTCAAGGGAGGCTCCTTTCTCTGTGATAACTCCAGCTTGTGTCAAGTTGACACACAAAACCAGCCAGTATAGGCTGCTTCAGGAGAGTGCTCCTTGAGGATGACTACTTCACATCTGACTGGCCATACGTTGCCACCCACCTATCTACCTGGGGAAGAAAGAGGTGATGCAGTTTTCTTTGTTTATTCCTCTGTTTTCCCCATAGTCCTTTGCTGCTTCCCACAAATTAGAATTTCAGCAAAGAATCCCAGGCCATCCTTCTTCTTCTTTTTGTTACGCAAATTAAATTTACTGAAGTTACGATGATAACAGGCCATTCTGGCTTCACTGCTGCCCTGCTGATGATATTTCAGATCAGAGCAGTGTCAAGTAATAACTTCCTGACAGAAAAGGAAAACATGCCATGCATGGCCAGGTGCCTCCATGAGAACTCAGGAATTAGATGAGAGGCTGTTCTTCCTTGGGCTCGGCAAACAAACAAACAAATGAACAAGCAAAAGCCAGCATGCATAGATGCCTTTAGGGAAATCCAAGACATTTTTGGTTGTTTGAATCCTTAACCCTGATCATACTGGGCGGAAACACAATCCAGACACCGCGTTTTCTTTCTGGAAGAGAAAGAGACTCACTTTATCCAAGGCCACTGCTATTCTGAGAGTTGCATAAAGGGCTTATCTGTTTTTGTGATGGAAAGAAAAATGATCCAGCCACTTAGACAACGTTGGGAAACAAGAGTTACTTGATCTATCATGTGTCCCACTATCATGGTGTTCCCACTGAGCCTAGTACAGAGATAGTGGGCAAAAGTCACAAGTCTTAGCTCTTCCCCTTTAGAAATATTCACCAAGAACGTCCAGTGATCCACTTTTTTTGTTAATGTGATTTGTGGAGTTGGCGTCAGTAAAACTTACAGCACTGGAAGAGCAGGGAATAATGTAGATGCCTGGGAAGCTACTAAAAACAGAAGATCAGGCTGAAGTAGCACAAGGAATTTTAGGGGCCAGACTGGCTGGTAAAAGCAATCTCCTGAGGCTGGATTGTAACCATAGGGAAATATATTATAAAACTCATAAAAAATTACCTATAAACCATCAGTAATGGTGATGACATGTATAACTTACTTGAAGGAACTCAAATGGACAATTATAAAGGTGTCCACTGGGGTCAGCACAGCAGAACTCAAGCAGGATTTCAGCTTAGAGGCAGAAAATACAGGGGAGCACCGAACAGAAAGGATGTCAGTGAAGAAGATAAGTACTGAGAAGACAAATTCACTAATGAGGTTCAGCAGTGGCTCGACCAGAGGGAAGGCTCAGAAAGCTAGAAGTCGCTGTAAATTATACAACCTGCTTAATAAAAAGGTCAACTTGAGACTGAAGAAATGTGAGGGATGTCATGTACAGGAATAATGCACACATTATAGAAATCTTGCACGGTGAAGACAAAGTAAAGGGATCATTAAGATTATTTAATGATGACTAAAGCCTTTGCATCCTGGGGAATGAAATGCTTGCTCAGTTTGCCAAAGCCCAAAGTATTCCAAGAGATTACTCAGCATTCTCTGGGTGACCTGTAAGGCTGGCATGGTAGCACTGTGCTACTCTGAACCATGCTTACGAGGCCCATCTTCCTTTCCTTCTATTCCTTAGGATCTTTGTGAATGAATTGGCCTCAGAAAGACAACAAAGCATGATCTTACCGTCACCACATCTGCTCAGTACACTTCATCATGGAAGGTATCCGAGTCACAGACTCCAAGGACTAAGAATGAACATCTTGGGAGGCCACAGACCTGATCTCCCACAGGCTCTGCAGAATAGTTTGCTGGGATTATGCATTGTGCACATGAGCTTTTCATATTTTTATTGAATATTTATGAATTTCAAATCATGAACTCTGAGCACACTGGCTTCCCAGTCCTCCCAGGTCTGTCCCCTACTCTTGTGACCTCTCACCCCAGAAAAGAAGAATAAGAAGAAAAATAAACCCATCAAATCTAATTTGTGAGTAATACTTATTCACTGGAGCATGGTGAAACTTCTGTTGGCCAGTCCCTGAAAGAAAACTGAGTCCCCATTTCTTGACTCCCAACAACCCTACCATCAATAGTGGAGAGCTATACTTCAGCATCCTTATCACATTTTTTATTAGATATTTTCATATTTACATTTCAAATGTTCTCTCTTTCCCTGGCTTCCCCTCTGAAAAATCCTCTATTTCCTCCCTCCTCCCCACCCCCCTTGCTCACCAACCTACCCTCTCCTGCTTCCTGGCCCTGGCATTCTCCAACACTGGGGCATAGAGCCTTCACAGGACCAAGGGTCTCTCCTCCCACTGATGACTGACTAGGCCATTCATTGCTACATATGCAGCCGGAGCCTTGAGCACACCATATGTACTCTTTGGTTGACGGTTTAGTCCCTGGGAGCTCTAGGGATACTGGTTAGTTCATATTGTTGTTCCTCCCATGGGGCTGCAAACCCTTTAGCTCCTTGGGTCCTTTCTCTAGCTCCTTCATTGGGGACTCTATGCTCAGTCCAATGGATGGTTGTGAGCATCCACTTCTGTATTTGTCAGGCACTGGCAGAGCATCTCAGGAGACAGATATATCAGGTTCCTGTCAGCAAGCACTTGTTGGTATCCACAATAGTGTCTGGAATTGGTGATTGTATATGGGATGGATCCCCAGGTGGGGCAGTCTCTGAATTGTCATTCCTTTAGTATCTGCTCCACACTCTGTAACTCCTTCCATGGGTATTTTGTTCCTCCTTCTAAGGAGGATCGAAGTATCCACACTTTTGTCTGCCTTCTTTTCGAGTTTCATGTGATTTGTGGATTGTATTTTGGGTATTCTGAGCTTCTGGGCTAAATATCCACTTATCAGTAAGTGCATACCATGTGTGTTCTTTTGTGATTGGGTTACTGTATTAGTCAGGGTTCTTTAGAGTCACAGAAGTTATGGTAGTCTCTATGTAGTAAAGGAATTTATTGATGACTTACAGTCTGTAGTCCAACTCCCAACAATCAACTTCCAACAATGGTCGGCAGCTGCTGTGAATGGAAGTCCAAGGATCCAGCAGTTGCTCAGTCCCACAAGGCAAGCAGTCAAGCAGAGCAAGCCTTTCTTGCTCCAATGTTCTTATATAGGTCTCCAGCAAAAGGTGTGGCCCAGATTAAAGGTGTGTGACACCACACCTTTAATCTCAGATGACCTTGAACTTCCTATCTTAATCTTCTGGGATTCATAGCCACTATACCTCAAGATCTCCATGCCAAGATTCAGGTCGGAAAATTGTTATCTCTCAGCCTCCAGATTAGGGCCACAGGTGAGCCTTCTAATTCTGGATTGTAGTTCATTTCAGATATAGTCAAGTTGACAACCAGGAATAGCTACTACAGTTACCTCACTCAGGATGATATTCTCCAAATCCATCCATTTGCCTCAAAATTTCATAAATTCATTGTTTTAAATAGCTGAGTAGTACTCCATTGTGTACATGTACCACATTTTCTGTATCCATTCCTCTGTTGAGGGACATCTGGGTTGTTTCCAGCTTCTGGCTATTATAAATAAGGCTGTTAAGAACATAGTTGAGCATGTGTCCTTATTACATGTTGGAGCATCTTCTGGGTATATGCCCAGGAGTGGTATTGCTGGGTCCTCAGGTAGTAAGTACTATGTCCAATTTTCTCAGGAACCACCAAACTGATTTCCAGAGTGATTGTGCCAGTTTGCAATCCCACCAGCAATGAAGGAGTGTTCCTCTTTCTCCACAACCTTGCCAGCATCTGCTGTCACCTGAGTTTTTGATCTTAGCCATTCTGACTGGTATGAGGTGGAATCTCAGGATCGTTTTGATTTGCATTTCCCTGATGACTAAGGATGTTGAACATTTCTTTAGGTGCTTCTCAGCCATTCAGTATTCCTCAGTTGAAAATTCTTTGTTTAGCTCTGTACCCCATTTTTATTTGGGTTATTTGGTTTTCTGGAGTTTAATTTCTTGAGTTCTTTGTATATATTAGAGGTTAGCCCTTTATCAGATGTAGGATTGGTAAAGATATTTTCCCAATCTGTTGGTTGCCTTTTTGTCTTATTGAAAATGTCCTTTGCCTTATAGAAGCTTTACAATTTTATGAGGTCCCATTTGTTGATTCTTGATCTTATAGCACAAGCCATTAGTGTTCTGTTCAGGAATTTTTCCTCTGTGCCTATATGTTTGAGGCTCTTCCCCACTTTCTCTTCTATAAGTTTCTGTGTACCTGGTTTTATGTGGAAGTCCTTGATCCACTTGGACTTGAGCTTTGTACAAGGAGATAAGAATGGGTCAATTTATATTCTTCTACATGCTGACCACCAGTTGAGCCAGCACCATTTGTTGAAAATGTTGTCTTCCCCCCCACTGGATGGTTTAAGCTCCTTTGTCAAAGATCAAGTGATCTTAGGTGTGTGGGTTCATTTCTGGGTCTTCAATTCTATTCTACTGGTCTACCTGCCTTTCGCTGTACCAATACCATGCAGTGTTTTGTTTTTTTTTTTTTTTCACAATTGCTCTGTAGTACAGCTTGAGGTCAGGGATGGAGATTCTACCAGAAGTTCTTTTATTGTTGAGAATATTTTTCACTATCCTAGGTTTTTTGTTATTCGAGATGAATTTGCAAATTGCTGTTTCTAACTCTGTGAGGAATTGAGTTGGAATTTTGATAGGGATTGCATTGAATCTGTAGATTGCTTTTGGCAAGGTGGCCATTTTTACTATATTAATCCTGCCAATCCATGAGCATGGGAGATCTTTCCATCTTCTGAGATCTTTTTCGATTTCTTTCTTCACAGACTTGAAGTTCTTGTCATACAGACCTTTCACTTGCTTGGTTAGAATCACACCAAGGTATTTTATATTATTTGTGACTATTATGAAGGGTGTTGTTTCCCTAATTTCTTTCTCAGTCTATTTATCTTTTGTATAAAGGAAGGCCACTGATTTGCTTGAGTTAATTTTATATCCAGCTACTTTGCTGAAGTTGTTTATCAAGTTTAGGAGCTCTCTGGTAGAATTTTTGAGGTCACTTAAGTATGCCATCATATCATCAGCAAATTGTGATAATTTGACTTCTTCCTTTCCAGACTTTTACTCTGAGGTAGTGTCTGTTTGTCACTGAAGTGGGTTTCCTGTATGTAGCAAAATGTTGGATCTTGTTTAGGTAACCAGTTTGTTCGTCTATGTCTTTTTATTGGAGAATTGAGTCCATTGATATTAATAGCTATTAAGGAAAAGTAATTGTTGATTATTGTTATTTTTGTTGTTAGAGTTGGAATTCTGTTCATGCAGCTATCTTCTTTTAGTTTTGTTGAAAGATTACTTTCTTGCTTTTTCTAGGGTGTAGTTTCCCTCCTTGTGTTGCAGTTTTCCATTCATTATCCTTTGAAGGGCTGGAAAGATATTTTGTCAATTTCGTTTTGTTGTGGTTTCCCCATCTATGGTAATTGAGAGTTTTGCTGGGTATAGTAGCCTGGGCTGGCATTTGTGTTCTTGTAGGGTCTGTATGACATCTGCCCAGGATCTTTTAGCTTTCATAGTCTCTGGAGAGAAGTCCAGTGTAGTTCTGATGGGCCTACCTTTATACGTTATTTGACCTTTTTCCCTTACTGCTTTTAATATTGTTTCTTTGTTTTGTACATTAGGTGTTTTGATTATTATGTGAGGAGAGGAATTTCTTTTCTAGTCCCGTCTATTTGGAGTTCTGTAGGCTTCTTGTATGCTCATGGGCACCTCTTTCTTTAGGTTAGGGAAGTTTCCTTCTATTATTTAGTTGAAGATATTTACTGGCCCTTTAAGTTGGAAATCTCCACTCTCTTCTATACCTATTATCTTTAGGTTTGGTCTTCTCATTGCGTCCTGGATTTCCTGGATGTTTTGGGTTAGGAGCTTTTTGCTTTTTGCATTTTCTTTGACTGTTGTGTCAATGTTTTCTATGGTATCTTCTGCCCCTGAGATTCTCTCTTCTATCTCTTGTATTCTGTTGGTGATGCTTGCATCTATGGCTCCTGACTTCTTTCCTAGCTTTTCTCTCCCCAGAGTTGTCTCCCTTTGTGATTTCTGTATTGTTTCTATTTCCAGTTTTAGATTCTGGATGGTTTTGTTCAATTCCTTCACTGTTTGGTTGTATTTTCTGGTAATTCTTTAAGGGATTTTTGTGTTTCCTCTTTAAGGGCTTCTATCTGTTTACCTGTGTTCTCCTGTAATTCTTTAAGGTTTTTTTTTTTTTTTTTTTTTTTTTTTTTTGTGTGTGTGTGTTTCCTCTTTAAGGGCTTCTACTTGTTTACCTGTGTTCTCCTATATTTCTTTAAGGGAGTTATATATGCCCTTAAGAATCCTCTATCAGCATCATGAGATATGGTTTTAAATCTGAATCTTGCTTTTTCTGGTGTGTTGGGGTATCCAGGACTTGCTGTGTATATCACAATATTTAAGTGTTCTCTTTGGTGGTTGTCTCAGCTGTTACTTTTGGAGATTGGGTTGGGGTGGGGGTAGTTGTTACAGAAGCCTCATATGCCCCTCTTTCTCAATAGCAGTCATCAATACCATGGCAAAAGTAGCTTCCTTGTCCTTTACAGTCAGCAGGAACATGAACCATGAACTTAACACGTGATCTCCAGTGTTAGCATGTGCATTGGACCTCAGCCTGGTCTATGAGGGCAGCAATGACCAGGAACATCAACAAGGCCCTCTTCCATAGTGCCATCATGAACCTAGACATGGCCCTTGGAGGCACATGGACCATGGATATCCACAGGAACCTTCAGCTTCAATACAGCCTGGGGCAGTGAACCACAGATACCAAAATGGCCTCTAGGGGCAACACAGACAAATAGAGGTGTTTTGAGGATGTCTAATCCAGAAAATGATCCATTCTTCATCCTGGACATCCTACCCTTGTTCAGAAACAGGGTAGTAGGTTCAGGCTAAGTTGGAGTGCAAGCTCCAGACAGCTTTACGTCACCTGCAACAGTGATGGGAGACAACAATATGTTTCCTTGTCCATTGAAGGCTTCGCTCACATCTATCACCACAGTTGCATCTCTAGTTCAGTTTTCTCTACTGCTCACCGTTCCATTCCTCTCACTTCCCCACCTCTCCACAGAATATTCATTTGTCATCGTGACATTGGAAGCCTCAGCGTGTCACTATATAAGTAGTCCTTTTCCCCAGACAGCTTTGCCTTCAAATGTTCATGGTGATGAGTCATTGGTCTAGTTCCAGGTTTCTGCCCTCTGAAGCGCCATGAATTCTGGACCATTACTGAGACTTCTTTTGGATATTCTTCAGCTGCCCGAGTCCTGCAGCTCTGGCTTTGCAGAACTGACTCCTTCATGGACCCCAGCAGCTCGGAGATGGTGTAGATGTTGGGGTGGTCCAACTCAAAGTCCTCGATCAGAGCCCACATGGTACCTGAGTTGGTCAGCTGGCAGCAGGGCCCAGTGGTGCTGGCCTAGCTTCTGTGCACATGTTATTTAAGAAACATTTTCCAAGAATTCTGACCAGCCAAGAATATACAAATAAAAAGACTTAAATTCTTGTGGCTGTGGGTCTGTATAAAGATTTTTATATATAATCCTCAAAATACAGACAACAAAGGCAAAAAGTGATAAATCAAGCTACATTAAACTAAATGGCTTTTACACAGCAGATAATTCAACAGAGTAAAGAGATAAACTGCAGAGTGGGAGAAAAGTATTTTGCAGAGTATTCGTGAAAAAGGGATTCATATTCCAAATATTTAAGAATCTCAGTATAGTATCAAAAAATAAAAATACTACTGAGAAATGGGCAAATTTTCTGAATAAACGTTTTTTAGTTGGAGATATACAAGTACCTGACCAATAACTACATGGAAAACCTCAGAGTCACTTGAAATCATGAGACAGCCCCTTCACTCCAGTTGGAATGCTGTTTATTGTAATGACAATGTAATAATGCAGCCCTTGAGAAAGAGAAACTTTCATGTACTTACTAGCCGAGGGGGATGTGGATTAGCATAGCTTTTATGAGAACAAATGGAAGTTCTCAGAACTCTAGAATTAGAAAGAGCCAGGTCTGAGACTATAAGCCACAAGAAAGGAAGCCAGTCCATCGAAGAGGAATCTGCATCCTTGGGCTCGTGGTGATACACTTCACAATCAGCAAAGACACAATTCCACATCAGGTCCACAGGTGGATGAATATAGAAGCATGCTGCATACAGCCAGTGGACTATTATTCGTCCATGAAGCCAACTGTGTCCATGTGAATGAGCTGGAAGAACATTATGTTAAGTAGATTATGTCAGGCTTAAAAGGACAGGTACTGTTTGTTCTTGCTTGAATGTAAAAGCCTAAAAACTATGTAGAAGTAGAGGTTAGTGATTACGGGAGGACTTTGAAGAGATCCCCATCCCCAGGTACACTCACTGTAGCACTAATTGCCAAGATATGAAAATAATTGTTTGCCAGTAGTTAGATGGATAAAGAAACTGGGGTGTGGACATACACAGACATCTTTTAACACCTTTCAAAAGAGAGGCATTCTCAATTGACACAACTTTAGGACACTTTTCTAACTGATAAAAGTCCACCACAGGAAGACAGACTCTGCATGATTCTGCCAATACAACATTTAAATTAACCAGACTCAAAAAGATCGGAGGGGAATGAGAGTTGCTGGGGATAACGGGAAAAGAAACAGGGATTAACTAAGCAATGGGCATAAAGTTTCAATTATGCAATGTGAATAAGATCTAAATGTGTAATATGGAATAAAGTGCCTATTTTATAGCACACTTTGTTATAGATCTAACTATTTTTAAGAGAGTACTTATGTTAACTGCTTTATCAAAATAACATTAAAATTTTAGTATTTGCTGCAAAATGCAATTAAACATTTGCTAAAATCTTCATTTGATGGACTTGAAATGAGGGAAGTCGAAAAATTGACATACAAAAATATAAATGGACAAATGATCTTATAAATAAGAGCCACATGGATAAAATATACAAAAATACCACTTGTATCAGGGGCATAAATGCCCACAAGCCTCTGGAAGAGGGAATAATTACCTCTGGAAGAGGGAATCATTTGTAAACAGAATTCCTTGTTTTTAAAACTAGTAAGAATCCTCATATGAGCTGACGAATTGTTTATCTGCATAATTCTCAATGGTCTTCTAACACAGTGGTCCTTTTTTGGGCATGGGGATTCAAGGCATGGTTTCTCTGTGTAGCCCTGGCTGTCCTGGAACTCACTCTGTAGACCAGGCTGGCCTCGGACTCAGAAATCCGCCTGCCTCTGCCTCCCAAGTGCTAGGATTAAAGGCATGTGCCACCACTGCCCTGCTAACACAGTGGTTCTTAACCTGTGGATCACAACCCCTTTGGGAGTTGAATGCCTCTTTCACAGGGGTTGCCTAAGATCATCAATAAAACACAGAGATTTACATTATGATTCGTAACTGGCAAATTACAGTTATAAAGTTGCGATGAAAATGATTTTATAGTTGGGGTCACCAGAACATGAGGAACTGTGTTAAAGCGTGACAGTAGTAGGAAGGCTGAGAACCACTTTCCTAACATGTCTTTATTCCAGACCTTCTATTTTAAGGCTACGTCATGGACAATAGTGACTTAAAGAGCTCAAGCTATCTTATTTTCCACACAGACAATAAGGAGTTGGATAAGAGCTGATACATTGTGGACCCCCCCCCCCCATGACTTTGTGCTATAACTTGCATGTAGCTCTTTTGGGTGTATTACACTGGGAATAATACATTCAAAGGATGTCATGAGAAAGTCATGGAAGAGTAATAGCACCACTCTACCTAAAAACAAATTTCTGTGTTTTATGGGAGAAATGGAGAGCAGATAACAATTAGCAATATTAGCCACAGCAATTTAAAAGTATTCTGTGTCTATGTTAGGCAACATGTCTTCCACAAACAGGTAACTAGCTTAAGTACTTAGTAGAAAAAACAACTTCATTATGTCTGTGTGTGTGTGTGTGTGTGTGTGCACGTGCACACACACACACATACACGCACATATTGGTGGAGGTGTCTCTCTTATGTTGGGGGTCTATCCTAGGGGCAGCTTATAAAGGCATTCCTTTATACCATCAAATACCATTAAAGCTTATACGTAGATCCAGGAAGTGCTGTTGGGTGGTTGATTCCTGTCAAGCTTCTTGTGGGTAACTATACAAAACAGTTCTACTGACTTCTATAGTGATTGGTTTCTAAGGGCACAGAACATAACAGAATATCTAATCAATCTTGGCATTAGGAAGTTTCCTAGTAACAGCAGAAACATATGAAAAAGTTTTCTTATAATGACAGGCTATCCAGGTAACAGTTAGCTAGCTAGGCCTCAATATTTTACCCAGGTCCTAACATGATGAGTGTGTGTGTGTGTGTGTGTGTGTGTGTGCTTGTGTGTGTATATGTGTGTTATGTGTATATAAATAAATCAGTGATGGGGTCAAGCAAACATTCTCTGTACACACTACCCTTTGCACTCTCTGCTCTCATTTTGTGTACCTGCTCAGGTTAGGATCAGCATCTGGTGTTATTTCCCTACAAGTCTAAAGATCCACCCTTGAATGGCTTGCAGAATAAGCAAGGTGGTCATGCAGAGAGAGGGAAGAGACGACTATGGCGCATGATGCAGGGAAGGATGCTAAATGTTTCTTTAAACCATGGGATCGTCATACAGGACCTTTCTCCTCTGGTAGCCGCATGCCTTCACTTCCTAGGCCTTCTTCAGGAGACCACCCCCTCCTCATCTTTTTGTCAACCCTAATCCTAAATGAGATTCCCAAATTCTCATTCACCACATAACCAGCAGCTAGCCCAAAAGTCCTCCAATCAAATACTACATGGTATCCCTTAATTAACATCACACATATTGAACAGCTAGTAAATGCTCTTAGACACACCAAGGTTCTCCATACTCAGCAGGGTACAACTGTCTATAAAGCATGGTTGCCAGGTTCAACCTCACAATGAAAGCCAGGGAAATGGAGCGTGTGAACTGCACAGGGACAAAGGCTTGCTGTGTGTGGTCAGCAGTGATATGAGCATCAAGGAGAAAGGTCAAGCAAGACTCACCATTATTCTGATGAGGTCAGAGTGCCTTGTCTGCAGTTCGCTTCTCTCCCCAGGGTGTTTTCTTTCAACAGATTTTGTTCCGCGGTCTTTGATGACCATGGTTTGCCATATGCGTTTATAAAGAAAAAAAAAAGAGAACCAGAAATTTATCTGCTTTTTATTTTTTGCAACAGCAGATGACAGAAAGTGTGTCCATATAGGACTAAAACAGAGCGACTTTTTACCGTGGCTTTCATTAGATAATGTGAATAGAACATGGCTGAACATGACTCTGCAATTAGTTATATATTAAATACACTTGTGATCAAATATATGGTATGCTCCACGGGAAGTGGTCACTCAGCATTGACTCCTGCCACACTGCTAAACACTTTCATCTTCAGGTGATCTGAGGCAGCTTATCCATCCTCCCCAGCTTCAGTGGCCTTGTTTCTCAAATGGAGCAAACATTACCCTTCTCCTGACATCCAGCCAATAATTAATGGAATGGCATGTTAAAACCGGGTTCCATATTGTGGACACCAGCTTTATTCATTTCTTTACATATTAATTTTTATTTATTCATTTTCATTTCTTTGATGAGAAATAATTGCTTAAACATAAAATGATATTTTACTGCATTTTTGTTTTGTCAATCATACAAGGTCATTTTCTTTTCTAACTTTTCTTTTCTAACTTTTCTTATAAAGAAGCCTTATATAATGTTATATATAAGGCTACATTAATTTCTATTAGCTCTACTCCTAAAGGCAATATTAAAAAAAACCAAAGTAGAGGTGACACAGTGGCTGTGACTTTGGAATCAGTAGTGGAGATGCAGTAGGGGGAGAGGTCAGGTCTGTTCTAAGCAGAACAGAAATTCTGGACCTATTGACAATGGCAGAAGTGGAAGACAGAACTGCCAGATTTTTCCCAAGAAGTTAGGACTCTCTATTTTTTTGAAACTTGCTGATTTTAAGTATCTTTTTAAAAAACACCACAGAGTCAGTACTTCATAGGGTCTATCTGACAGATGGACTATTGTTTCCCTGCTTCTGAATCAGTGAATGATCTTAGAGGGTGGAAAAGCTGAGGAATTTGTAGAGGCTGGAGTGGTGGGTAGGGGCAGAAAGAGCATCAGGTAGAATAATATGCTGTGAGGGAGAGAATAAATGCTATTGAAGAAAAGCAGATTAGAGCCATTGGGATAATTGGGAGAATCTCAAATCCAAGAGATATGAGTTTTCTTTGAAAGAAAATGGATGGGAAACATATCTTCATGAAAGTTAATTAATTTGGTATGGAAGATGGATACAATTGGTTCAAGTGTGTTACTTTTTCTTTTTTTTTCTCTTTTTAGAGTTTGATCCTACAACTCCACTTGAGCAGAGCCTCCTCACTCAGCCTCCTAGTCAAGTGTTTAAAAGCTTCCTCTTTAGTGGTAGACTGCCTATGCTTGCATCTACCTCGGGACTTCATAATCCTATAGCTATAGATAATTTGTATTTGTGAATTATTGATTTTTAAAACATAACATTTTTATTCTTTGATAATCCTACACATGTATACATAGTACCTCTGCTCATCCCTGTAACTTCCCAGATCCACCCCAAGTTCCCACTCCCTCTCAATTTCTTGTCTTTGTTATTTATTTTTTTTAATAACCCATCTATCAGTTTGTGATGTTCATATGCTCATGAATATGGAACTATCTACCAGAATGACTTGCCGGAGTCTCATCCTTAAAAAAACCTGACTCTTCTTCCTTCAGACACTATTAACTGTCAATATATTCCCAGGCCCCTCTATGCTGAGTAGCGACTGGCTTGATCTTATGCAGGCAGGTCTTGCTGTGAGTTCAGGAGCTCAGTAGTCCAGTCATGTGACTACTTTTTTTTTCTTTTTCAAGTTT
Source organism: Mastomys coucha (assembly GCF_008632895.1). Classification (NCBI taxonomy): domain Eukaryota; kingdom Metazoa; phylum Chordata; class Mammalia; order Rodentia; family Muridae; genus Mastomys; species Mastomys coucha. Next base: position 26,688,766 of record NW_022196891.1, on the reverse strand, counting down.
GTCAAACAAAAAAATAATCATATGTGAGGAATCTGATAATGGTAGATGAATTTGACTTTATATGTTAAATCAGTGTCCTACAGTGGCTGAATATACAGGATTGAACAGGCAGTGATTTAACAATGGCAGCTACAAGGAGTATGGCCTAGAGTAGCGTATGTTGATTGCTCTTGAAAAACACAAAACAAATCAAAGAAATAAACAAAACATATGTAAAACATGGCCCATTTCCTTCCACAAAACATGCAGTTCATTTATCACTGACAAAAGGATAGAGAAAAAAATAAATAACCAAATCTATTGGGCAATTCATGGAACCTGGTGATTCCCAGATAGGATAATGGACAGGTGCTTCAGGAGAGGACGATTGTATTGGAGGTATGGTGATGATACAGGGGAGGGGGAGGATTATGAGGGTAGAGGTGAAGGGGCAAGGAGTTATTTCAGGAGAGCAAGGTGATGGTGAAGGTTGAAGAGCTTAGGAGTGATTCAGGAAAGAGGGATGCTGGCAGAGGTGGAGGATCATGGGGTCTTGTGGAAAGTATCATGATGTTGAGGTGGGAGATCACAGGGATGATTTAAGAGATGCTCTGATCTATGAGTGTAACAATACAGAATTTTCTTCCATTCTTTTTCCATGAGGACTCTCTGAGGAAAGCAAGTCTGCTGAGTTTTCCCTATCAGGAGCAGTGTAGAAGTAGTCAGAAGGAACTCAAGATCCCTAAAGGACATGGGGGAAAATGGTGAGGTTTTCTGGATATTCATCTGTGTGGTACATAGGTATTCAGCTAATCTCTGAGTCATAAATAGTTGTTTTCTCACAGTGGACATGTCTGGGTTTATATGGGGAGGCCTGAACAGTGCAACTGAAAGACTGGGAGATTTAGAAATTTGGGAAAAAAGCATGCTAATGAAAAGGGAAATGTATTAGTAGAAATGTATGTATACTGTATAACCTTTACTTAAAAGACACAGAAGGTCTCTGTAACGAGCCAAGAATGTAGACTAGCCAGTTTCAGAAATCTGTTGGCCACAAAGGCTCCCCCTAGTTAGGTCCAAGAACAAAAAGCAGGATATGAGCCATCTGGGTGATTCTAGGGAATGGTCAGCCATAAAGTGAATAACATTGACCAGACCACATTCTTGTGCATAATGAGTGTGTAGGACGTTTTCCTTATGACCCTGACTCAGATAGGGGCTGGGTCTCTTTAGAATTTTCTACTGTTTTTATGTTATGTTTCCTTGGTAACCCCTTCACCCCCCTAGTTTGTGGTTTTTCCCTTTAAATACCCCTCACTTCTTGTGTTCGGGGTCGAACCCCTCTGGCCTGTCAGGCTACGAGTTCGACCCCAGATCTGGCCTGAATAAACCTCATGTGATTGCAGCAAGATCGGTCTCTCATGAGTTATTGGGTGGTCGTGTTATCCTGAGACTTGAGTGAGGGTCTCCCGAGCTCCGGGGTCTTTCACAAAGCCATTGCACTATGGACATAGTTGTGTCATTCAAAGTTTTTCCACATCTGCACTCTTGGCATGATGACTGGGTAGCGTATTGTGGAAACTGTCTTGTGAGTTGTAATGTGGTTAACAGAATCTTTGTTCTCTCTATGAGAACAAAGCACTGTTCTGTGCTTGTCATGACAAAAATGTCCCCTGCCATCCAGTGTCCTCCACGGGACAAAATTAAATTCTGCCCTCTGCAATGGAATAATTGCTATAGTAATACTAGCCCATAGAGGGTTTCTGTCCACAAGAGAAGAAATAACTGCCTGGGCAGAGAAGTTCCTAGAACAATAAAATTATCACTGGTAGGCTGGTGAGATGAAGGTGTCTTGTATACATACGTGCATATCTGAGAAAAGCGAAAGTTATGCATTCAAGTGTCTAACAAGTAGGAGAGGATGAAGTTATAAAACTAAAAAAATAAATTAACCATTATATCTGAACAGATATGCCAGAGGGTAGTATTTTCATTTAGTGGCAAATACAATTAAACAGACATTCAGTTCGAAGCAAATAAAATCCTCCATATATCTGGTGGCATCTTTACACGGATATAAATTGCAGTGAGAAGCAATTTGTATAAATCACTATTACTCCAGAGAGAGATATACAGACCAAGCAAATCTAATGTGACAGATGTTATAAACGTTGTCATTATGGTTTTTCATTCCAATTCAAGCAGTTCATGGACTTCCTCTCTGATCGCATTAAATGGGGGATTGGAACTGCTTCTGTTGAGAAAGACAACAGCTCTGTCATGCAGCAAATTTGTTCACTCAGGCTTGGCTTTTCTACCTCTCATTGATGAATCGGGCTCCGCAATATGGGTGCATAGCAAATCCCTTGACTTAGAATCAGGCTGAGGATGCGTCACACATTAGGAGGAAATGAGTAAGAAGGAAGAAGGAACATCTGGCAGTATCTAAAATCAATTTTAACTAAGTCTTTGGAAAATAATAATGAGCTTTTAGTATTTTCTTTCATATACTAAGCATTAAAATTCACCATAGGGGATCATACCAATGATGTAAGTATAGTCTAAATATTTGTACACAGAGGCTGTAAGGAATGTATTATAGTGGATATTGAAGTTTTCTTTTTATTCCTTCTATGAAATGGATGATGTAGAGAGAAATTTGGCTGCCCGAGTATACAGGTTTCTTGCTATTTCATGACTAAGGTTATATTCTTTTAATGCTTTTCATAAAATAGGTAGATCTATTGGGAGTGAAGTGATATGTAATCTTAATAGCAAAATGCAGTCTTCTTTGCGATCTACATCAAAATTATAAGTCATATACTTTTAAATGTGGATACTTAATAAATATTTATGCAATTACCGTTAATGTAAGCATACATATGCATGCACGTATAAGATCAAAATGTCACAACACTAAACATCAATCCTTAGAAACTAGACTTTTTCTTTATTATTTTCTGCATATACGTTCATGTGTATGTGTCTTGATGTCTGTGTCATAGTACACCTGTGGAGGTCAGGGGTCAACTTTTGTACCCTTTGGTTCTCTCCTTTCATCATGTGTGTCTAGGGGACTAAACTAATGTCATCAGGCCTGGTAGCAAGTGCTTTTACCTAAATGAGATATCTTGCTGGCCAGAGACCAATCCTTTAAAGCGCTGGAGTGATAGCTCAGCAGTCAAGAGCACCGACTGCTTTTCAAGAGGTCCTGAATTTAATTCCCAATACCCACATGGTGACTCACAACTATCTGTAATGGGATCTGAGTCCTTCTTCTGGTGTGTATGTAAAGACAGAATACTCATATACATTAAATAAATATAAATAAGTGAATGTTTTAAATAACAGATACCAATGTAACCACAGTATCTTAGGATTTAGTAGATCGTTTGTACTCTGAAACATTCTACTATAATTAATTAAATTGAATCTCTGAAACTTAGAGTGTACATTTAGAGATAGGCCTTTTCCTGAACTAAAATTAAATGAAGTCCTAAGGATGGGGATCTAGTTCAATAAATCTGGTACCCTCACAAGAAAAGGAATCTACACAGGGATATGCTTACTGAAGGAAGGAAGGTCTGGTGAGGGCAGCCAGCAGTGGGCCCAGGAGTGGGGCCTCAGGGAAGCCAAAGCTATGCTCATCCTGAGCTTTGAATTGTAGTTTCTACAAGTGGAAGCAAAATTAATTTCCACTGTTATAGCTCCAAGTTTGTGCTGTGATATTCTCTTATGACACCTAGGAAAACAAATACATCAGACAAAGTAGTCTTTGCTCAACTCTCCCCAAAAGGTGAGGTTCAAAGTTACCATCTCATACCCCTGAGAATCTCAAGGCTCTGATATCTACTTCTGCAAATATAACAACACTCCTTAGAAGTGAACGTTTCTACAAGTAGGATAGACTAGTGTAAGCCATGCTGTCCTCCTGGCACAGACAGGACTCTAAATTCTTGGTTTTAAGGGTAGTTGTCTGCAAAGTTTTGGGTTCTTATGTCACAAGGCTAGCTGTGAAAAAAATGAACAAAGTGCTTACTGTCTTACAGGACTAGCCTGGAAAGTGAACTGTTATCATTACAATTTGGATGTCATTTCCACAGCAAAGACTGGCGTTCCTGCACCATCATTGTGGTTGTTGGATGTAGATCGCAAAACTGCAAGGGTAATGTGTCTATTTGTACAGACCTCATAATCTCACAAGGAAGAGCATAGCTTAAGTATGATAATTAAAGTCAGAGAGTTTTAATGTAGCCAAATCACCAAACCTAGATTTGAGTGAGTGCCTGCGTGTGCCGTGTGTGCATGTTCGTGCGTGTGTGCGTGCGTGTGTGTGTGTGTGTGTGTGTGTGTGAGAGAGAGAGAGAGAGAGAGAGAGAGAGAGAGAGTATGAGTGTGTGTGCGTGTATGTGTGTATGTGCGTGTGTGTGTGTACGTGTGAGTGTATGTGTGTGTATGTGAGTGTGTGTGCACGTGCATGTGTGCGTGTGTGTGTGAAAAGTCAGCTGATGAAGAGTATGGGCCTGAGTCATAGAACATGGAAATACCAAGCTGGTACTGATCTGGAAGCTTCATCTCTACTGGCCAGGCTTCAGAGTGATGAAGGATACTCTGTACATTACTGGAAGGAAATGTAATCACCAGTCTTCTCCAGCTGGGATCCCTGAGAGCCACATCAACAACCAACCTGACAAGACACGCTGATTGGTGTGATAGTGTCACAAAATCATGGGATGGCTAACCATTTTCCGATTGGGTTTCAAGGCTGCTCCCACAAGTTGAAAGCTGTATCTCATATTGGCAAACCTTAAGAACCTGTGGCTAGGCACAGGGGGGAATGACCCCATCACAGTTATTCTCTTAAGCGCATGTAATGTTATAGGGCCTTCTAACGATTTCTTGTTATCCCTATAGATTAGCATGTCTCTTAACCCTCATCAGAAAAGCTTCTATTTATAGTGAGGGTCGATTAAGGCAGAGGCCCACAACTGCTCAAGATACAGAGAATAAATACTGCAGAAGTTTCTGATGAAACAAAACCTTAAGAGGGACAATCATATCACAACTCAACCCCCCATGCCTCAGGGGTCATGGCAGAAGGGGTGGGGGTTAGAAAGATTGTGAAAAGCAGAGGTGACAGCAGACAACAAGGAAGCAGGGTATTCCAGACAGAGGAGTGCAGTTCCTCATAGGAACTCTCATCAGTGGAGACAGCATGCACAAGACCTGTGCAAACTCAAGTCGGACAAAACCCCAGCATGGAGAGAGGAGGTTGCCGTGTAGTCCCACCTTTCCCATTCCAGTCCTAAGGAATTATTAGCAATTGACAGCTGCAGGGAGAGGTAGAGTCAGTTTTCTTTAAGGGTTGTACCCCTGGTGAGTTAATCATACTCTATTGGAAGATCATAAGTATATAGTATATAGGAAGCATCATGTGTACTTGATCTGTTTTTAAAACGCGGACACAAAGTAGGGTGGGTAAGGAACGCGAGTGGGTCTAGAGTTAGGGGATGTAAGGGAGGGGTGAATAAGCATCAAAGTATATTGTGTGAAACTCTTAAGTAACTAAAATAAATGAGAAAGACACCTAAGTATCTTTAAGGCTATCAGGTGATTAATTTTACTTTCCAAAGGACTCCGGACAAACTGCCTTGATATGATGACTTCATATGGATTTGTCAGTAATTGAACTGCCAGGTGAGATGGACTTGGTAGATTTCATGATGACTTTTCTGGAACTGTTGCGGACATGGCCAATTTAGAGCCTGTTGCTGGAGACTGCTGGTATATGGAAGAACTTTAAATGTTTGAGTGAGGTAAAAGAACACATTCCCAGAATTCACAGGACAGTAATAGGTTCTCTTGATCAAGAAAGAACACAGTTGTCTCTAAATTTTTACTGGTCCAAGTGGTCCTCTGTCTGAGGATGAATAGATCCTGAAATGCTTTCTTTGTCAAGCCAAGGATGTCTAGAATAGAAACAGCTCATGTGGAGCTTAACTGCCTATTTGCTAAATTTCCTGAGTGAAGACAAAGATGGATGGTTCTCTCCCTGTGTCGTATGTGATCATCAGAGATACTACACAAAAACTGTATTTTTGATGACAGATCAGCAAAACTAGTGTGCATATCCCCAGCTCCTGTTGTTGTTAGGCACAAACTCCTGTTTACTTTAGTAACCATTCCCAAGTCAAAGTTGCCAAGAGAGTCTTAAACAGCCAGTGCCTCTGCTATCTACTGTTACCCCAGCTAATAATTTCAGCAAATGGCTCTTAAATACAAATGGGCCAACAAGGCTTTTAGCTTATAATTTATTTCTAAGGCACTTACTATTGTCTACCCTGGAACTGTTAAAATTATTTAAATTAGAAAAAAAAAGAAAAGTAAGTAATCAGGAATAGCTGTCAAAATTCCTCTAGGGACCCAGCATGGACTTAAAACAAAGATAACCAGTGAAATGAGCTTTTTACTGTCGGTAGCAGTGACTATATGGTAGCGTCTAGAATAATATCTAAGCACTCTAGGTAAAAGGAGTCTCAGCCTGTGCCAGGCACAATGGCAAACATCTATAATCCCAGCACTCAGGAAGTTGAGGTGGGAAGATCATGTGGCAAACCTGAGGCTACCCTGCCCTACACAGTGAGCTCCAGACTTGACAGGGATATAGAGAAAGACCCTTGTAGTAAACTTGGCTTAACCCAGAGAACACAGATTGACAATAGATCGTTGCAATAACATGAGGTTTATTGATCCATGTATGTGGGGTTGCCCAACTCCACAGCAGAGGTCAACCTCCAACACAGAAAGCATACATCTTTTATACTTTACAGAGGGCAGATTTCTGCAACAGGGCTAGCTGGCTTACTGTGGTTGGTGGAACACAGGACAACGGATCTCATCAGGCATTGGTTGTCTTTCTCAGGGGGCTGTTCTTGGCTTAGCCAGCCAACTTTCCTATCCAGCTGTGCACCTGGCCTTGAAAAGTCTCTGGGAAGGGGCTGAGTAACTAGGTGATAGGGGGATTGTTGGCAGCAACGTCAGGGTGACAGTTTGTGGTCTTTTTCAAAATTCACCACAGGAGAGGTTGGGAGGGGGGTTCTTCCGAGAATTGTTAATCTCGTTTTCGTGGGCCTTAATGTTATTGTGACCACCAGTTATTTTTGTTTTAGCCTTACTTAGCTTAGTCCGAATGGCCTGGTCATTCTGTCTCAACATCCTGACCACCAGAACTTTGTTTTTACAGAATGTCCTTGGCTCTCTCTGGAACACAACTTCTCAGTGTCTGAAGCTGCAGCTTGCTACTGTAAAAATTTGTTTCCACATTGCTTGCTACTTACAAGAGCTGGAATATGGCTCTCTTATTTTACTTTATTTCTACATTCCCAGAACCTTGTTTCTATAGCTTTGTTTTGTCACTTTATTACTTCAACCCTGTCTCACAAACAAACAAAAAACAAACAAGCAGACTGCCCCCAAAATGTTGTCTGTTCAGATTGTACTCTTACCTATTTATTATTCATCCTGCAAGGGAATTAACTCATCATAAAAGGGGATTACTCTGGTCCACCCATGTCAGCTAGCCTTCAGCAGTGTAGCCCTGAACACTGGCTACATTTACACTAAGGGAATGATCCTCCTCCATTTCTCTCCCTCGCTTTCCTTTTTATCTCCTTCCTTCCCTTCAACCCTCCCTCTTCTGTGTGAACAAAGATGAAGAAGACACTCCTTTTACCCCCAAAAGTTGACTATTAACGGGAAAATGAGAGGATCCTTGACAAATACAGCTATGTGTTGACAGATACCAAAAGAATTGGAAGTGTTCTTAGACCAAGGTTTTGGTGTTAGTTGATCATGAGATGTGAGAAAAATAAAATATAGGAAAATGTTTCAAAGCATTGAACATGTTTTTCTTGAAAGTAATTAAATTAATATTAAAATATTTATTTCTGGCACTGCAGTAAAAGTAAATGTTTTATAAAAATATAGTACTCTAAGGGATAAGATAGAAAATTCTGTGACTGATTTGTATTTTTTCATATCCGAGGTAAGAAAGGCTGAATACCCTGTGTAATACCTACCATTTTGAGAGCCAAAGACCATAGCTGTAGGTACTGAGTGTTTAAATGATCATCTCTGAAATAAGGAATTGGCCCAAAAGATCATACACTAATGTATGAGGTTGAGACTTCAGGGTTTCAGGGTAACAATATCCTTTAGTTGTTGTTGTTGTTGTTGTTTTTTTCTATAAGGCCCAATTTAGGCTGAGTACATTCTCTGAAATCATCTAAGACCCATGAACTCTTAAAGTGTTCTTTGACTCAGTTACTTTACAACAGAAGAGACTTGACTAACCTAGTCAATACAAGCAAAGATTACAAAGCAGAAATATAACACAAATTGTAATTATAGCATCCTCCAATGCCTCTTGCTTGCTTAGATAGTGCCGTTTACCTTCCCTCTGTGAGATGCCTTATGGACCTTGGGGAAAGTTCTAGCTTATGTCTCTAGGTTCAAGGCCAGACTGGAACGCATGCAATATTTCAGTTCAGACAAATTACCTCTTGGCTCAGATTCCTGCCCAGGAATTGTCAAGTGTCTCACTTCCCTTAGAACTTTCAGGTATGATGAGTTGGTAAGCTTGATGCACATGGATCTCAACGTGTGATGTTCTGATGTGGTCACAACCCACCTTGTATTTATAGGGCTTGGAATGCCTTTCTTCCTGTACCTGGTGTATTAGCCTAAGGGAATTTGCTCCCTGGAGTTTTCAGTTCTGGTTGTCTCCTGTGGAGTGTTCATGGGGTACTAAGGTTCTGTAGGTTGTGTGGTTTTCATGTATGGAAAGAGAATATTAGGGTTTGGAAATGTGGCTAAGCAGCAATATTTTTCAAATGTTTTACATTGACGGTCAGTGCCAGGTTATCCTGCAATTTTTCTTTGTATGAAATTTTGGTCTTTTGCTCTGTATTTAAAGCCTCTATATTTTACGTATTTGCATACAAAATAAACTTGGATGATTCTCCTGCTGTGTGCTTCAGTTCTTACCTCTTACCTAAGAAGAGATGTGTTATTGAAGATGATTTCACAGTAATATTGTACTGAACGCATAGAACTAATATCTATATATTCAAACAATTATTTAGTGATTTTTTTATAGAAAATGATAATTCTGTATACATTTCTCAATTTCAACATCTTGCCTTGTTATATAGATTATTTTCCAAGTTAAATGGTATAACCAATTTATATTAGTACTCATATAATATTCCAAGATGCTCACATATTATTACTTCATATTTCCTAACTAAGGAATATTTATTTCAGTTCCTTTGATCATGAGAAAGGCTATGACTGGCATCATTGCACATATCTTTTTACACTATTGGGATTTAATTCCAATTGTATGATTTCTAGGATATAGATTCATAACAATGCTCAAACATTGGCTTTTAAATAATATCTTTCATATATAAATTATATACAAATCTTATGTGCATACCACATAATATCACATGTGAATGATCAAGTTTTTGATAAATTTTATATGAGATCATAAAGTACAAGATGTCTTGTGATTAACATGGACTTGTTGAATCCTTTTTGTATAGTTATGCTATTTTGTATATTTTACATATATATGTACATAAACCTGTAACAAGTAAAAATGTAATTAATAGGTCATAGTGAGTAATTTTGTTCACATTAGTGAGTAAATTCTCTGAGGTTTATTTGAAGTATCTGACTCAACTCAGATCCTAATGATATATCAAGATTCCCACTATACCATGCTTTGATCAATATTTTATAATGTTGCTAATGTTTAAATTTGAATTTTATTATAACCATTTAACTTGATGCTAAGGCATTCTACTTTAATCTCAATATCTTTTAAGTAAGTTAGCAAATTCTCACTCCTTTGACATTAGTGTATTCTCTTTAAATTACCTATTCAGCCAATACTCAGAGGCAGAGGGAGGTGTAGTTCTATGAGTTCAAGACCAGCCTGGTTTGTAGGCCTGCATAATTAGGCCATATCTCAAAATGAATACAATTAAATGAAATTAAAAAAAAATCTACCTAATCAGCTTGTTCATTTTTTGGCTTATGTTTCCTTTAATTATAATAGTTCTCCATATATTCCAGATGTATGTATGTATGTATGTATGTATATGTACACACACATATATACATATATGTATACATATGTATACACATATATAAAGGTAATATATGTATAGATATATGTGTGTATGTATAAAATGCATATGTAAATGTTTCTCCTGCTACTTGGTTTACCATTTCCTTTAATGATGTTTTAGTTAATAGATATTTTAAAATTTAATGAAATCATTAATCAAATTTTTATTTAGTCTATACTTTATGTTTTTATATCTAGAAAAATAAATCTCTGCCAACTTCAAGCTTGGAAATGAAGTCTAACATATTTTCTTCCAGAAGTTTTAGTGCCTCGTTTAATCACATTTAGATTTACAGTCATTCTGGAATTGATTTTTTGCATATGGAGTGAGGAATGTGTCAAGATTAAATAGTTTTCAATATGAATATCTGGTTGATTCAGCATCAATTACTGAAGGGACTCTATTTTCCATGCTGTATTATAGAGTCCTCTTTCAAATAAATCAAGTGACTGTCTAAGAATAGACTCTTCTTCAGCTCCTCTATTCTGGTTCCATGATTTATTAGTCTATCTTACAGTGTCACCACATGGTCTTAATTAGTATAGCTTTATACAGAGTTTTGATATCTGGTAGTAAAACTCCTCCAATTTTGTTTTTCTTTTGTGGACTTACATATTCTTAGCCATCACATTCTCACATATAGTTTAGAACAAGCTTAGTAATTTACAAGCACAACTTAGGATTTCCTTTAATTTATAGTTCAATTTGGAGATAATTGGTGCCATTTCTATTCTGACGATCGTAATATGGAAAGCCTCATTTTCTTAGAGGACTGTAATTTTTCTTAGTGTTGGAGGTTTTCTGAGTTGGTATCTTACTCGTGGGAACTTATGATAGATCTTAATGCTAAGGTAAATGATATCTTAAGAAAGAAAATCTTGCTTTCAATGGTATCTATCACTATATAGAAATATGTTTATATGTTGAGCTTGTTTTTAGACATTTCAGTAAATTCTTTTGATTGTATTTTAATTATTTTTATGGCCTTTTAATATACATAATGATGATAGTATGGCTGGTAACTGTTTTGCTCTTTTTTTTTTTCCCAAACCACATTTTCTTTTCTTTAGTTTTTCTTTTCATGCTGAAACAAAGAGCATTTTACATCTTCTTACAGTGTTGAATAGAATCAATGATAATGGGCATTCCTCTGCTTTAAATTTTAGCATAGATGCCCTACAGATCAGTATTAATTTTTCTTAGTTCCTTTCCTGTTTCTGTGATAAAATAATCTGTCAGTAGTGACTCAGAAAAGGAGGGGTTTATTTTGGGTCACATTTTCAGCAGTCAGTCCATCACTGTGGGGAAGACACAGTGGCAAGTAGGGATGGTATAGTGACGGGAGCAGGAGGCTGGCTGATCATTGTACAGTCACAATCAGAAAGTGGAGAGCGATGGGTGCATGCTAACCTTTCTGGTCCATTTATACAGTCCAGAAGCCCAACACAGAGAACCAATACTATCCACAGTGGTGAGGACCTACCACCACATCAGTTAACTTAACCATGCTAATCCACCACAGGCTAGCCCATAAACTTGCCTAATCTAGACCGTACATCATAGTTGTGCCTGGAGGTTTATATGCCAGGTAGTTCCAATCCTACAAAGTTGATAACCATTACATAAACAGATTGTTTATTTTAAATCTCTTTCATCTTAACTTACTATGTTACAGTCCATGTAGTAAATAACACAGATATGAAATATTCATCCTAATTAGTGTTTATTTATACGAACAATCCCATAGTTACCACGAGATCAAGATCTAGCACATTCCAAGATTCAAGAAGACGCACATGTGCTCTACTCTTGCTCCTAGCTTAGTGACTAGTCACCACTAACACTAACTAGTGTTTTCCATAAGGAAAGAATCCAGACTTAGTTTTTATTTAATGGCTTAAAACAATGGGTTTGGGAGCATCTCTAGATATGATTCTGGTTTAAGTTCCATAGTCTCGAAATCACAATATCATCTAAGGATGAGCTCATCTGAAAGACTGCCCAGAGATGGATCATTGGCTCCCAAAATGGCTCACACATATGGCTGCAAGTTGATGCTGGTTTTGGATGTTGGGCAAAGTCTTCTGATCTTTTACATAGGCTTCCTATAAAATTCCTTGCATTTACTTACAACACAATACTCACTTTTGCTCAAGGAAAGCAAGGTAGAAATCAAAATGTTTTTATGTTAACCCCAAATCGCACCCTTTATTTCTTCAACAGTCTGAGTGTGCAGACATGCCTGACAATGTGAGAGACAATAAATTAAATGTATGGGAAGTTGTTTTCTACTAAAGCTCCTGAACTGAGCTCCAGAAAATCAAGGTATTATAGAATGAAGTCACCCTTACTAGATGCCATAAAATCAAACTGAATATAGCAACCGAGCAGTTTTCCAAGAAATAGGGAGTTGAAAGCAATCAAATGTAAGATGTCCAGCCAGCTTAGGCCAGCAATATAGTCTCCTCTACTTCAACATCATTAGAAAACAACTTCAAAGCCACTCACTGACTTCTTGTCCTTTATTCCTGCTTTGTATAACTTTTCTAAGAAACTGACTTCAAGGTATTCTTAAGTAAAATAACGGATTAATCTAAGAAAGGAGAAACTGTGGGATCTGAGTAACAAGGGAGCCACCTAGTCCACCAATAATGGAGAGTTCTAGAATATCTCTGTAAAAGTCCTAAAGAGCAGATAGTTTGGATTAAGAAAGAGAATAAAGAATTCTATGAATTTGGTAAGTGGCAAAAAGAAGATTTATGTATGTATACTGTATTTATGAGAAACTAGGCTGATTTGTGCCATACAAAACAAAGGAGAAAGTGAAGTGTTATAGACACTTAAAGGTGGAAGAATGGATGAGACAGAATCTTCCAAATACTGATTAAAGCAGAAAGAGTATATTTTAGGCAATTGATGAAAGAAAGATAATATCTACTGGACTGGATGCCCATTGGAGAATATAATAGAATATTTTTCTCTGCAAAATATTCTTTGATCTATAGAGGACAGAGGAAAGAGTATTGATGAAGAAGGGTTAAATATATCATTGTTGAAGACTGAGGTTTCTATATACAGTTAAATTTCAAATGTGGCAGAATGTCTAAGATAAAGAAAATATCTTAGGGAAAAGGAGTATTATGTGACCTCAATATTATTTCAAATCATGTAATCTATTCTGCATTTTCAAAAGTAAATAAATCAATATACATAGCTTATCTGTTTGCTTAAGTGTCACCGTGATAAAAATAGACCAAAAGCAACTTAGGTAGGAAAGGGATTATTTCATCTTGCAGGTGAAAGTCCATCATTGGGGGAACTCAAGGCAGGAATCAAGGCAGAGACTATAAGAAGACGTCTTTCTGGCTTGCTTACATGTCTTGCTCAGTTTGCTTTTTTATACCATCTAGGACTACATGACCAGAGGTGGCACCACCAGCTGTAAGATGGTTGTTCCACATGTATCATTAATCACTAACCTGTAGACTTGGTAATTTGCTAGAGATAATTTCTCAACTGAGGTCCTTCCTTCCTATGTGGCTCTTGTTTGTGTTATGTTGATAAAAACTAATTAGCACACAAGTAGAAATAAATCTATTTTCTTAAATTATGGGGATAGTCATTTACTAATGCCATGCTAAAGAAGTAAGTCATGAAATCCCATGTGTCTGTGGCTAGTCACTTCATCTTATCTTGACAGCGAAGTCTATATACTCTTAATATCCATTATCTATAGATAAAACCTTGGTGACTCTGACGCCTCTCTGTATCTCTATGTTTACTTAGTTTCTTGCACAAGCTTTTCAGAACCTTATTCTTCAAAGAAAGATTCGAATGATCTGACTTCAGTTTCAGAATGGCTTCTGGAATTGATAATAAGCAAGGTCCTGTTGACCATAAGAGTTGAGTATGTTGTTAAGTCTAACCCTGAATGCTTGATGCATATCTGAGTGACACGTTAAATAAGAAACTCAGAGAAAATGTTGGTAGTTTGATCAATTGTCAGACTACAGACAAGTAGAAATATCATGAACATGTCCTGGAGTGACTACCCAAAGTACAGAGCACTCTGATGGCTTGGGCATAAGACTCATGGGTGGCCAGCGGTATGACAACAAAGCACTACCTGGGGTATGGTGACTTTTGTACATGGATCTGTCTATAAGCCCAGAATTTTTTAATTGTCAAAATGCTGATGGAATCTGAAGACAGTTTGAGCTTCTCTGACAAAGCTAACCCTTAATGGTGATGTAAATCCATGATCTGTGGCTAAGAAGGCTCTAACAGGCCAGAACGTGAGATGTGACAGTGATGTCTCAGCGGCCATCAGCATGGCATAGGTTAAATGTTATATGCCTGTTATATGAAGGCATCCACATTTTTGGAGGCTGTGATTTTCTCTTACTTTTACTATTATGAGAGATTCTTTATAGACCCTATTAAGAATCCATTCTTCCACATAACTCCCGAAATTTGTATGAATGAATGACTTCCTTAAGATAGCCAGGGCAGCCTATTATTTTGCCCCCTAACCTCCAGGAACACACACAACAAATATCACAGGACATCTTAATTTTCTGTTTGAAAGGGATTGAGAGTCCTTTCATCAAAGAAGCTCAGTCAACACGCACAGAGGCAGGGTCAGGTCCATTAGTACCTCAAAAGATGAAGAGCTATAACAGGTTCAACTGGATAAAGCCATAATGTACATTTCAGAAAAGTACTTGGAATGAAAATCAATTCTGTATTTGAGTTGAATTCAAATAAATCTATCTCTGTGTATCTGCCCTCCACACACCCAGCCTAAAATTTCTATTAACTACTTAAAAAACATCTTATTTAAACTTAGTTTCCAGGTACGCATGCACTTACCATTTGTCATATGTACAGGAATTCTAATCCAGCAACATGGTTGCTCTTGCAAGGGATTATATCAAAAAATCTTTGTGATCCCGCTGGAGTGAAGTCATGCCATACATCTTTAATCCTTCTCCCTCTCCCCCTCACCCCTCCTCTCTCTCTCTCTCTCTCTCTCTCTCTCTCACACACACACACACACACACACACACATAAATAAAAATTTAAATCTAGAATCTACATATGAGATAATACACACAGTATTTTTTGAGTCTTATTTTGTTTAAAATACTATGTTTTTACAACATAGAATGGGAAGAAATCCTATTAAACTCACTTTTCAAAGCCAGAATCACCTGATACCAAAATCTCATGAGAATACAATGATTCAGGAAGCCCATAGCTCAAATTTCCTAATGAATATAGAGTGAGTCTTAAGTGTGTAGAACTTGTACGCTGCCTAAGCTCCAGAGGATATTGCCACACCCAAGAGTTAGCAGCGGCATGAAGTGAACTTGATGAGTCATTAAAAAAACATAGGACAAGGAGTTGTAGAGCCTTGGATGAATCTGGGGAAATGTAGGAAAAGTATTGCAGAATGAATTGATCAAAGTACATTGTATTAAAAAATACAAATTATACAAATACAATTAAGGAATTAATACAAATTAATTTTTTAAAAAGGATCATATACTGTGATCAAATTAGATTTATTCCAGAGATGTGATTTGGGCTCTTTACCCTAAAATCAATAAATGTGATTCACTATATGAATAGCTTTAACAACAGAAATCTCATGATCATCTCAATGCAAAGAAAGCCTTCAAGGAGAGGCCCTTAGCCCTGTGAAAGTTCTATGTCCCAGTGTAGGGGAATGCCAGGGCCAGGAAGCAGGAGAGGGTGGGGTGGTGAGCAGGGGGGTTGGGGATGAAACAGTGTTATTTTATTTTATTTTAGTTTAGTTTTTTCTTTT
Source organism: Mastomys coucha (assembly GCF_008632895.1). Lineage (NCBI taxonomy): Eukaryota > Metazoa > Chordata > Mammalia > Rodentia > Muridae > Mastomys > Mastomys coucha. Next base: position 26,672,758 of record NW_022196891.1, on the reverse strand, counting down.
TCTTTTGGAGAGGAACCTGGGAAAGGAGATATCATATGATGTGTAAATAAAGAAAAGAATAATAATAAAAAATAATCAAAGTGATGAACAGAAAAACAAACAAAAAGCCTCAACAAAGTTCAACATCCTTTGATGAGAAAAGCACCAGAGAAAGTAGGAATAGAAGCACAAGGGAAGCTTGCTCTGATAGACCCGTAGCCAAAATCATAGTAAATGGAGAAAACCCCAGAGGGCTATCTCTAAAGCCTGGAATGTGTCAAGTTGCTTACCCTCTCTTCTTACTCAAATGAAGATGACAAGATCCTATACTTGAAAGACTCTAAACACACCACCAGAAAAGTCTCAGATCTGATCAACACTTGCAGCAATATAGCAGGACATAAAATCAATGAACAAAATCAGAAAGTTTACTGTATGCTAGTAATGAATGAATCAAGAAAGAAATCAGAGATGGAAAATCCCATTCACACCCTAAATAAACATACCTAGGAATAAACCTAACCAGAGGGGTGTGGAGCCTCCGCAAAACAACTTCTAGATTCCAAAGAAAGAAATTAGAGAAGACACTGAAAGATGGAACCTTCTTATGGACCTAATAGGCAGAATTAATGTTATGAAAATGCCTGCAGTTTTGAAAACAAACTACAGACTCAATTCAATCCTCATGAAAATTACAATGGCATTCTTCACAGAACCAGAAAAATGAAATGATCCTTAAGTTCATACAAAAGCACAAAAGGCCCTAAATACTTGAAGCAACCTGTACCAAAGAAGGTATCCAGTACCCAATCTCAGATTATAGTGTAAGCCACAGTGGAAAGAGCAAAGGAAGACTGATTGTTAGTGGCATAGAAGCCAGCACGCAGAGGACTCAAAAATAAATGTACAGGTTACAGTCACTTAGTTTTAACGAATCTGAAAGAAATAGCCAGTAACACATGGTACCAGGAAAACTGGATTTCTACACACAGACGCATGATGCTATACCCATGCCTTTCACCCTGCATGAGAATCTATCAAAATGGATCAAAGATTTAATGTAGAGCCTGGAACTATGAGACTTCTAGAGGAAAACATAAATACTTCAAAATAGAGACATCAATGAGGATTTTCTTAACAGGACTCCAAGAACACAGGAAATAGACTTGAAAGTTGACCAGTGGGATTATATGAAACCAAGACACTTTTTCATTGAAAAGTACACAATAACTAGTCAAGAGGCAGCCTGCAGAATGGGGAAAATGGTGGCTGTACATCAAACAGTGTTAATATCTTGGAGATATATATATATGTATTTATATATATATATATACACATACACACATATATATATACATATATGTATATATGTATGTATATATATGTATATACACACACACACACACATATATGACAGTAAAGATTTAACACTAAATCTCACAAAATATCCAACCAATAAATGTGCTAATGAACTTAATAGACAGTTCTGAAAGGAAGACATACAATTGGTAGGTAAAATCTTGAAAGTACTTCATCCTTAGGCATTAGAGAAAATGCAAATTAAGTGCCTTTGAGAGTCTGCATCAGCCCAGTGACAGTCACGATCAGCAAGAAAACAAGGAACAAAAGCTCACAGAGATGCTCTAAAAAAGAGGAACTCATGTTCACTAGTGATGGGAATGTCGACTGTGTCACACAGTACTGACACCTGTATGGTGTTTCCTAATAAAACTGAAAATGCAACTACCACACCAACTATACCACCAAGGTATGCATCTAAAAACTCTAAGCTAACACAGCATGGAAACTCTTGGATGTTCATGTTTATTGTTGTCTCAGTAAGAATATCCAGGAAATGGAACAACCTGGCATCCTTCAGCAGATAAGGATAAAGAAAATATTGTGCTTATGCACCACGGACCTGTAAAGAAAAAGGAGCTCTTTGCTGCCAAGAAAACTTCTTGCAACAGAGGAAACATAATCATTTCAAATGTAGACTCACAGAGCCCAGTCCCAATGGATATAGCTACAAAACACTCCAGCACCTAACACTTATGGAACGATGAGGAATAGAGGGTGGAGAGATTGTAAGGGGATTTGCTATGAGGCTGTGTTTCCTCATAAAATCAGAAGCTAAGCCCCAAAAGTCTTAGCAACATGACTCAGAGGTGAGCTGGACAAGTATGACACCAATGGACATGACAATCTGCTTGGGGAAAATCCCAAGAGGCCCCAGACCTAGACAGAGAACTATAGGCAACTGAGCAAAGTTGGGAGTGGGAGAGATGGTTCTCCCCAGGGAAGAGCACATCAATTGGTTGTCCAGTGCTAAATGATTATCCCTGAAAACATGCATGCAAATAACATTATATGTACTCAACAGGTTACATTTAGGAACACACACACACACACACACACACACACACACTCTTAATGCAAGCAATAACAGTAAACAGGAGAGTGGCATGGGATATATAGGAGGGTTTGGAGAGAAGGAGAAGGAAGGAAAGTTGAAATTACAGTCTCAAAAGTAAACAACAAAATGAAAAGAAAAATCAAGGCAAATGTAGGATAATGAGTGCAACTGGAGATTATTATGTTAAGCAAAGTAAGCCAGGCTCAGAAAGACAAATACTGCAGTTTTACTCTTATATGCAGTACCTAAATTTAAAATTATGTATCTGTATCTTTGTGTGTATGGTACATGAGTTTGCATGTGTGTGTGTGTGTGTGTGTGTGTGTGTGTGTTTGGAGGTCATGAAACTGGACAGGGATCATGAGAAAAGAGGAAAGAGCTTAAGGGAGGTGTGAAGGAATAAAGAGGGAACTGGAATTCAAGTAATAAGAAAGAAAACAGAGGACTAACTAGGGGGGAAAAGGGAGACAGCTTGGGAGGGGTATAGGATAGAAGGGAAGGGGTTGGGGAAGGGAACAAATTATAGCAATTTGTAATGACAGGTATGCGTGAAGACACCATGATGAAATCTATTACCTCAATGCTAACCTAAAAATCAATTTATAAAGAAATGTATCAGATACATATGTGCCCATTATTTGCATAATGCTCTCAAACACACATACATATGTGCGATTTTTGAAAATTTATAGTCATAAATAATCTTTCTTTCTTTTTACTTCTACCTTGTCTTACATCTTTAAATTTACTTTTATTTGTGTTTATGTTTATATGTATGCATATGTATGCCATGTGAGTGTAGGTGCCCACTGAGGCCAGAAGAGGGCATTGGATGCTTTGAATCTGGAGTGGGTACTGGGAACTGAACTATGGTCCTCTGCAATAGCAGCAAGTGATCTTAATCACTCAGCCATCTCTCCAGCCCCTGATTTTTTAAAAATAGAGCTAGGGGGCTGGAGAAATGGCTCAGTGGTTAAGAGTACTGACTGCTCTTTCAGAGGTCCTGAGTCCAATTCCCAGCAACCACATGGTGGCTCACAACCATCTGTAATGGGATCTGATACACTCTTCTGGTGTGTTTGAAGACAGCTACAGTGTACTCACATATGTTAAATGGTTAAAAAATGAGAGCTAGGAGTTCAACAAATGATGGCAGACTGAAAGCAAAAAAAAAAAAAAAAAAAAAAAAAAAAAAAAAAAATGAGAGCTAGGTATAAAACCCAAGACCTATATGCATACTAGACAAGTACTCTACCACAGAGCTAATTCTATAATATTCTTCAATTATTTTTGTGCAAATGACTTTGGATCCCTCTGATTTGAATTAGTAACTGCAGCTTCCCCTCATTCTGTAGGTCCCATTTGTCTAACTACTGTGCAGGTTCTCATGATCTCCTATCTGCTTCTCTAAATTAATGTTCTCTTGCTATCTTTCTATATTACATGGTGCTGTTCTCTCTCTCTCTCTCTCTTTCTCTCTCTCTCTCTCTCTCTTTCTTTCTTTCTTTTTCTACCTTAAAACAAGGTAGAGTCATCTGGGAAGAACAAACTTTATTTGGAGAATTGCCAACATCAGATGGGTGTGCAGGCAAGTCTATGAAAACATTATGTCCTTAATGATTGATGTAGGTTAACCTCTGTGGATGGTGCCACCCCTGGGCAGATGATGCGTTATTGTATAAGAAAGGTAGCTGAGCAAAGCAGAAGTGGGAAGCCAATAAGCTGCATTTTTGCATTATCTCTGCTTTAGCTCCTGCCTCTAGGTCCCTGCCTTGAGTTCCTGCCATGGCCTGTCTTGATAAGCTTTAAGCCATAAGCCAACTAAACCCTTTATCCCTCAAGTTGGCTTTTGCTCAGTGTTTTATCATTTATGTAGGAAGCAAACCAGGACAAATAGTAATGCAGTTGTATTGGACACTTGTTAATTGAGATGTGGTAGTAGAAAACATAGGGAGAAAAAAAGCATGTTTTCTCTCTAAGGTAAGTCTCAATGTTTGCATGCAGTTCACTTATGAAGAATGAGTGAGTATGTACGAAACATCCCTTCACTGCTCCCTTTATGTTTTAAACATGTAGCAAATCAATAGGTTTGATAGAGAGATATTTTGGAGTTTTGAGAAATAAATTGAAGTTGTATTTTTATGAACAAAAAATGAGGCTTAAGCAGTTATTCATCCCTCAGATGAAAAACAATCTTCTAGAAAATCGACATGGGTATCTGACACTATGATGTACTTGCAGCCACCCAGAAATATCGCGCTGATTTGCTATGTATCAAAAGTCTCTTGAGGATTACAACCCATATTTATGAGGATAATACAGCAAAACAGAGCATCTGTCAGACTGTTGTAAAGCACTGGCTTGAGGTAGTTCATATTTCAACAATGGGATTGCAGCACATTTCTTTCGATGATGTCACGTCTTTATGAAGTTGGTTATCATTGATTGCTGTGATGAAAATCAATAGAAAGCAGGAAATGAGGTGGGAGTGGCCAGTTTCATTCTCCGATCTGGAGAGCTGCAGGAGCCCACAGTCACTTAGGTGTCTAGAAATTTGGAAATTGTGGTTTTTAGGAGTTAAATAAAGTAGTAATTTTCTCTTAATTTGTTGTGTTTTGTGTTTTTAAAAAGGTTTCTACATTCTTAAGCCATGAATTATTAAGATTTGTTTTTGTTGTGGCCAACTCTTAAAGAAGTTTAGAATTGGTACGGGGATGTGAAATGTAGTAAAAGTATTTCTGGTGATCTGAACCAGGGTTCATGAACCAAGGAAGTTTGGAAACCTCTAAATTGTAGAGTTTACTTTCTGATGCTAGTGATCCTGTAAGTCTGTTGATTTTTCTTTATAAACAATAAAAGGAGGCCAAGTGGTACTTTAAGAAATGTATTTAATCTAACTAAATATGGACACATATGATAACTGGGCTTGTGGCTAAATAGCTTGGTTTTTTAGTTCCCCAGTCTTTAACTCAAAAATAAACTAGGGAATAGTTTTAATTAGACAGTTGAGTAACAGATGAATCTACCTATGATTAATTCCCACTTCTAGAATGATATTTATAAGGCTGTATTTTTGTAGACATGAAATAAGAACCTACTGGAAAGAACCTTTTAGCCATTGAGTTCTGAGAAGCCCAGGTGTAAGGAGTTGTGGGGAGTTAGTTCATTCTTCTTGTGAACTGCTTCATGCTTTACACTATGAAATGCTATTTGTGAATTAGACCAACAGTGTGATATTTATCATTAAATATGTTTTCCCAGGAGGATTGTTAAGATAACCTCAAATCTTTGGGACAGCAAAGTATCAACTACTTCTCCCTTTATCTTCAACAAAAAGGCTTCAGTCATCATTGTGTACCTAAATGTATACTTTCTTCCTAAGTCTTTTCTCAATATTTTGCATTCAAATTTTCAAGGTTTGTATTTATGAATCCATTTATGTCACTATCATGATCACAGAAAATGGTTAATCAATTGTTCTAATGAGCCCAACAGTCTTAGGAGTGGCTCCAGACTTTGTTCATTTTTGGAAAACACATATTACTAGATTGTGGTTGTTGTCCATTGTAGCATTTATTAATCTTGTGATTTTTACAGAAAAGGATAACCCATAAGCCAATGGCATTAGTGGATGAGGCTATAAGTGGACATGTCACTTTTATTTCCTCGGATGAAGTGATGAAATGAGAGCCATATCCAAGTTTTACAGATACATGGCTTGGGCTGAGCCCAGAGCATTTCTACCTAACTTTCCCTAGGTCTAGGCATAGAAGCTTCTAGTCTTCATACAATCTAATCTTCTGTAAGCTCAGACCTTGAAGGCTTCAACTTCCAGCATCCATCTGCTAATCTAGGCTTAGAATGTTTCAGCCTCAAAGACTTACTGTTGAATAAACTCCCTTTTCTAGCTCTTTCTGTATTCTGTTTGTCTTGTTCAACTCAGCTGTTCTTGCTCAAAAACCCTTCCAAGCTCCCTGATTCAAACTGGCTTTTCTTGGCTTCTGACTGAATTGCTCTGGATGAAGGATTGCCTCTAGACAAGAGCTGAGCTCAACTGCACTCAGTTTAATTGCACTGAATTGAACTGTTCTGAATTAAACTCTTCTCTTCTGAACTGAGCTCAAATGGACTACACTGAACTGAACTGGACCAACTCCACTGTACTGAACTCTCACAAACTCCGAACTGAACTAACTACCCTGACTCCCAACTGACCTACTCCCTCTGAGCTGCTAGTTAGCCTCTTTTTTTTTCTGTGTTGTTTTCATGAGAGTTGGGTGTATCCCATCTCGGACTTATTTGGTCAAATCTTTCTCTGATTTGCCATTTTGTCTGTCCCTCAATTAGATGGGACTTTCAGACATGGCTGCTTCCTTTTTCAAACTAATTTTACCTGAAATATATGTACTAAGAGTATATCTATATTCCAGCCAGAGGACTAAAGATGTGTGACATGGCTGCATTCCAGCCGGATTATATAGTCTTTGGATGTGATCCCTTGCCAGAGCAGCCATGTTGCTGGATTAAATTCCTCTAAAAGAGGCCATACCTGGTTTGACGTTTCTCAAATTGGAGAGAAACAAATATATTGGCATACATGTTAATCACTAGCAGAACATTGTGTACTCCAACATGTCAGTTGGTCAGCGAAACCCTATTTATTGTAGCTGGGTCACACTAACATTCTTGTTTTGAAGTTGAAAGACTAGGGGTGGCACGACCTTGTCATTTTACTGCACTGCTTGAAAATCTGTAGCTGTCTATGACATTAAACACATAGTATAAATTCCTAACTATGGCTATGCACTGAATACTATTTATGTATATATTTCATTCAATTATTCTATGGACATTCCTTTGGCACAAATCATATGACAATGATTTCAGATACTTTAGTGAAGAAAATTAATATCCTTGTCTTCACCAGTTAATGTCTCAACATGAAGACAAAATAAACAATAAGTTATAATTGAAATATGTAAATAATAACAGGTTTAGGTTGAGAGACAGAGACACACAGAAAGAGACAGAAAGACATACAAACACATACATACATACACATACACAGAGGCAGAGACACACAGAGAGAGACAGAGACAGCAACAGTGACAGAATGTGACAGAGATACAGAGACACACAGAGAGACAGAGAGACAGAGACAGAGAAAGAGACAGGCACCTCCCCCCACACAAACACACACACATGCACAGAGAGAGAGAGAGAGAGAGAGAGAGAGAGAGAGAGAGAGAGAGAAGAGAAGAGAAGAGAAGAGAAGAGAAGAGAAGAGAAGAGAAGAGAAGAGAAGAGAAGAGAAGAGAAGAGAAGAGAAGAGAAGAAGAGAAGAAGAGAAATGTGGGAGAGGCTAGTACCGGCCAGAAGCTACAAATTGTATGTGTCAGCAGGAAAGGGGGCCATAATTGTTTTTCTATGTAGTCCAGAAGTAACTTCAGCTTTGTGGGACATACAATTTCAGATACAAGGACTCACACTGCGCCTAGTACAAAGGAAGGCACAGATAACCTATAAGTGAATGGGATTGGCTGTGCTCTAATTGAACTTTATTATAAAAATAAGCTCCTTAACCTATTCAAAAATTTAGAAAATACGTACAAAAATTTGGCTTTTAAACCATCATGGATGGATTGCTGGATTGCAGTACTAAAGTGTTAAATTTTCTCTGGGGGAGGTGCCTTATTGAGAAAGAAGATTTGCAAACATCATGCTGTCTTCCTGGGTCCATACTGCCATTCGTACTGGTTTTCACTGCGTCTATAGTCAGCATCAAGTTTAGTCCTATTTTTGGCCTTGACGTTAGCTGGTCTCACATCAGTGTCCACCTGCAGCACTTCTCATAGATTATGGATTTCCCTCTTCATGTTGTTGTATGTTATATATTACCAAGCAAAATGTTATCCTAATGATATTTCCAAGAACCATATCCAAATTACTGTCTTCGTTATTTCTCTTAATCTAGTTGGCCAGTATGGCCTTGACTGTGACAATTTTACAATGTAAGCATGTTTCCTTTATGCTTTGGTTTTATCTCCTTTAAGTTTTATGAGAGTAGCATTCAGATCTCTAGTTTGAGTTTTGAAGCTATGCTCAGAAAATAAAAAAAGTATTTAGTGTACAGTAAATATTCCACAAATACCTGTTAGATAGGTGAGAGTTAATGCCATTTCTGAAGAGTTAGCCAGCATTTAGTTAATAACAGAATTTTGTTACTATGGAAGTTGTAACTAAAATTAGAATTTTCCAGGGAAGCTAGAAATCCATATATTTATGTGAAATTTCTAAGTTAAAGAAGTTAATTCAAAAGTAAAAAAGATCTTTTTCTTGTCAAAATCAGTACTTCTACAAATTATGTAATTTGTGTTGTATACTTTCAGTGATATGCAATTGAATTTCTCCTGATATTCACTATTAAAGGTAACTTTACCGTTTTAATAAGTTTTGTACTTACAGTATATTTTGATCATAATCTTTCCCCTTCCTCAACTCCTCCTAGCTCCTCCCCTCTCCTGACTCCTTATCCACTTCGTATTCTTTCAATCCCCTTTTCTCCCCTTCCCCCCAAAGAAAATCAAGCAAACAAACAAAAGCAAAACTCACAATAAACAAACAAAAGTGCACGCACACATTAATACAATGCACTAACACACACACACACTAACACACACACACACTAACACACACACACACACACACACACACACACACACACACACACACACACACACACACACACACACACACACACACACACACACACACACACACAGACACACACACATGAATGTCCAAAAGCAGAATCCAACACTACGAAATCCATGATGGCGTCTGTTTTGTGTCAGCCAACTGCTGTTGGGTCTTTGGCCCCGAAGAGTGGAGCCTGATATATCCAGTGACACTCCATTGAAGAAATCTGATTTTCCTTTCCTGTAAATTAGGATGCTAGGTTCTGTGCCCAACGATTGTGTTATCTGTTCATGTTAAACTAAAATTCTCTGGTGTTTTCATCCTCGTGGGGATTTGACTGAGATCCAGGGCAGATCCCTGTTCTGGCACCAAGGGAAAGGTGGTGGGTTTACAAGAAGTGCGCCCAGCTAGCTGTGGGAATTTGGGAGTGCAGAGTGGATTGGCGGAGAGAGAGATTGCAGAGCTGCCGGCTGGAAACGGACTGAGACCACTGGCTGATGCCTAGCCTGTGATAATATGATTTGTGGGTTTTTTGTTTGTTTGTTTGTTTGTTTGTTTTTTAAAATACAGCATACAACACTTTCCCAGCAGGTGTTGTAAATACTCTTGATTAGAGGTAGGACCCTGTGTCCACTTCCCCTTCTCCATGCTGGGCCATCCTGTCTGGACTGAACTTGTGCAGGCCTTTTGCATGCTGCCACGGTCTCTGAGACTTCCTATGTGCTTCAGGCCCATTGTATCTGGACACTTTCCTTGGAGTCATCAGCCACTCTGGCTTTTCCAACTCCTCTTTTTGCCTCCTCTTTTGCATAGGTCCCTGAATGTTCGAGAAAGACATCCCATTTAGTGCTGAGTGCTTCAAAGCCTCCCTCTCTGCACACTGTCCAGCTGTGGGTCGCTGTGTTAATTATCTACTACAAGGAGAAGCTTCTCTCATGAGGGTTCAGGGATGCTCTGATATATGAGAATAGCAATATGGCATTAGGATTCATGTAATCACTTTGTTCCATTCGCCAAGTAATATTAGTGAGTTGAAAGGTGACATTAGATGATGTTAAGGCCAGGAGCTATTTAGTGGAGCATCACTTGTCTTCAGACATAAACTTTTATACTCAAGAGAACTACATATATTAAAATTACATTTTGAATATTTACTTTGAATTTTTAGAAGTAAATAAGATATTTTGTTTTACCTACATAAAGTGTTCATATATCTGGTGAATAAACTTTGGGAACTGATGTCAGTTCATGGGGTATATTTTTACTGGCAGTGTTTGGTTGTCTTTCCTATAGGAGGAGTTACTGTCTTTGGATCTATGTGGCATAATTTTAAAGTACTAGGAGAGTCAGAAAAGACTTTATTTTATTGATTCAGCAATGTACCTCTGAGCACTATGCCTATTTTTGGCAGATGTTCAATAAATATGTATTGCTTTAATAAATGAATAGAATCTATATTGACAATGATATGTGGGAAGTGAGAATAAACTAAAAATCAAACCATTTCATGCCATTTGTATTATTGAAGAAACAATTTTACCCAAGCCAGAAATGTTGAAAATCTAATATTTTAATGCAAATTCAATATGTATTATAATAGTTGAACCTGTAATGAAGGAAAACATGTAATGACCCCCATGTTCCAATCCTGAATGTGCTATCAAGTGCTAATCACAGACAATATTTTTTGGTGATATCTACTGAATACTAAGATTTTATACTTACCATTCATGTGCATGTTAAAAAGACAACATGTTTCATCTCCCTTTGGTTATAATTTATATTCCTGTCAAGAGTCACATGGGAACTGAAAGATAGTATCAGGCTAGTCTCCAAGTTAGGCTCTTTTGAATTGCTTCTAGCATGGCTGATATTTCAGAGAAACTGAACAATGAAAGGCTAGCTCTGAGAGCATCAGTAGTAAGGAAATCTTTTTTACTTCCTGTCTCTGGTAAAACTTGGCAGCATTGGTGAAGAGCAATTATCAAAGACTTTCCTATCTGTTGGACAGTTGACAATGTCACCATGTGAATTAAAATACCCGTTTTGTTCCTTCACACCTTTCTGTCTTTACCAGTTTCTTAGTGCTCTTGGGTCATTCACATATTGATGTTTCCAGGGTTATAGTAATCCATTGGTCTGATACATCCAGGCTATAGATCTTCTTTCCATGTTTCTCAGTCTCTGTGGTTGATGCCTATATAGTGGTACAGTTGATAATATTGAGAAACTGGGGTTTCTTTTCCTCTATCAGCAATTTTATCTGTCAATCTTTAAAATGGCGGCATGGGGAAATGAGTATTAAATTGTTTTTGTCAAAGCACAGAGCTTTGGAAGTGAATAAATACTATAAACCAGCCAGTGTTACAGTCTCTTGAGCACTTTATTTGTTATAAAGACAAATCCATAGCACACAATGGCACCTTCTTACTTCCAACATCCGGGATTACAAAGGATTAGCTCATAAAATGGTCTCAGCTTTTTAATGTGTTGTTTTAGATATTATTGAAACCTTATAAAAACAAGACTCACTACAAACAGGATTGGTGTTCAATGTATATTAAATGAGGTCAGATAATTAAATTCAAAATAATTTATAAATATTCAGATAAGAAAATTGAAATTACAAAAGCATATTTTGGTCAACATTAAACTGAATTACAACTGTGTGTGATCAATGCTATATCTACACAGCTAAGTTTCTGTTAAAATACAGTTTTAGTTATCAAATAGTCTACCTCATTCTCCAGTACATTCACCTAACTTCCTGCTAACACTCAGTTCACACTTCATCCAGAAACTACCCATTTTACTCTAGTCCAGTTGTAATACACACTCTTCTGTCTCAACAGATGCAGCCTACAAAGTGCCATCATCCCCTGGCTACAAAATAAAATACATTATTTAAAGATTAAAAACTCAGAGAACTTCTGAAATGGTAACCCATTCTCTCTGTGTTCATGAAAATAGGCAATCCAATTTGCAAGTTTTCGAACCAATGTAAACTCTAGAAAACTCATGTTGAAGTATGGGAATAAGGACTCTGCACTAATATAGTGCGTAACAATACAGTGTCAGACTCGCCATTTACAGTAAATGCCTCGATTGGACTTTCCCGTGGATTGTCAATATGCGGCTGAGGATCAAGTTTACTCAAGTCTGTGCGAAATCCTTCTGGTTCTCTCCCTTTTATTTCCAAACAGGAAGAGAAGGGTTTTCAGGCCTCTTGGGAAAACCAAAAAAAGCAAAACACACCCACGAACAACTTGAAAACAAAATGGCAGACCCAGTAATCCTTGACTCCATGTCCAAATGAAGTTGGGGCACTATTACTTTTGCAGTATTCATATTCTGCCCAAGGTATCACATCATGAGATTCCTCAAAGAACTGAGAAGTCTGAGAGCTACAAAAGAGAAAGCATTTAAGGCAGCAGTCGATGTCTACATTTGGATTCCTTTTTCAAGTTACATGTCCAAGTCTCCATCGTAGGCCAAGGTCAACGGCTTCTGATGGCGAGGTGTGCTTTGATGTGCTTTTGGCTTCTTGCTGCAAAGGGAAAAAAGAGGTTTTCAGATAAAGATAACAGAGCTTAGCTTCAGCTGCCAAAGACGATCTTGAAGAGTAGGAACTCAAGTGGGAAAATTAGAAATGACTCATCTATCAGTGAGTATGCAATCTCTCTTTTGAGTTAGCCATGCCACTCTTATCAATGGAGATATAGTTGGAGAAATACACTGTGGGAAGGTTTACCATTATGTGAACCTCATAGCTCATACTCTCCCAAGCTCCCAGACTCCAACTTTGTGGAGGCTATAGTATAGGGGTATATGTAGCCAGCATGATTAGAAACTACAGTTTTTTATTTTTATCTTTTTGGTGTATGCCTGTATTCATCAATTTAATTCTTTTAAAATATAAGCCACCACCTTTTCAAAATCTTAAAAGTGGCTTAGTGTATTGAGGAGAAGAGTCATTTTCTGTATTTGTTCTTGTTACACACAGGAAGGTGAACATCTGCTGTTCACTAATTCCTAAGCTACCGTGACCTCCGCATCCCAGATGTTTAACATTTTAAGCAGCTGGAGCAGCCAGACTCCCGTGCCTTGCTCTGGCCTGAAAACTGTTATTTATTTGGCTGTCAATCCTCTGTAACCTAGCAGAACAAGTTTGCCAGTTGTAGCTAAAACCACCCTCATCCTGCTTTACCTGGGAACAGCAACTTTGTCATGCAGAGGGAGGCTACTTTTCCTACACATAAAGAACCGCACATGCCAAATCATGTGGAGATCTGCCACGCACATTTATTCTTTTTCTTATTTGTAACTGAAAATTTGTCATCTACCTTTCTTCTCTGCACAGACTTTTTTCACCTTAGAGCCTGGCTCTGTCATATCTTCAGAGGCTAATCTCTCTTCCTCTCTCTCTCTCTCTCTCTCTCTCTCTCTCTCTCTCTCTCCCCTTTCTTCCTGCCTCTCTCTGCCCCTCTCTCTTTCCCTGTCTCTCTCTGTCTCTCTCTCTGTCTCTCTGTATGTTTCTCTCTCCTTCCCAGATTACTATAGCATAAAGTATACACTAGCACCTCTTATTCATTTTTATTCAATGTAGACTGAGTGCCAAGCCTGTGCTGAGCATTTTATATTTACTCTTTCAATAAGTCCCAGAACTACTTTGAGAGGGAGGTACTTGTAAGAAGTGACGTTCTTCTTTGCCTGGAAAAAATGAGTTGGATTTTATATCCAGAGCAAATTTAAATTAGAATGAAACAATTTTAGTTTATAAAACTAAACAATAGTAGGATTTACTACTGTGTCATCTGCTGTCATCAGCATCTGTCACGAGAGCATCTTCATCACAGCACAGTGCTCCCTGCTTCCGCTCCTGTGTTTCTTGGCAACTGCTAATCAACCTTCTGCCTCCAAGCATCTCTCGATACGGGTATCTCATACAGCTGGAATCTAGCTTCTTTCACTCAGTGGTTAAAGTGGTGAATCTTCTGCTATCTGAATGTATTTGATAATGAAAAGTTTGACAGAACCAGTTATAGGAATGGTTTCCTAATTTAAGATGCCCACTTTATAATTTAAGGAGCAAAATTAATTTTTTTTTTCTGATTGATGTCTGAAGCAAGCCATATGAGCTAAAGAGATTTAAAAAACAAACAAACAAACAAAAAACGATTTCTGAAATGCTACTGAATGGAGCCACACATCTTCTTTAGGGGCTCTCACCCAGCATTTGGCATGCAGCGGGCTCCCACTGAGGATCTGCTGGGTGCTGGGCCCAGGCTTCAGCAAACAGCTTCCAGACAGAGAAGCTAAGGGGAAGCAGCAACTTGATGCAGAATCTTCTGCAGAGAGAGCTCAAGCTTCGGCTAGTCTGCCTTGCAGGCCGTCTCCACTTCTCAGAGTCATATTGCATAATGACCTGACTAGCATCCAATTTAATCTCTTCCTTTTGTATCATACGTATATTCCAGAGGCTTTATTTATTTGTTGCTGGGTAGAGCCTCTATCATAGCTAACAAACCAGGCTTGAAACAGGGTCCTTGGGATGCTGACCAATGCATTTCACCTAGGAGTGACACCTTTCTTCTGAAAATGGTAAAAATGTCCCCCTGTCTCCACGATGTGTGAAGGAACAGGGAATAAGTAGAGGATGGAGAATGATAGAACCTACAAAAGGTTTTGGCTGTCTGCCCTTATTTTGCATGAGCTACATGCTGTTAGGTGAAGAAAAATGAGATCTGGGGTTCCAGGGAGGGAAGACAGGGAACGGCAATGACTAGATTTGTATGAGGAGATAAAAATCATTGCCTGGGAGACGTGTAAACTTGGCCAGGCTCTATGAGTGGAGCCTGGAAAATTCTGTTCAAAATGTCCACGGAGATTTTTATGTCTGCTTCCATATGTAGATTTATGAGCACCGTGCCCACCTCTGAGACAATGGAGGGCCTAGGGACCTCCGTGGGACATAATGGCCTACAGTCACTGAGATTAGAACTTCGTTCTCTGTCACTCACCCCAGAGTATGTAATCCATGAACACTACAAGCTCAAAGGTCTCAACTATGAATATATAAGATCT
>NW_022196891.1:26636312-26657570 GCF_008632895.1 Mastomys coucha | reverse complement strand
GTGATATTTCTCCCCTATTGCCAATCTAGGAAGTCTAGAACACAGATCCCTGGGCAGCTGTGGTTTGACAACACTCCTAGGCCAGTTAAAAAGCCTCCTAAAGGGAGGGATGCACATGGTCTCCATATGAAAACCCATCAGTTAAAGGGATTGTCTCTGGAGTTCTTGGCTCCCTTTTCTTCTGCTCTATTGGAACATGCCTTCTTTAAGAAAATTCCTTATTCTCTTTTTTTCCCATAATCCTTGATTTTAGGAAATTTATGATCACCTTTCTCCTTTGAGCAAAACCAGGAACCATAAAGGCCTACTAATAGGCTGCAACTCCCAGCACCAGTACCCAGCCAGTACCCACCCCCTCGCATGTTTCTCTCCTGTTGAGCTTGACAGAGTACTCTGGACTGCCAGGATAGCTTACAGAGTCACAAGAAGCATAAGGGCATGCTGCTGTCCTAGCTGGGAGGAATTATAGAAGAGATATTTTAGTGACCTCTTTAAAGGACATCTGTGTTTTAGCAAAGAGTAAGAATGCATTCATCTAGGAAGGCAGACGGACAGGCAAGCTGCTGACATTTCCCAGTGTCATGGAATACAACCCACAAGGAACACACCTAAGCTAGCAGACGTTGCATTGAACATTTTCAATCGGACAGCTGCCTTTGAGAGTCAAGCCTTTCTGGAAGCCAGGATGAAGAATCTATTACCAAATGTGATACCAAAAATGGACATACCCAGAGTGTCTTCCAGGCACTATATCCAGGTTAACCATAAGCTCACCTGGTGGGCAACTTGAGCAAATCATTATCTGGTGTTCATTCCCAGGAGAACCTGAGATGGGGAAACTTTAAAACTCCCCTTCACTGATGGCAGATACTCAGAAGGTCACCATGGAAAGGAATGCTTAGGGAAGCTGTTTTTCTGCTTTTCTTGGAAGTCCTCGAAAGTTTTTATTATAGATTGCTTTCAGTTAACATATCCTGGCATACGGTAAAAAATTTCCTACCATAAACTTTTTATTCTGGTGGAAAGGATGACATCTCAAAACTGTTGTCCTCTAAGGCTCCTGTAAGCCATTTGATAGCAGGAGCTGCCACGAAAACCTCTATTTGGGTTTCTGTAGGCAGCTTCTTTGAGAAAATGAAGAACATGTCTCTCTAGAGCTGTGGCTCACCCATCTGTAAAAATGTAGGATGTTTAAGGTGGAAACCTAGGGCATCACACTGTACATGAGAAACCTGCAGGATTTCTCAGGGGAGAGGATGTGTAGGAAAAGCCAGGATTTGGGGGTTGGCCAAATCCAGAGCTGATTCTACAAGCCAGGTGACCAAAGAAACAGTATTTCAGCTAATTTCTCCTTAAAACAGGAATGATAATAATATGGTGAGACAATCATGGGGATTAAGGAAAGCAATTTTCATGCTGTATTTCTATGCCTGACATAAAAAATATTTGACTTTTACATTTCTATAAACCCTAAACTCTTAAAACAAAAATCCTTTTTATTAATCGAATTATTCATTCATTCATTCATTCATTCATTCATTCACTTTTCTAGGTGTTCAATTGATCATGATTCAAATTTGTGGTGTAAAAGAATCTATAAAAATAGTCAACATAGCCTCCCTTCTAGAGTCTTTGGGGTTTGGCAGAATGTTGACAGTTAACTATGCTAGCAGCTACACAATCAGCATGAAGCCAACACCACAGGACAGGAGACATAGACAAGGCATCCCAGTCTCTTAGAAAAGAAAGAGCTTAGAATTTGAGTTTTACTGGAAGTGTGGGTTAAATGTCGATAGTTGGTCCAATCTTCATTTTTGATGAAGGGGTCATAAGGATGAAACTGTGAGACATACCTTTGTTATATAGAAAGGAAATTATAAGTAACCACATAGGATAAGCACAGTGGCCGGAGAATTGTGAATAGACAAGAGTTGGCTTTTGGGATAAAACATCTGTAACAGCAACACAGATCCAGAGATGCAGTACCCAACCATGTATGTGGAAATGAATACAATAGAGGGAAGAGTAGACTTGATTGCCAATGGAGGGCCTGAGAGGATCACCAAGTGGCAGGTGTAAAAGTTCACATGAATGCTGCATAATACTGTTACTACCATGAAATGAGAGAAGCTAATACTTTAAGCTAAATACTAATATTTGATATAGGCTTTGTGATTGGGTATATGGTAAAACAAATTGATTAAATACTTGAGTAACATTTTTTTTCTTATTTAATCTAAACAGACAAAAATATTTAAACTACCCAAATTTTCAAAGACACTTATCCCTGTGAGATAAGAAAGATACATTGATTAGTGTCTATGTAGTACAAGTTAGTCAGTACAAGGTCCAGGGAATAGGAGGAGATGAAATTGAGAATCGCTTGAGTTCAGGTCATGAAAGACTTTAAGTATTCAGCTAGACAATGAAACATGACCTGACTTCACCAGTAAAATGTGACATTACTAACAGTTTAAAGAAGGGAGGTGAGGTGATGATCATTGGAGATGTGTTTTAGGAAGACTAATGTGACCATAGAATGAAGGAGAAACACTGTGTAAACCCAAATGTGGATTTTCTATGCAATGGAAGTTGGGCCCTGAAACATAAGTGAGACATTCTACTGGTATCTTGTAATTGGATCTTCGGAATCCAAGCATGGTCATGCACCTCTAGTCCCAGTGTTTGAGAGCCTGAGTCTGGGATATTAACTTGAGTTTAGATCATCCTGATCTACTAAGGCCTAGGTGGGACGGATGGAGGGAAGGGCAAGAGAAAGGAGCAAGAAAGACACAGAGACACAGATACAGACACAGACACATGCACACACACGCACACACACACGCACATACACACACACACACACACACATACATGGGAGTAGGGCTGGGAGAGATAGACACAGAGACAGAGACAAAGAGACAGAGACAGAAACAGACAGACAGAGACAGAGACAGAGAAAGACAGAACAGGGGATTAATAAAAAAAAAAAATCCTACTACCAGGATTCAGAATCTCAGAGCTTGGAGTTATATGCAGTTTTTATCAAATATTTTCTGCTGGATGAGTGGGCTAAAGTTTAAAAATGTGTTAGATGTTAGGAAGGAAGAAAGATAATGAAGGGGATATTAATGGATCTACATGATTATTTTTACATCTAGATATATTAGAAAAACTACATGCTAGTTTTAAATTTCTGTGTATAAGAGTATTCTTGGGTCAACAGAATCTAGATTGGGGATGAAGCTCTTAGTATGGAAGAAGTCACTTGTTCTTATTTTTACCGTCAGGCCAACCAATGATCTGGAACCTTATTGTCTGCAACTTGAAGAACATTGTCCTATATGCATTGATTACCTTCATATCCTCTACTATGGCTTTTAGAATGTCCTGCTTTCTAACCTTTTATGGTAGTGGGGATCTCAGAGACTCTGAACCTCCCGAAAGCATTCAAGCTCACGTTTGTTCATTGTGACTAGATGGCCACAGTACTTGCCAAACGTACCAACTGAAACACTTAAGCTGGTCCAATCGTTTGATTACAGGGTTGGTGACTGCTGGAGACAGCACTTTTTTATTACAACACTCCGGAAATACTAGCTGTGTAGACATCTTATTTCTAGGAATTCAATCTTGATCCCTACAGGCAGCGAGAGGGATAAAAGTCATCTGATTTTCTTCACCAATTTTAACTGACCAAAAAAGCAAAGATTTAAAAGTCTGTGTAGCCTTGGAAATAGAGTTTGAAGATAAATATACAGATTTGAGTCAAGATTAAAACTTGGATAAAATTTCTCAAGAAATATTCTACGAGACAGATAAGCAATATGAATACCTCAGTTGGGAGGGAAGAAAACCGAGTAACACTTTGATCTCATAAAAAAATGTCCTTGAAAATGTCGCTTTGGGGGCTGGAGAGATGGCTCAGTGGGTAAGAGCACTGACTGCTCTTCCGAAGGACCTGAGTTCAAATCCCAGCAACCACATGGTGGCTCGCAGCCATCCGTAATGAGATCTGATGTCCTCTCCTGGAGTGTCTTAAGAGAGCTATGGTGTACTTGCATATAATAAATAAATAAACCTTTAAAAAGTGTTGCTTTGGAAGCTAATATCATATTCTTTCTTTAAAGTATTCACGTTTATTTATGCGCATGTATTATCCAGAACTGCTCATCAACTAAAATATATTCTGTACAATAGCAATAAATTAATTACAATTTCCAGAGAGCAGGCAGTAGACTAGTAGCCACTCACAAAGTGAGGGTCCTGGAATTGATAGCTAATTAGATGTGGATGATTATTTTTGTTATTAAAAATGCGTTAAGAAGGGGGAACCAACTGGTTAATTTACCCTAACTCTTCAAAACAAGTCAGGTCAGATTAAGAACTGATAATAACTAAGAATAATGTTATATCTAGGATCATCTAAAGTCATGTGAGATTGGCAACGGATTAGAATTACCTGGGGAATTAATGTATGTAGAGAAGTCCTGGCCATACCCCAAAGTAACAAATTGGGTCCTTAGGTATGGAAGTCAGTATCATTGTCTATGTGCATGATGGTAAACCCACATTCCAAACCACTAAATGCACAAGTACCAAGACTCAGTTTGTCTTTTATATCTTCTAATATTAACCAAAAACCAAATAAGAATGTACTATCAAGTGGTAACAGTTGGCAAAGGTCCCTTATTTCAACTGTTAGTCTCTTTTTCTTAATGGTCTGGAGATCCCTCTATTTTCAGCAATGTTTTAAAAATACCATTTTATTTTAACACCCCCCCACCCAAAAACAGGGAGTATGTGATTTCATTCTTTGGCACTTACCAAACAAGATAGGAAGTAAATACTAGGAAGATCATGATAAGAAAACTGCCACCGGAAACGCCATAAACCCAAATTTTTACTCGGCCATCTGTTGAAGACAGAAATAACAAAATAGCATTAGCTAGCACATGGATGTCTACAGTATTTAGGAGAGAAAACACACAGACAGACAGACAGACAGACAGACACACACACACACACACATACACACAGACACCCACACAGACATCCACACAGACACACACACACAGATACACACACACACACACACACACACACAAACACACACAGTGACCTAATGTTTGACAAACCAGAGCCAATGACTAGTCCTAGACCTGAAATGGATGCCTAAGCTAGCTGATTGCTCAATGGGAGAAGTTAGCCATGTTTTGGGATGATCTATAAGCTCCCTCGAGGAATCAGATGTTGAGAATGCTCTCTCCTGAGGATCATGAGAATGGGGATTATTTACAAGAGATAATTACAACAACAATTAATAGAAAATTTAGGGTGCAAATTTGAAAAAGAGCAAAGAGAGTTAGGAAGGAGGAAGGTGAAATGGTACAAGTTGTGCTAAGGCCTCAAAAAAATAAAATAAATAATTTAAAAAACAAAATAAATTATACGACATTATACCAGCTGCCGTGGACTTTCTAGGTATGAACATTTATATCACTCTAATTTTTAGAAAATTAACCCTTAAAAACATTAGGTTGTTAGTTAAGTGTGGTGGGACAGGCCTGTAATCCCAGCACTCAAGAGGGTTACTACAAGTTTGGGGCCATCTTTGTCTCAAGAAATGAACCAACATACAAAACCTATAAAGTCATAACTGCATTGTAGAAATACATTTCCTGGCCAAATAATTTCTTTTTCATCTGAATTCACAAATGTCCCTAGTTGCAAGCTACACATTGGTGATTGCTGTTAAACACAAAAGAGTAATGACAGCAAAGAAGAAAAGAAGGTAAAAATAAAAGCTGAAGTATAGAACCCAAGTCCCCACCGGGACATACAGACATCAGGAACTGATCAAATCGACTGGAGGAGTTTTGAACTTGTTTGAAGATGCTGGAAATTTTACATGCCATATAAAAACACCACCAAAGTTTCTCACAACACAAAGGACAAAAGCCCTGCAGTTACAGAGATGGCCGCAGTTCTTCGTTCGTTCTTTGAACCTGGATGGAAAGGGGACTAGAATCCACATTTCAGTAGCTCTTTCGGCTGAATGAAACTAGGTGACTTCAAAATCAAGTGGGTTATCTGTACCACACTGTTCCTGCTTCAGACTCCTTCCAAAGTCCAGGGAACATCATGGAAGATGGGCAGAAAGATGGGACCAGCCCCACAGCAGAAAGGACTTTGGTGGGACAGTGTCTTCTGGACAGGACAGGACTTCTGCCTTTATCAGCTCCAGGAACTCACAGCAGGTGTGGCTGTTTGTGTAACAGTTGATCATGAACAAGTCAATCAATATTCCAGTGGGGATGGGGAGGGGCACAGAAACAGGGGATGCTGGGAAGGGAGAGTCAATTTCGTTTTTAAAGGCTATAGGTCAACCTAGTAGGTTGATCACAATACAGTGGGTGTCTCCACAACCATGTGGGGTTATAGGCAATACTAGCTGGGTTCTGTGGAATATATGTCTATACATGTATCTATATCTGTATCTAATCTATATCATCTATATCTCTATCATCCTATATCTCCTGTCTATCTCTATAATACTATAAATTTATGACCATGTACAGAAGGAAACATTTTAGATTTCACACTTACTGCAATTAAATGAAACTTAGTAGTTAAGTAAATATTATGGTCTATCTGGGACTTCTTTACTATGTAAAATATATTTTTAGGCCACGTCAGATTTTCATATATATGACAGAAATCCTTTCTGGCAATTTAATTTTCCTTCCATTTAGGGTGAACATGTGGCTAACTAGATTTGTAAGTGGGCTGACAAAGGCAATTGTTAGCATCCCCAAGGAATGGCATTTTTCTTTGTGAAAGAAATACTCAGGGATTCAGGTTCACCATACACTGGGTCCATATTGCACACTGCAGTCTGAATGAGACAGACAACCATCAGAATATACTGTAAAAAGTTTTTGTTTAAAGTAACATCACAATTAATCACACTGCTGCAATTCACTACATTTTTTTCAAGCCTCAACTAGAGACTCACTTGAGAAAAAGGTTCAGTGAAATTATACATTTCTGAGGCCATAAACATCTTTTAAAAGGTCGAGAATGAATGTTCTGAAACACTGGTGATGAAATTCTCCATTCTGAGCTTTTTTGTTGACAATCTGAGCACGAATGTTCCTGACATAAAACCTCAGGGCTCAGATCCTGAGATGGCTTAGTGCTTTTATTTCACTGTAGATGAACGTGGTGGGACAGAAGGTTATTTTAGGGTGAATTTAATAATTAACTTATATAAATATAAGTATATATAACATATATAAAGTATATAAATGCACATTTGTAGCAGTATAATGAGACTAAAAGTTCAAGCTATTTAAAGGGATGCAGCATGAAAATGTCTTTCTCTCATCCTTCCCGCCTCTTGTGGAAGCTATCCCCATTTCAATGTCTGTGGATCTTTTCAGTTTTGATGTATATGCGTAGGCTTCTGAATGCACACATGAATACACACACAGCACATGAATGCATATAGCTTTAGAAATAAAAACTGTATGATGAGTATTGTTCAGTTGCTAACTCTCTGATTTTTATTACCCAGCGTGGGTGGATTGCTGATAGTCCTAGTTTACTGAAGCAGGTTTACCTCATCTCAATGTATCCGTGAGACACATCACACAGTTCAACAATGTTCATGTTTTCACAACATTCCATTTATGGGAATTTCAGATGCCTCTACTCATTTGTTAAAATAAGCAGTCATCATTTGTAACAGGAACCATTTGCAGTTTTATGTGTGTGTATGTGCAGGATGGATTCTTAAGAGAGACATTTCAGATTGAAACGTGTGGCATCTAAATATATTATGACAGGCTCCGTGTCCCCTGGGGGGCTGTTTCAGATTATGATTTCTTGCAATTAAACTAATCAGGCTGAAACGTGTTTTGGGGAGATTATTCTGTGGCCGCAGCACTTATCGCACAAGTGTGAGGACTGGAGTTCAGACACCTAGCACTCACATAAAAGCCAGGCAGCCAAGGTCGCCTGACTGTAATCCTAATAAGTGAAAATCAGAAACAGAACCCCAGAGCAAGCTGATTGGATAGACTAGCTGATTTGCAGTCTCTATGTTCAGCTGAGAGCCACTACCTCCACTACCTCAATATTTAAGAAGAGGAGGAAGACACTTGATGACAACCTTGGATCTCCCAACATGTGTTCACACAAATACATGTACACTCACATAAGCACATGTGCCCCACCACATGAAAACATACATATACATGCTGGCACAGCATGCATAAACACACACAAAAATGTTGATATATCTACATATATAGATCCACACATACATAAACATATATATGCATACATAGTATGTATCTATATATCTTCATATGTGTGCATGCATACCTGCACACATTCATTTTTTATTTATTTATACATTGACACATAAAGTTTGTTTACCCCACACATGATATTGTCAGTGCTTTAGTTAGATCCCATAGTCTATTCACAGCAGATTAGAGATTAAGGATCTCTCTCTCTCTCTCTCTCTTTCCCTTTCTTCCTTTCCTTTCCTTCCTTCCTTCCTTCCTTCCTTCCTCCTTCCCTCCTTTATATGTGTGTGTGGGGGGGGTTGTTTTTTGAGACAGGGTTTCTTGGTGTAGCTCTGGCTGTCCTGGAACTCACTCTGTAGACCAAGCTGGTTCCAAACTCAGAGGTCTGCTTGCCTTCACCCCCTGAGTTCTGAGATAAAAGTTGAGTGCCACTACTACCTGGCAAAGGATCTCTTGTATATGTAGAGATTCATTTCCTTGTGACCGTATTCTGAAATGGCACAGATGAAAAGTCTACATGGCACATCATTTCTCCCCTATATAAATCTAACCCTGCTTTGTTCTTGAAAGGTAAAATGTTTTAAAATACCTTTGGCATAGAAGGGGATCAAAGGTTGACTGAGATGTGATGCTCTTTCTGAGCCACATGTGAGTCAGTGTATAAACCCTGTTTCTCCAACTAGCTTGCACATTCTTTACATCTGGGCCCTGGGTTTTGTTTAATTTAAATGTGTGACCAGGGAGCTTTAGGGATGAACCAAGGCTTCAGCACAGAAGGACAGTTTCCAGGGTTGATCTCTTCAAGCCTTGTCTGTCTTCTCTGTGGGTTATGTGGCCTAGCCTAGTAGTTTGAACTATTTCACTTTGGAAAAGAGGTTAGCATGAGAAGCAGAGATGCTTGCTCACTTCACTAAGTGACACATGAGAGTCTTAGTCACCTACATCTCGAAACTCACCCCTGTCACTTTCTGGTGTGACCCTTGTGAAATTACCTGATGCTACCAGGTTTGGTTTGCTTAATCTCTCCAACAAGGCTGATGGTGTTTGGTAGGGGTTCAGATGACATTCAGCACATTTTCTTTCCTGTTCATAATAAACACTAATGGGTGAGCCCTAGAGGCTGGATGCTCGCCCTGCCCAGGACAATCCTGCAAAGTGGGTCACTGCACTGATTTTTATAGGTAAAGGAACTGAGACAGAGCCATTATGAAGTCACGCTTGTTTGAAAGCACGTGGTTTAAGCCTCAGTATTCGAAAGTCCTGCTTCTCTCAAAAACTGGGTCCCTTTACCACCTCCCCAGTGCCTTTAAAACCACAACAGATCTGTGGGCATTTCCTTTAAGTTTCTATGATCCTATTCCTTTATTTAAATGCACAAATCCAGTTGTAGAAGCAGCAACAATTTACAAGTAAAAGACATTTTACCAAGATACTGCCTTGTTCCTAAGCTTTTAGACTGTGATTGACAGGCCAATAAGCATCCATGAAAATGCTTTGTGCTTAAATAGGACCACACATTATAAACCCCTCCAATCTGAGAAGCCTTGAGCTAAACCATGTCCTCTATCCTCCTTTGCTTCCCTCCTCCCATTCCTTCCACAGTGAGAGAAGGCCACAGTAAAGGCTCACCAAAAGAAAATTTGTACCCCTATTCACAGCGGGAACACACCTGGGTCCAGAGGTTGGAGAGACCATCCTTTAAAGATGTCATGTATTTTGGAGTTCACAGGTCTATTTTTCCCAGAGAGGTTTTTCACATCAGCTTTTTTATCCTCTGAGCCAGGTACCTTCATACAGTAATCCAGGAAGCCACTTGATCTCATTATCTCTGTGTATCCCTTCTCGCAGCCACAGACTCCGCCCTACAGTACAGAAAATACATTTGTGGTTACATAGGAGTTGTGAAAATGAATAAAGAAGTATCCAAACACCAGCAAAATCACTTAATATTTGCCTTTATATGTCTTGGAAATCCAGGGGTTTCAGCAACTGATTTACCAAAGGATCACATCCATAATCCAGTTTTCTACATCCCAATGTCAGCATTAAATAACCTGCCAGATCTTTCTTTTTTTTAAATTTATGTTTATTACTTATTTATTTACTTATTTTACCTGTTCATTTCATATCCCACTTACTTCCCTCTCCCAGTGATCCCTCCCACCACCATTCCACCATCCCCTCTTTCCCTTCTCCTCTGAGTGGATGGGGCCCCCCCTCTGTGTATCCTCCCACTCTTTGCCAGGTATTTCTAATGTTTTTATAATTCAGACATTTTTTTCCAAAGATGACAGCATAGTTCTCCAAGAGTAGGGTGTATTAAAATGGCATGTCTTCTCTTTTAGAGATGCTTGTAACCCTTTATCGATGTTTCATCTTTAGTTTTCCCTTTGGACACTAGTCCATAGGTTTCAGCTTTCCCTTCTTCCTGCCAAGAAAAGCCACAGGTCTATGCAGACATTTCCTTGGAATTAGGCAATGCCTGAGCGCTGTCATTACCCCAGATACTCAATGCCTTTATCACCCTGTCCTATTGGTGCTGAACTGGTCAGGACTGCCATTCTGCTCCTAGGACGGAGGTCCAGGTGGAGAAAAGACACTTTATTGAAATCACATTTAAGGAAAAGATGCCATCTATCCATCTCCCTCAATTACTCTTCATTGTCATAACTGGAATGTCACATTAGAACACATCCCTGCTTAACATCATGACAATGTGTCCTTTATATTTGCTTCTGTAGTTTCTGGTCACTTTCATGCATAATGAGTATCTAGGACAAGCTGACTATGATGGACGATGATAGACAAGGGTTCCTATCTGTCTTGGGAAGTGAATCAGAAAGTAATTCCTCTTAGCCCAATAGACAGACACTGGAAAATCATAGAAAAGAAGAAGGGGGTGATTATCAGTCTTTATGACTCTGCCGGTATGGGTCCTTACAGATAATTCACCTTCTGGCGTTTTCTGAACAGATCTCTACCTCATGTAGTCACTTAGGCCAATCCAGCTAGTCTTGCTGGGATCATCAGTTGTTGACTAAATTTGATTTTAAGGAGCAACAGCTACTGAAACTGAATAAGGCACCTTGATTCTCTACAAAAGGACAGATGGCAGCCAGAGAAGCAAATGTCATAACTAACTGCCCACAGTTCAGTGCAGGACAAAGCTATAACAATGCCCTGTATTTTCAGTTCATGGAAATTATCACATGTGGTATTATTGAAGCCATCTTTACAAAATGAATCTTTATTCTTAGACCGAGAAAAGAGCTGTATCTAGTTAGTTGTGTGTGCCAAGGGTTTAGGGGAGTGTTATTTATGTTTTATTAAGTGTCCATATAGTTGGGAAAAGGCAAGTTGTATTTTGTAAACATTGTGAGGCCAAATAAATTTATTTCTTCTGTTTTCTGTAGACCTACCCATGTCTTTTCTGTGGTAAAGAATTAATTCATTTTGAGTTAGAAGAGTCATAAAATATGATTGAGTGCCTAAATTACTTTCATTTCATTGATTTTTAGAAGAATCTTGCTTCTTTAAGGTATGCAACACAGCTTTAAAATATTATATATGCGTTGAAACTAGTAATAGCCTCTAATCATGATACCATGTGCATTTGACATCAGTTCCCAAGCAGAAGTATGTGGAAGAGACAGGGGAGAAAAATCCCCCAAAATCCTGCTTTAAAAAACAGAGATATATGCATGTATGTACATATGTATACCACCCCCCCAAAACACACACACACACACACACACACACACACACACACACACAGCACACACAGATATATACACAGACACACACAACACACACATGCAGATATACACATAAAGACAAAGACACACAAGCATTTTATTTTCCAGTCATGGCCTACATTTTAGCAAACTAAAAACTCTATAGACATTGTAGTACAACACATTTTACAAAACAAATATTATCAAACAGGAGCAGCATGGACATATTTCAAAACAGCTCACTTTCATGAAATGTTGCTAATGGAATGCATACATTAACTAAAACCAGGTTTTGGTAGATGGAGCATTAATTAGCTGGAAGGCACATTGGATATGCTGCTGTCTTGGCAATTGTTGTTCTCCCCACAAGTGCCTCTAGATGGCGATGTAGGCACATAAAATTGTTGCCTGGCCTTAGCAGAGGCGCAGGACTCACACTACATATATATATCATTGAAATTATAATGCCTGTAGGGGAGCCCAGCATGTAACTCACCTGTGTGCAGTAGGAGAAAGGTTTTTTGCAAGCTGGAATGCATTGCCGAATAGCAGCAGGGCGTGCCTGAGGGGAGCAGCCACCTACAAAGAAAATATCACTGTTATTGGCGGGTTTATCTATGATAATCACATTTAAAAGTTTGCTCTTCCTCTTCACACTGGAGACGCTGTTATTATGGATAACATCATTATTATTTTTATCATGGCTTAAATGCACATGTCAGCCACGTGCTACAACCCTCACTTAGTAATCACTCCAGGATGTGTTGAAAATGAGACATTTATTGTGTTTTTCCATGTTCGCTGGCACTGAGAGTCTATCATGGGTCTATAATTGAGGGCAAAGCCTGTGAGCACCCAGATCAGATGAGTACAAGGATTGATGGCATCTCTATTTGGGTTCAGGAGTAGCAAACACAGCTGCTTAGAGACTAGTCTATGCATACATTGTCTCTCCAGTTCCTGGGCGAACCAGCTACGTACTAGGCTGATTTCAAAAGCTAAGTCACTCTTGCTCCAGGGGCCACAGGGCCAAGCATTGTGGGAAGGATTTTTATATGAACCAGGCATAATGAACATACACAGTGACATACAGACCTCCTCCTCCAGCATATGTGTAGAAGCAAAAGCATAAAGTGTCGGATGAAGAGGCTTGCAGTACTTACAGGTATCATGCACATATCTGAGTAAACAAAACTGACATGTGTCTCCACAGCCTGAAATCCACCCGTGTACTATAGTGGTTTTGGTTTTGTCTTTCTTGATTCAAAGCGGTAACAGACATTAAGTTTCAAGATAATTAGTTTGAAAAGTTGATGCACTTAAGGGTAGTGTTTAAACTGTATTCATATGATGTCAGGCGAATTTATAGACTCTCGTCTTTGCAATGCAATACTTGTGAGCTAATTACACTTTATGGCGTGGCAGCCAGCAAAAAGGCTTCAGGCTCAAGGCTATACAGGACGTGTCAGGCTTAGACATATCCAAGGAGTGAAGCAGCCAAGTTGTCACTACTGCTCAAAAAAAGAAGACAAATAACAAGCACCAAAATTCAAGACAAGACAAGACACAAAATCCACCGCAGTCTAGAGGTAGCGCCTGGAGTTGAAACTGGTCATGTGGATTTCGGTGGTGATGACCACACAGCACCTGCCTATTTTACAATCATGTTTGGGGAGAGGACATCCACTCTTCAAACCAGAGAGGATTCCTCCAACTCACACAGATTACAGAACACAGCAGCTTTTAGATTTCAAGAGTGAAATTAGGCCCTAGTAATATTTACCATGTGATGCTGAGGGCCCAAGCTTACTTGTCTAATGGCCTCATGCTGTGCATTGGTCTATTGGGGCAGCAGAGCTCAGCACAGTGTAAGCTCTCTGCCCACAGTGGAGTAGGAGGCCTCTTTTGGTTCCTGGGTAGGCATGCTTACAGAGTTTTAACAGCTTACAAAATGAAAAAAAAGTATTTCAAAATAAATTACTGTATAGATTGCACTATGGATTAATACCAATGATGTGAAGGCACGTAAACAGGAAGAGTGTGTGTGTGTGGGGGGGTGCTGTGATTCTCCAGCTGTTACATACTTCTCCCAGCCTTGCATAAGGCTGTTTGTCAGTTGCAGTACTAAAGAAAAATCAATGTCAATTTAATTTGCTTTGACAAGAGGACATCAAAAAAAAATCTTTAAAATTATTGAGAAAACCATTTGTACAATCAAATTGTACCCTCTTTTAAGAATAAGGAATCTTTCCTTCAGACTATTTTTAGGCATTAAGTAATTGCCCTAAGCAGGAAAACATTCAAAATCAGCCTGCAGTGGGTAAACACGAACATCCATAACATCTAAATGTTTCTCGTTGCATCATTAGCACAAAACATTTCAATTTTAAAATTGTATGTTTATCCACACTGTTAATCTCAGCTGCAGAGAAGAGTGGCATGAAGCATGGAAACATGTAGGACTGGAGCTTATGCTCCATGGGCTCCTCTCGGTGGGCTGACTGAGATGACACACCATTTAATGTTTTAGAGACCGCCACATTTAAACTAGCATGCATCTTCCTCAGATTTATCTGAGGTCACCAATTTAGGACTATTTTATTGTGTTTGGACTGATCTGTTTGGCTTATGTACTTTACTATCTCATCACATAGAGTTGTTGATTTCAAAGATGGGAGAGAGGGCCTAATGAAAACCTGCCACCATGCAGACAATCTGAGCCACCTGCTCTTCAACCTTGCTTCAATTTGTAAGTGAATTCCTCAACAGAAGCACACTGTGAGAGCTTTTTGAAGTCTCCCCATGAATCTTAGGAAGGAATACCTGTGACATTAAGGCCATCTGAGCGCTGGCACCACACGGTCCGCTCATTATTGTTCCAAAGACTTGCTTTCCATATGTAGTGATAACATTTGCCACCTGCGAGTGAATATGAAAACAGCAATCCTATCATATCTTTCTTATCAACAGAATGAGCATCAATCCATACTAATTAAAGCACTGAAACATGGTCCTGGTACCTGTGCATGGTCGTGTTTCTAGAACTTGTTGTGGGCAGCTATCTTGATTTTCAAAAGACTGGATTATGAATGTCCTTGACCTAGATTGGCGGCCTGTGGTCTCGAAGCTTCTTCCATCGATGCAGGTTAGCTCACACTTGCTCCACTCAGACCATGGGGTAATGTGGCAGTCTCCTGGATGGTCACACAGTGTGGGGCAGGAGGAACATTGTGAGAACAGGTACTAGACATCAGTGACAGGAATGGGGGCATGCAACAGGGCATGCGAGGGGATAAGCAAGGGGATATGTGGTAGAAGTGTAGGGACATGAGAAGGTCCAAATATTGACAGTTTTTCCAGTCTAAAGGCACTAATATT
This sequence comes from Mastomys coucha, assembly GCF_008632895.1. Lineage (NCBI taxonomy): Eukaryota > Metazoa > Chordata > Mammalia > Rodentia > Muridae > Mastomys > Mastomys coucha. Next base: position 26,642,140 of record NW_022196891.1, on the reverse strand, counting down.
GGTAAAATAATTTATGGTTTAATCTAGGTTAGCAAAAGAATGCAAAAATTAGATTGTTATGACTCTGCTTCAAGTCATGACAGTTACAATTTGAGCATAATGTGGCTGTTGTAGGGGTGGTGGGGAGATCTGGGAGGAGTTGGTGGAAAGAAAATAGCACTCAGAATATGTACATATATATATATATATATATATATATACATATATATATATATATTAAACAAATCTGTTTCAATAAAAGGAAAATAAAATAAAACAAAAATTTAAAAGGAGATATAAAGACTATAATGACTCAGTTCTGTCATTAAAATGTCACTATAATGACTCTAGGACCAGTGTATCATTACAAAATGCATGTGCATAGAAACTATGGAAAAGATTACTTAAATGCCCTATGCACAGGCACATTGATTTGTCAATGAAATCATACAGAGTAGACAAATGGCACATAATGTAAATATAAATACATACATGTGAATGATATACACTTAAATCTATATGTGTATATATATAACATGCAAATGCACCCATGTATGCACATACACACATTGTCTTGTCAGGCAGTATTTTGAGACCTTAAATTGTTCAATGTAAGCTGAATTGCTCTGCTAGCATTAAAACAAAATATTCATTTTATGTTTCTAGTAATGACCTTCACGTCTACACAGGACCTGACTGTTCACAGAGTGAACTCACAGGGTCCCACTCCTGCTGTGCTGTCTCCCTGGATCCGGTCAGCATTCTGAGTGTTAGTTGATGTGAAGACAACCCTGGACCAAACTGTTATCTAGATGCTGAACCCACTGCTCAGTGAGGCCAGTGGAGCAAGATGGAGTTCTAGCGGAGTTTTTGTTTTCAGAGCCGGAGCTGCTTTCTTTCTTTCTTCTTTCCTTACTCAGTATCTTTTAAAATGTTACCATACCCACAGTTGGAACATGCTAAATCAAATAAGTAATTCAATATTGATATGATGGAGCTTTTTGAAGGAAAAAAAAAACAGCGTAAATAAAAATAAACGAGATCACCAGTCGGGATGCTGCTCATCGCACACCTGGGCAAGGCACGGAGCACAGCTGCTTCAGGACTCCTTCTGGGAAGGGTACCTCTCCACACAGGGCATCCTCCACATGGACAGCTGTGTGGGATATTGAGCCATTGTGGACCACACAGGAAAAGCTGCGCACCTGGACTCCTTCCCCACAGTCTCCGCCCTAAGAGAAGAAAGGATGCCCCCAGAATTAGCCAAATATTCAGAATCTCAGAGTTTTGCTCCTCAAGGAAACTCTAAGGGTACACAGCATCTTCGTTCTTCTTTAGAACTCCCTCTACCACAAAGCATCACTGAATTTCAGGGGCTGACAGGGGAAGTAACAGGGGAAGTGACGTAGAAACAAGAACACATTTAGAATTTATGCCCCCAGAATAAGACATGGATAGAAATGCCAAAATGAGAGAAAAAATGCATAATTTGTCTCTTTGAACATAGTCTGATGTACAGTCCTCTCCCAGAGAACATGCACAGCCCCAGGGTATGAATTTCTCTTTAATTCTCCTAATTCTTTTCTTTACTGAATTTGGTCCTACTTTTCTCACATGGATCAGGTTGCGATTCAAATAAAACTGATTTTTTTTTTTCTCTGTTGCTCTTCAAAGTGATTTTCCCCAGCTTGGCTTCTGTCCTGAGTAAGATGTTCTGAGGATGTTTCAGGCCGGTGTCACTCAGAGAGCTGGGCAACAAAGGACATTCAAACAGTGCCTCGTAGAAAGAGAAATGGAGAGTTAAAAGGCTTGGTGGTTACTGAGCCCAAGTGTCTGCTGATGAAAACTATCCTGTTCTTAAGATTTCGGCAGACAGTCAGGAGATGGATATCTTCACCAGGAAGTCCTTTGGAAATTTGGATGACTTCAGCTGACAGCTACATTGGCTTACGTATACCTAGGAAGCAGAGCTGGGGGTGGGACATTAATGTAAAGGACCCTCTGTGCCAGGATGCCAGTGGGGAGGGTCAGATAGAACTGAAGCCAAAAAGGAAGGAAAGCAAACCCAGGTCATGCTTAACACCCTGGCTTCAGTGTCACAACAACTGCAAATGTGTTGGGGTCACTCACAATGTCTTCCAGATGTGGGATCCCATACCTCAGTACTACCCATACAGGATAAAGGACCTGAGGTACAGGGGAGGCATTTATAATGCCAGAAACTCTGTGAATCCTATGTTCACTGATCAGCATTCATTCTGGTATCAGTTTTCCTGTATAACCACATTTAATTCATGTCTATTAAGTCCCAAAGCTGGTAGAGAGCTAGTTTTCTATTTCCTTTTATAATTTTGATTACTCTGCTTATCTTTTCTGTGAATAGGCAGGGCAGGGAATGAGACTATATCTTCATTTAGGTGATAGATGCACAAAACTCTACAGTAGGAATGAATTTTTTCCCTTTCTTGGTCCTCCCTGTCTACAGAGGAAAAACACTGCAGTGCCTGGACCTTGGAGACACTACAGCTCTTGCAGAAGCAGAAGTGCAAAATGACAAAAGTGTCAGTCCAAGTAGTCAAGATATCACTGACTCTGGGCATGGAGTAGGTGTCTATTCCCTCATGGGCCAGCTGGCATTGGCCGGGCAATTTCACAAGCTTCAAGGTATCAAGGGAGCTCATAGTGGCGCTAGAGAGAAAAGATGGCACAGAGCACCAGCTTGGGTGCTTTCCACACAAGGCAAGTCAAGGGTAATGACATTCAGTAGTGAGGATTCAGGATTCAGTTAGCTATAGTTAACTGTGATCCAAAGGCACCAAATGCCAGAAACAAACATCGTAAGTACTTAACTTATGCCATTCTGAAGACCATGATGGGTTATTTCTGCCCCATCTCAGACAAAATGGGAATCACCATTTTTTTAACAGGTTTAGACTGTTCCCATTGTCTGTCAGTCACATGCCAGTCATCCTGGTCATCAGATCAAATATTGTGATGTAACAATGCCTAGTAGGCTTTGTTCTAGTAGGCTTTATTTATCTATTTAATAATGGTTCTAAAGAACAAGGAACTAATGTTTGCAATCTCCTGGGTCTATATTGTAGTTCTTACTTACTTACTTTATTTATTTATTTATCATTCCATTTGTCTACATCTCAAATGATATCCCACTTCTCAGTTACCCCTCCACCCCTTCATCCCATATGTGCCCTTCCTCTTCCACTTTGTCTATATGAGGGTGGTCCTCCACCTACTCACACTTTCCTGCCCCACTGCTCCTGCATCTTCCAGTGCTGGGGCATCAAACCTCCCAGAGACCAAGGGCCTTCTCCCCTCCCATTGCTGTCAGCCAAGGCCATCCTCTGCTCTATGTGTATCTGGAGCCATAGATTCTACCCACTTCTCCCAGAGTCTAGACCACCAACCAAGGAGTGTACCTGGAGGGATCCATGGCTGTAGTTCTTGTTCTAATCATTTATAGGCTACTATTCTCTCAGTGTGTCCAACTTAGAAATATATACTTTATTACAGGTACTAATGTATAGGAAAATTATACTAAATGCTAGGTTCACTATTATAAGATTTCATACATCCTCTGGGGATCTTGGAGGATAAATAAAATAGTCAACTGGCATAAAATGAAAGTTTCAATTTTGAGGACTTGGAAGTATAGCACTGTAAAGCACAAAGAATGTGAAGCAGTATATAAATTGACAACATCAATTTATTATTTATAACAACACTTTATTAGACAATAAAAACCCTAATAGCAATTATAGTTGGTTGATTGAGGAGTCTGTTCATGCTACTACAACAAACTGCCTTAGGTGAGTAATTTATAAGTGATGGATACACGCTCTTCTTAAGATATTCAAGATTAAGGTGCAAGTGGGTAGTTTGTTATAGATGGGACTTCTGCATGTCCTCCGTGGCAACAGGGCAGTCCCCTTGGGTCTTTCATGAGGACAGAACCTTCCAACCCCCTCCTACTGTTATCCCTCATCTCTCATATCAGCGGACAGCCCTCAATATAAGAGTTATGAAGAGCTCAGACACACCACAGCAGAGGGAAATCCCAAACTGGATCTATCAGGGTCGTATCACTGCTTCTATGGCATTATTTATCTATGAAAAGTCCCATAATTTTAGACCTAAAATGTCATTTTAGAGAGTTTACTATCAACCCACAGTATAACATTAAAAACAAATGTCCTAATAAAAACTCACTGCCCAAAATGGAAAGTATCAAGAATAAACTCAAGTTCCTTTTTGGTGGGGTGGGGAGTGCTCCTTTATAACTTAGCATTTTGAAGATGGCTTTGCTGAATTTCTAGGTGCATTTGTGCAAATGAGTATTAGGACTTTTTATACTTGGAAACATGCCTAAAGATGCTGCAGCAGATGAGGAATTTCAAAGCCCTGAGGCCTTCAATTGAAGGGATGCAGCAATGAGAGCTTCTTCTTCTTCTTCTTCTTCTTCTTCTTCTTCTTCTTCTTCTTCTTCTTCTTCTTCTTCTTCTTCTTCTTCTTCTTCTTCTTCTTCTTCTTCTTCTTTTTCTCCTCCTCCTCCTCCTCCTCCTCCTCCTTCTCCCCCTCTTTCTCCTCCTTCTCCTCCTTTTTCTTTTTTGCATTTCATCAGGCAGCTTGTGTAGCAGTGCAGGAAATGAGCCTGCACTGGGGATCATCTTAAAAACCAAGCTAAACAGTGATCGGCTCCTTCTGTGTATCATGGGATCAGCCCACATTCAACCTTAATCTCTTATACTTTTAAGGACAGCTACTATATGAAAAGAAGTCAGTATCAGAGTGACACTTTCATTCATGAGGCAAGCACTGCCCTCTATAGAATTTACACTCTATGGTTGGGAGGCAGACCCCAGCTTCTTGGAGCAAGATGGTAAACAGGGAGTACAACCCAACCCACCGCACTGCCTTCATCACTAGTGGAGTTTTATATACATTGAATTTTCCTCTCAACCAGATGTGGTCAGATGACACTAATAAACATAACTATAGTTTCAATTAAATTTATAGTAGCAAATACATTTCATTGAGCTCCTAATTTATGTCAGGCCCTATGCTAAGTATTTCATATATGCTATTTAAAAATATCTGCAAGAATCAATGTTCTCCAGTTTCATATTTGACCAATTGAAGATTAAAGTTTTTGTTAAAATAAAATACTTCCAGACTGAACTTGCATAGTTTTTCTTTCTTGTCGTTATTTCTTATGGCATATAGAAAATATTTGCATATCACTTATAACTTAATAATTAGCAAACAATTAATGAAGAAACACTAATGAATATAGGTAAATGAAGACATAAGTTATATGCAAATACTACAGCAACTTGTATGAAGGACTTGAACTTCTGAAGGTGTTAGAATTGATGGGGAAGGCATCCAGGAGTCAATCTATTGACTACTCTCATAAGCTCGATAAGAAAATGATACTTGGGCTGTTTAGATAATTGGCAAGGGGGGGGATGACACAGCTGTCACTTGTCAGGACTGTGAACAATATTGTGGTCGCTAGACTCCAGGATCTCAACTCTTTATGAAAAGACATTAGTGGCTAAGGAACTTAGGTAGAGATAACAGGGTCTGAAGGTGAACATATATATATATATATATATATATATACACACACACACACACACATATATACATATATATTTGTGTATATATATACACACACATATATATGTGTGTATATATACCCATACATACATATATATACATATATGTATATATATACATATATATATATATATACGATCTTGTCACTAAAGTATCTTTTCTTAAATACATAGCTAAATTTTTGCCATTGCTGTACATATATGTGTGTG
>NW_022196891.1:26630858-26636302 GCF_008632895.1 Mastomys coucha | reverse complement strand
CCCGTCACATCCACAGTACCATTTGCAAGCCTCCATCATTGTTGCCTCACACCTCTGGAAGTCAAGCATCAACTGATATGCTATTACCACCATCAGTGACAGACACTCAGTGGGTTAGAACGTGCAGATGGGGGAAGTATTGGGGAGAGCTAGTCTTCCTTTGTGTGAAAGGTCTGCATGTATTTTAATCAGCAATGGCAAAAATTTAGCTATATATTTAAGAAAAGACACTTTAGTGACAAGCTCGTGAGTATTTGTTTTACAAAGAAGTTGTAGGCTTCAGGAAAGCCAGGCACTCAGGACGGTCACCCCAGAGATTGTCCCCGAGCCTTTTCTTTTGTGCCTCGGCTTTATTTATGTGTTTTCTTTGGAGCTATTTTGCTTTCAAGTGACTGAATTTATCCACCAGATGGAGGAATGTGGCAGCCAGGAGTTTGTGATTGCATTGTCTTTTTTATTTTATTTTATTTTAATTTTATTTTACTTTTTGCTTTTTTTAAAAAAATTATTTTCATATATTTCATCTTCACTGCAGTTTCCCCTCCTCCTCTCCTGCCAGTCTCCACCCTTACCCTACTCCCAATCCACTCTTCTTTTGTTTCTCTTCAGAAAAAGGGCAAACCTCCCAGGGATATCAACCAAACATGACATATTAAGTTGTAATAAGACTAGGCACCTCACCTCATATTAAAGCTGGGCAAGGCAACTCAGTTGTAGGAAATGGGTCCCCAAAGCAAGTAAAACAATCAGAAAGAGCCCCTGCTCTCTCTGTTAAGGAATCCAATGAAAATACCAAGCTACAGAACTATAACATATATGCAGAGGGCCTAGGTTAGACCCATGTAGGCTCCCTGATTATCATTTCCATTTTAGTGAGCCCACATGAGTCCACAGTTTTTGGTTCGTGGGTTTTCTTGTGGTATCCTTGACTTCCCTGGCTCCTACAATCTTTCTTCCCTTTCTTCCCCTTCTTCCACAGGAATTGCTAAGTTCTGCCTAGTGTTTGGCTATGGGTCTCTGCGTCTGTTTCCATCAGTGATGGCAGGCTCTTTAAGCACTTCAAATCCACTTCAAACTCATGGGAAAGAACACTGAGTACATCTGTGTAGATAGGTACCCAAGCATAAAGTGAACTACAGTAAAGACATCCTGACCAAGTGCTGGTGGGTAGGACTCTCTGTCCCTGAGTCTCTCCCCCTTTCTTACCCTCGGCCTTCTGTTTTTGTTAACTCTTCTCACTCTTGCCCCATAATGGCTCCTTACACTCCTTATTTACAATTTCAAGGTTGTCACAATTATAAGGGAAATATTTTATCCTTTTTCTTGATTTCAGTCATTTCAGAAAACACTTTAGATCACCAAGGACTTCAGAGAGCTCTCCAGACAAGAAGACTTAGACCTGTTCAGTTATTTCTGAATTCATCGATTTGCATGACTACCCTATCTTCAAAATATAAAACAAGAGAAAACAGGAATAGGGAATGAGAGCGCCACATCAGTCTGCTCCCCTGAGACCTGTTAAGAAACATGGGCATTTAATCTCAGCAGGATTACCAAGCTGCTCAACATGGCCATCCTGGCAGGGGCACTAAACATCTTTATGAGAATGCTCGGGAGCTTTCTTAATGTGTAATCAAAATTATTGTTGCCTCATTAAAATATACTCCAGAATATGAACTGAAGGATAAACTACTAAAAGACAGAAATAAAGAAAATCAATGCACTTTTACTTAAGTCAGAAGCCAGAGCGAACACACAGTAGCAGATCTTTGCTGATCAAGCACAAGCTCAGGGTCTGTGACATACGATGATGTCACTAAGCATTTATATCTCAGCCAATAAAAAAGCAATTATTGAGAAAGGGTAGTAACCTTGGTTAGTGTAATAATGTTAGAATATAGCTTTCACACCCCCCCTTGTCATCTCTGTCCATTTGCAAGGCGTCGTCAAAGCTGAAAGTTAATTTTCAAGAAACACAATCTAAAGCAAGCTGTGCATTTCTACAGAGTCAGGGTTTTGCTTAATTAAAGAATTCTTTGATATTCTCATCAAGCAAAGAAGTAAAAAAAACATAGAATTCTTGAGGATGCCGAGGAGATTGGCAGTTTTATGACCTAGCTTATTATAATCAGTGCCTAATGAATGGCTCTTTAGACTCTGAGCAGTGTCACCTTGTGTGAAACTAACTCGCTTGCATTTTACCATGTTCTCTATAATGTTAAAAATAACATGTGCCCAGAACCTGGTGCTGTGTAATTTACTCAATCATTGTATTTGATGAGACAAGTGCTTTGCACAGATTGAGAAGCATTCTCTAAGTGTCATGGCATGACCTACCTCCAATTTACATGCAGACCAGTTGCCAAGGACCCAGCTATAGCAGGGAGTCACCGGGCAGGGTTTCTGCTGGGTGAGCTCTGTGGGGCATCGTCGACCGTCTCCTTGGGTTGGCATAATGATAAATCGAGTCCGGCTCATGCGACCTACGATAAAAAGGGAGGTGTCAGTTACTAGTGAAAGTTTGGCTTGGAAATGGAGGGAAGAATTGTTACCTCGTATGTTTTAAGTCTTCATTATCTGACACTGAACTCTGTCCTGCCCCACTCACTCCCTGGTTTTCTGCCATTTCAATTTAGATTTTTAGAGACATAAACTATTCTCAAGATTGATGTTTCAAGAGATCTGAAATTCTGCCCATCTTTACATCTGTTTTTAGGTCTGAATTCTGTATCTGTAAAATAGGCTGATTTTATAAGTGCTATAATGCCAATTTCCTTAACAAATATTAATTCATTAATCTTTATTATGATAAAGACATCTTGCTATGCATTAGATATAGTGGTAAAATAGCCATATACATCTTTTGCTTCTAACAGAGGTACAAATACTAGACACAAATAGAGAAAAGAATATGTTTTTTTTTTTTGTGTGTGTGTTAGGGTCTAAATTAGTGAGGTATGAATGCCACATAAGCCAAGTTACTCTAAGACATTCCACAGGTATGTCACTTCTCGAAGGTCTCAGTTTTCCCCAGTTAATTCAACACAGACAGTTTTCCTAAAGATTGTGCATGGATCCATTTATTTCTCCCTCTACTGAGCACAAGGAAAAATTGAAGGTTGGCTTATGCAGAGGAACCAATGATGCTTTAAGGTATATATATTCAAACAGAGGTACTCCATGTCACAGCGAAATGAAAGGGTGGATTTATGAGCGGCTAAGGAAATAACAGTGTCTTTTCCCATCACAGAAGCACTTCTAGGATAAGCTCAATGGAAATGTGAATGGAGTGGCATGAACTGTTTGGTCACGTCCCTTCTACTCTTTCCACGGCCCCCTTATTACTGGTTTTCTTTCTGATGAGTTCCTGACCCATTTAGTTCAGTTATTATCTAATACAATTTATCTTATTTGTGAATATGATATTAAGTTGCTACAAAATGAATTGTGATAGCATATTTGACACACGTTTAAGAAAAATCAGTTTTATGGGAATATGCACTGAGGCATCCCCCATGCAAGATTGGTTCAGAGACAGTTTTCTTGAAAAGCTGAACTTGAAACAGTTATACGCAGATGTGCTGTGAGAAGAGTGCTGTGTATGGAGGGGGAGGGGTGAGCAAATCTGATGACCTGGGGCTAGAACAATTGTGAGGAAGGGAAGGTCTAGAGAAAACCCTGGGGTCTTTTAGAAAACATGAAAGATCCTACATGTATATCCCAAGAGAAAGAGAACCAAGTTTTCGTAGCTTTTCCTTGAAAGCCTGGGGTAGCATACTTTCATAGGACCAGATTGGTCACTGTCAATCAGAATATTATCCCAGATTTTGGGGTCAAATACATCTCTATTTGAAGAAACTTAAAGAAAACCTGGTAGTTCCTGAGAATCTAAATTCTTTGGTGGTTGAGCCCTGTCACTAACATTGTACTCTCTATACATTAAGTACTAACTGAAAAGGTTGCTAAATAAGAGGGCTGGGGGTATAGCTCAGTGGTAGACCACCTGCCTAGCATGTGTAAAACCTTGAGTTATCATAAAATGATAGTGTCACTGAACATCCCCAATTATGTTTTTATTTCATATATTTTTTAAAAAACTACATTACACTAGGTTATCTGAAATGTATGAAAATACTATCAAAACACTTATTGAAGTGGTACCATGACTTGACAATATTCTAAACAACTTATATGTACGACCCTTATAATCAAACAATCATAGAAATGTTATCTGCCAGTATTACAAGAAAGAAAAATAAACCCTAAAGCACTGGAGTCAGTTGCCTAAAGTTAAACACTAGTCATGTGGAGAATAAGCATCACAGCTAAGATACTTCAACTATGCTGTCGGGTTGAAACTGCAAGAGATTGGGAGTGATAACTACAGAGGAAAGTTGTGCAAGACATCAAAGGAACTTTTTCCATTTGACAAAGGAATCTGTGTTGATGATGATATGGGATTGCTGAATTAGTGTGCATCTTGAGCACAGAGATCTTGTATATTCATTTAGACATCTCCCAGAACCACTAAAATCAAGCTATAAGGCAAGCATCATTTATAAAATGCTATCTATAGCCTATGAACATATTTGGGTCAAGATTTCATAGGACATTTGATCAACAACTCCACACATTTAAATTTCCTGTCAGTTTTATTAGCCAAAATTCATACGACCTAATATATCATAGCTGCATTGTTTTCTGGTTTTGTAATTATACTTACAATGTAATGATAAAATACTATATTTTATCATGACCAAGTAACTCTGGGCTTGTTTTCAACTATCAAGTTGGTGTACTGATGGCCAGTAGTTTAGAATAATTTTATTTATTTCCATTCAAGTGACAGGATTTTCTGTTGTAGATGAAAGTGGAAGAAATCTAGTAAGTGCAAAGGGGAAATTGATGGTGTTACAGGTGATACAAATAGAAAAGGGAGAATAATGGGGAGGGCGTTTTAGGTGGGGAATGAGAGAGAGGAGTAGTTAGGGAAATAACTAACATGAAGGATGTTTGAAAGAGCCATTTGGAAACCTAGTATTTTATCAGCTGTTCGTGTACTCACACGTGCACACGTGCACACAAAGACACACACACAAAGACACACACACACGCACTGTATTTATATCCATACAAAGCTGTTTAATTAAAGTTAACACTCCTCCCAGTACCCTAGGTTGTCAAATAAAAAGCTTATTGCCAGATGTGTGATTCCTTCCCTTGTGTTGTTGGTGACATGTGTCCCAGAGGACACCCCTCCCCCCATAATACAGACTGCTGCCACTCTTCTTTGTTGCCTATTGGATCTTGATGGTTTGATCTTCTTGTTAAAGATAATACTACACACATTGGTGTTAGGACATGGAGAATTGGTACTGGAGGATTGGTGCTGGTCATGGAGCTTCCTCCTTGTTGGTTAGTTTCCATAGTAACAGAAGGTGCTG
>NW_022196891.1:26606086-26630848 GCF_008632895.1 Mastomys coucha | reverse complement strand
AAGTCACCAACAGTCTTACTCAACTGCAAACATCATGAACTATAATGTGACCAGTGTGGCAAGTCATTGGGTACAATAGTGGTACAAATGGTACAGAGCTTCACAACCACTTTCTGATTGGATTTCAGGCCCACTCTACAGGAGGAAACATATACCCACACTGTAACTCTAGCCAAGAACCAATACTTCGGGAACTTTCAGGTCCAGATAATATTACTAAATGAACATAGTAAATTCATATCGCTCTACCCATAGATTAGTGAATTTCTCATACCTTATCAGTGAAGATATCAAGAAGTGAAGGAGGATCAGGGTGAACCAGTTTCTTTTCAACATGATAAGATCTCTGCCTTCATGAACTCAGAGTAGCAGTGGTGGTATGCAACAAGTCAAGCTAATTGATATTCTAGCAGGGAGAGAAGGCACTCCTGAGTGGTCCTCACCCAAACTGAGGAGCGGAGAGGAGGATGGTTTCTAGGGGAGGGAGAGTTGTTTTTCTTTAAGGGCATGTTCCCTGTTAGGTCAAACTTGCTCTGGTAATAGACCAATATTACGTAGCTCAAGTTGCACTTGTGAATTTTTAAAATAAAATAAAGAGTATATGAAGCTGGAGGCTGAGGGGGTGGGAGTGGATGGGAGGCATTATGGGGAGGAGGTGGGGGGGGGTTGGAAGGCCTTATGGGGAGGAAGGGATAAAGCGATGGGGGTTGATTGGGAGGCGTTATGGGAATGAAGAGGGTAAGAGTGACATTGTATGAAATTCTCAAAGGATTATTAAGAGTATTAAAAATGATGATGATGTTAATTTTTAAACCATGAAACCCTAAGGCCAGTCATCAGGAGTGTAACCACAGGGCTTACACTCTCTGTTGCTATCAAGATACAAAGATGAAATCTTCGAATGGGCCCATTAACAACAAGAAGCATATAGTAAATCTTTACTTAAGATACCTTGTTCTTCAAGGTTCTTTAAGGTTTAACATAAACATTTCTAGTGAAGGCAGGGAATCGTGAACAGGCTTGGAGATTCTACAGGCTTTCCCAATTCCCATTATATCACTTTTTCTTTTTAAGCCAAGAATATCTTCACTATATTGAATAGCCAATGCATTCCTACAATTAAAGGGTCACTGATTCTGAACTTTCAAGTTGAAAATGGAGCAAGAGGAAATGCAGATGACACCATGATATGGGCTTGATTCTGTAGTGTGTTATAGTTTGCCTATGTTCAGCCCAGGGAGTGGTACTATTAGAAGGTATGGCCCTGTTGGAGTAGGTGTGGCCCTGTTGGAATAGGTGTGTCACTGTGGGTGTGGGCTTTGAGACCCTCATCCTAGCTGTCTGGAAGCCTGTATTCTGCTAGCAGCCTTCAGATGAAGATGTAGAACTCTCAGCTCTGCCTGTACCATGCCTGCCTGGATGCTGCCGTGCTCCCTGCTTGATGATAATGGACTGAACCTCTGACCTGTAAGACAGCCACAACTAAATGTCCCTTAATTAAATGTCCTTTAAGACTTGCCTTGGTCATGGTGTCTGTTAACAGCTGTAAACAGTTCCAGGGTTCTGAGGATCCACTTCAGAGTGAATAGAACCCTCAGCCTACCCAGTCTCTCTTAGCAGTGATTATTGGAGACTACAAGCAGTAGGAGTCTTGACAACCAGGTTTATGATTATGAATCTTGCTGGGGAGCAAAAATATGGAAGGCATAGTCAAACTACAGGAATTAAAAATCACAGCAAGGATGGAGGAAGAAGATTTTTTAAAGCAGCTGAGGCACAGTGGAAAGAAACTGGGCTTGGCAGCAGTCATCTGTAGTTGGAAATAATTCTTTCAAATGAACAGCTAGAAAATGATGGGACTGTATGAAAGTCCTCTGAGCATGAATTTCCTGTTCTGTAAAATAAAACTAAGAATACAGGCCTTGTTATCTGAGGATAATTCAGGTTGGGAAAAATGTCATTTAAAAGTGAGTCTCTTTTAAATGGAAATGAAATTATTTTTAATAAGTACTAAAAAAAATGTTTAAATGGGATTCTTTTTCTGGAACTTAGAAGTCTGAAACTGAGTTTATCCTGTGCTGAGTACCATGCACACCATAATTATGACTGTGTGCTCACCATCAGGATAAAGCATAAATCAGCCATGTGGGTTTCTTACATAAGTTCCTGATTACACTATGAAAATCCATTTTCCACGACTGGTATTTGTAGCACGATCATAAAGTCTTTGATCTTTTAGTCACTTTTCATGTCTTGGCCTCCTTTGGATCTTCAGTGTGAAGACCACCCTTTCAATAATGCCTTTGCTGTGGGTCCCCATTCCACCTATAGCTAGGAATTGATTAACATTCCCTGACGAGTGGTAAAATGGCATGCTGACAGAAGAAGGCTGTGGAAAGGAGAATGGATTTTATAAGCTCATGAGCATCCTAATGTTATATAGCACACAGAGACCTAGACACTCATATTAAGAAGACTTGGGTGTGGAACATTCAGATGATGAGAATAAACTAGGTATATCTCATACTGCATATGAACATTCTACGAGGTATCTATAATATAGTAAAGTGTTTATGTTTTAACTTTTAAGATTATAATATAATTTACATTTTCCCCTTCTCTTTCCTTCCTTCAAACCTTTCTCCATACCCTTCCTTGGTCTCTTTCAAATATAAGCCTTCTTTTGTTCATCAATTCTTGTATATATCGTATATAGATATACATATATATATATATATACATATATATATATATGTATATATATATATATATATATTCCAAAATACAACTTGCTTAGTCTATACACTCTTATTTGTATATATGTTTTCAGGAATACTTCAAACAGGTTTGTGATGAATTTACAAGTCACGGTACCTGTTGATTCCTGTATCTTGTTGCTTATGGAGTGTCCACAGTTATAAAATTCATAACCTGCCACATTCCCTATATTCTGGCTGGCTTTTCCAGATGACAGTGAAGGGTGCTGCCACATGTATCCCAAGCTTCCATAGCGAGAAGGGGGAATTACTTTGGGCATGCTCTTGCCTTCTCTTGCTTGGACTTATGTTTCTCAATATAAGCATAAAAGAAGATTTCTCTTTTAAAAAACAAGCCTCAGACAACGGGAAAAAAAATCCAGCAGTCGCCCATTCTGCTTGTCCAGCTGGATCTCATTGCTCATCATGTTCTCCCCTGCAGCATGCTTCAGCTAAGAATTCTTCTGGAGTCTAAAGCAAAGTTGCAGAGTTAGCTGTTTGGGGTAACCATAGACAATTTTGATATGACTCAAGAAAATAACACAGGGGGTAGTGTTTGTATAGGTAAAGGGATGGTGGATAGAAAATGAGACTAACAAAAAAAAACATTGACAAAGATGTCCACAATCCTCCACAAGTTAGTGATAGGAAACATCTGAGCAACCCATATGAATCCACTGATCAATACCTGTGCACATAGCTTGCAGCCATGGAGATTTACTACCAAAGGAGCAATGGAACACCAAGTGACCTGGCCTTCTAACATTCTTACTAATATTTCTACTTTCCCTTCACAGTGATACCTTATTTATTTTTAATATGAGTACATAACCACCGGCTTGAAATGGAGTGTTTCATATGCAAGGAAACTTTGTGTTGTTGTTGATAATTTACTAGGAAAAGGATATAAAGCCACATAAGTGGTTTTCATGGGAGAAGGGCACAGACATGTTACTGTAAGTTAGTTTTTGCTAAAGGAAACTATGAAGTGTATGAATTTGGGTGACAAGTTCATAGGAATTCAGAGGGCAAGGCTAAAGGCAATATCAATCTTTCTCAAAAGACCAAGCAACTGAATTATAGCACCCAACACTCATGGCCAGGGCCAGATGAGAAAGCACTCGCTTTTGGAGTAAAGCCACCTGTGTTACAGTACTAACTGTGGTTCTTCAAAGATTATGTCATTTCTCTAAGCATCCATTAATCATGCCTTAAATCAGAATAGTAATAGGTGGGTGTTCCTGAAATGCAGCCCCAGTCTGATGTCCCGTTGAAGTGATTTGTTTGGTGGACTGATGGAATGCAGACTAGAGAATTACTGGGAGGGAGATGGAAACAGAGCAAGGAAGAGAAAGGAACTAAAGAAGAACAGATATGATCCCTGTATCTTGATATATGGATCATGGTAGCCATGGCACATGGTAGCCATGGCCATCTCCTTCCCTCAATAGCAAAGAGTGCTTTCCAGTGATGAGATTCTCAAGAACATGGGAACTACAAAGAAACATGGTGAAAGCTAGCAAGGTGAGCATGACCATCTGTCGGCTTCTCTCTCATTTCTCTTGTGGTTATGTACTACCATATGATTGAAGCTGTCCTTTAAAAAAAAAATCATCACCGGCGGTTCTTACATTAATATCAACTGTAGACATTGCGGGAGAGGAATTTGGGAGCAGGACTAATGCCTGACAATGCAGAGAAGTTTCAATGCTGAACAGTGATTTAAAACCAGCTCTTGACCACTGATTGAGCTTTGTTACAGATGAAAGATGTGTGGATAAGTCCCCTCTCAAGCTGCAGCCCATAGGCTCGAATGCTAGAGAAATTCCTTGGGTCCATCTGAAAACTGCTTCGAATTCCCAGACATCTTTTATCCTAGAGAACGCCCAACTCAGAAAGGCTAGAGACTGCAGAGGCGGCTGGTCTCCACCAGGATCATCTGTCTAAGAGCTAGGCTAGTTACTGGGGGAAGGAACAAGAGCATTTAGAGGTCAAGACAGACTGCACTATCAGAGGAGGTCTTTGAATGGTGGATGATTAAGTACTGTTACGATCTGCTTCGTGGCAAGAGCTCTAGGCTTTTGGTGGTAGACCATGACTTACCGGCTTGCCCACTGTTCAGTTCTCAAACATCACAGCAACTATGTGAAATACAAATGAAAACTGGCATGGTCCTATAATGCATATAAACTGTGTAAGTACTCAGGAAAAGATCCCCAAGCGTCCAAAGAGAAAAGGATGTAGAGAAGGATTTTAGCAATCTTGGAGCTGCTCTGTCCTTTCTTTTCTGAAGAGACCACCAGAGCCATTAATTTCTTGTCTATAATATTAATAGTTATCATCCTAGAAGACAGATGAGACATTACATCATATTCAGGAGAGTACGTTCCTAGGGATCTCTTTCTTCTTTTTTTTTTTTTCCAGAAAAAAATATCAATTCTTTGAGAATTTCATGTAATGTGTTTTGATTATATTCATCCCTCTTCCTATTTCTTAAAGCACTCATGTGCCCATTTTCCAAGGTAAGAGTTCCTCTGCTTACTCTGAAATGTATGTGTATATTATAATAATTTTCATCAAGTGGTGTAGCATCAAACCAAGATCATCTTCAAGGAAGTGACTCTAGAATATCAAATGTACAGGGCTACTAGCAGAACAAAAAGGTCCTTGGAGCTACCAGCACCCAGGTTCAAATGCAGCCTCTGCAGCTTACATACTCTGTCTCTTTGCTGCCTCTGTTACCACCTATTACCCAGCTCCACGTTAGGAGAACACACCATACAACCATTATGAAAAAGTTACTAAGGCAGATCTGGCATTGATAATTATGTTCTTGACCAATGAGTATTGAAAAAAAAAACCCACACTGATATTTCCCCATTTTATAGAATAAAATATCATGAGCGTCACAAAGGACCAGCTGGCATTTCCAGGCTCTGAAATTTGCCTTTGGAAAAGCAGGCTTTGAAGACAAGGTCCTGGGCCTTCGTGCCTAATTTTTCCCCATTCTTTCAAGCAGCTTCCTGATGTTGTGTTGTAAGAACCAACTATTCCATAGACTAACTGAGTCTGAATTTTATAACTATTAGTCTTGTGCCAAGTCAAGAAATCCACACCAGTCAAATTTTATGTAGATACTAAAGTAAAGGTTACTGATTTGCCTAGACATCTAGAAATATAATAATAATAATAATAATAATAATAATAATAATAATAATAATAATAATAATAATGATAGTAATAATAACAAGAAGGAAAGTTCTCATGCTTTCAAACTCTCATAAAATTAGTTTTGTTTTCATTGTGGTCTAAAATAGATGGGAAAAAATTACTTGACATCTGGGAAATACAAGAAGCAGGCTGGATTATATAGTAATGAAAAATAATATCAATTCATATACACTGAATGAAAAGTATCAAATAGTAAAGAAAGGAAACCCATATCCTGATATTAACATTTTTAGAGTCTTATTGGTTAAGTGATAATTATGAATAATTCATGATATGCTAAATATAGGGAGCTCTATATTCCACTGAGCCGATGAAAACTCAATAGACAAAGAACATGACTAATCCAAATATTAAGCTCTTCTATTACTAGCTTTGATCTTGGAGAGCTATCTAAAAAGATCCCTCAGAGAAGCTGAGAATCAGCCTCTCTCTAACCTGAAATAAATTGGATTCAAACTGTTCTGACCTTGAAATCTTTAACACAATTAAAAACTATGTGACAAACTCCAGGTGTGTGCTAAGGAGGCAGCTCACGAGCTTAGAAGATAAAGTCAGAACCGATTTCAAAATTTCCCTCAGTTCAGTGACATTCTGTGAGTTTGATAGTGAAGCGTGGCTCACTGGGCCAACAACCTGGTGAATTCATAAACAGAGGTAATTGTGTGAGCTTCTGCGTTTGATACAGCAGTCAGCCCAGGACTGCAGGGGCAGAAGGCTGACTCTCAGGTAACCCCTCACCCTCTTTAATGTGCCTGTGTACACTTTATCTCATCTTACCTCTCTGTCCCCTGGCCACAATCAGCAGGACAAAAAACCCAGCTCATACAGACGCTGGCACACCGCTTACCAGAGACAAGCCTGTCTGCAGTTATTTCCCAGCGATAACATGTAACCTTTCCAGCTCCAAGAATGAGCTTGTGCTGTGCGTGCTTGTATTTGATGGGTGCTGACTGTTATTCTTTCCAGACCAGGGCATGTGAGGATGAAGGCCTGACTTAAATACAGAATTTTCACAGCTTGGAGACAAGACAAGGAACCCCAAGGTTGTAGTAGGAAGGCTGCACTGGTGGGGAAGTTGGAGGGTGGTGGGGTATAATGCTAACCCTCATTCCTTCCACACAGTCTGAAGGGAGGCGCTTAGGAAACCAGAGGTCACGTATACAAGACCCCTGTGTACTGTGCAATCTACTCATTTATTTATCTATCAAATTCAGGCCAGATTTATACTCATTTTTATATTTCTGTCTGTAGGTTGTAACCTAAAGCCTTTTTGGAACACAAAAGGCTGTCAAAACTGCTTGTGGAATTAAATGTTGAACATCACTAGTTTGAAGGCCACACCTTTGCTATTCAAGTAGGGCAACTATACCAACTCCTCAGTGTCGCCCTCTCCTGACAGATTCTTGTAATTTTCCATGAATTTTAGTTTTATCACACCACTTAGTAGGCCTGATTCCTGTGTTGGTCCCATCGCTCATCTCTCCACTGGGATGCTGGGTTTTGAAGTTCGTATACTTTGTCCATGATCTTACCTGTTCCATGCAGTTCGTTCTGAGTTCTTAGAAAGGGGCTTTATATTCATTGTATCCAATGAGTAAAATACATGATGTAATTTATTTCTCCCCTTGACAGTTAGAGAAGACATCAGGAGATACCAGGATAGTAGGCATTAACTGTTCAAAACCTTTTCTCATGGCCAGAGGAATGACTGAACGCATCCACATCTTAATTACTGGCAGGTTTTCCAGAAGTCAGGGCTATGGCCGGTTTTTAAACTGTAGTTTTATGCCTAGCAGGTTAGAACACAAAGCTGTCTACAGATTAAGAAATAATACACCCCAAGAGATTATCCCATTTATGAAAAATTTGTTTGAATGGATGCCTATCTGATTCTATACTTGCATGGCTTTAGTTTAGAAAATAGCTTTTCTTCTGAAAAATTATATTTGTTTGTTACTCTGTGGGGTTTGGAAAGCTGAATTTAGGGTGAAGCTGGAATTATCTACATGTCTCCCACCGTGGGACTCAGGTTGGGGGGGTGTTTGTGGGGTTTCTTTTTTTTTTTAGATTTATTTATTTATTATATGAAAGTACATAGTAGCTGTCTTCAGACACACCAGAAGAAGGCATCAGATCTCATTTCAGGTGGTTGTGAGCCACCATGTGGTTGCTGGGATTTGAATTCAGGACCTTTGGAAGAGCAGTCAGTGCTCTTACCCGTTGAGCCATCTCTCCAGCCCTGTGGAGTTTCTGATAGACAGTTTCAGTGTGATTAGTCCTCCACATTAGCAAAACTGCTTGAACACAGAAAGCGACATTTTAACACTAAGCATCTGCTTCGGGGTTTTACATATAATGGCGAAGTGTTGGAATATCATGATGAGCTGCTATTACTCAGTGACTTGTTTCAGTGACACAATTAGGCTTTTCAGAAAAAAAAAAAAAACCAAACAAACCACAAGAAGTGTATTTTCTGTCTCCACCTGTTAGACACCTTCTTAGGTGTGGAGAGTAAAAAACTTTGTTACTTAGGTAGAGAGAAAGGGAACTCTCCAGTGACGGGTGGGTTGCCTTTAGGCTTAAGATCTCGGCTGCGGACTCCTCTCCCCTTGCAGCTTACTTACAGTCTAGAATCCCTTGGGGGAAGGACAAATCACAACTGAAGTTCTGGTAACCCATGAAGTGTGCCGCACTGGGACAGAGGAGACTAGAGCACCCCACAAGGGTGCTGGCCATCAGATGAGTATGGGTGGTAGCCATCAGATGGAGATGAAGGACGTGGCCATTAGGAAGCAGCAGAGGTGGTGATGCTGAGATGCTCTGTGTAAGGGGATGTGCCAAGGAGGAACCAGGTATGATCTGACCTAGAGAGTGCTGGGAAGAGTGTGTGCTGATGCAGAGGGAGGTGGCAGGGCAGAGGACGCAAAAGAGATGGACGGTGTGGGCTAGCTCTCTCCCCGGAGGGTCACCCTCTCAAGCAAACCTGTCCTTTAAGTGCTTTTGCATGTTATCCTTTACTGCTCAGGAGCAGAACATCCCACTAGAACCCTTGGTGAAACTGCCCTGCATATATGGCTGAGGTGTGTCACCTCTGGGCTGAACAGAGATGGCTGTGGTAGTAGGCATCCACATGTGAACGACACTATCGTCTGTGTGAATCTTCATTAGCATGCTCTGTCTTTTTTTTTTTTTTTGGTTTTTTGGTTTTTCGAGACAGGGTTTCTCTGTGTCACCTTGGCTGTCCTGGAACTCACTCTGTAGACCAGGCTGGCCTTGAACTCAGAAATCTGCTTGCCTCTGCCTCCCAAGTACTGGGATTAAAGGTGTGCGCCACCACCGCCTGGCAAGAAATCTGTAACTGGTTGTGATCAATTAGTTGTAAATACCACTACTCTCCGACCAACCTTTTTTTCTTTATTTTATTAGATATTTTCTTTATTTACATGTCATATGATTTCTCCTCTCCCAGTTTCTCCTCCAAAAAAAAAAAAACCCCCCAAAACAAAAAAACAACAAGAACAAACTCCTGTTCCCTCCCCACCTCCCTGCTCGCCACCCCAACCCTCTCTTGTCTTGTTCAGTGTCTGTTTACTATCAGTGGTCCTCTGGCTAGACTATAAGAGGCATGGGATCAGGGAAACTATCACTCGTTCCACTGTGGCCCCCTTAAGACCCACCTTACGTTGTCAAGCCCATTTATAGTTGTTTAATGGATATATGAACATGTGAGCAATTAGAAGTCAATAGGAAGAGACTCGATGACGCGTTCACTAAGATATCACTTAGGTTAATACCAAAGCATGTTGAGTTAGGGGCTAGAGAGATGGCTCAGTGGTGAGGAGAACACATTGCTCTTGCAGAGAACCTGGATTGTTTCCAGTAGCCAAGGCCAGAGGCTTACAATTATCTGTGACTTCAACTTCAGGAGATCTGATGCCCTCTCCTGACCTCTCTGAGAACTTGCACTCATGCACAGACACAAAGACATAAATATCTACAGGGTTAAAAAAAAAATTACAAGAATAGTGAGTAAAGTAAAAGGATGGTTTATAAAAGTTAGAATAAAAGTGACCAAGTCTATTGGAGAAGTCAAACAGGTAACCTAGGGGCTTGGGATCTGCAGTGGTGGATAAGGAGGTAGAAATAAAAGCAAACATTCCAACAATGCAGGCGGTATACTGTATATGCTGGAGAGCTCTACACCAATTTGATACAAGCTAAAGTCATTTGAGAGGGGGAGCCTCAATTAAGAAAATGCCCCTATAAGATTAGATGGTGGCAAGCCTGAAGGGCATTTCTTAATTAGTGACTGATTGAAGAGAACCCAGCCTATTGTGGTCATGCCTTGCCTCGGTTTTATAAGAAAGCAAGCTGAACAAGCCATGAGGAGCAAGCCATTATCAAGCATCTCTTTATAGCCTCTGCATCAGTTCCTGCCTCCAGGTTTCTGCCCTGTTTGAGTACCTGTCCTGACTTCCATCAGGGATAAACTGCAGTGTGGAAGCATAAGCTGAATAAACTCTTTCTTACCCAACTTGCTTTGATCATGATACTTCATTACAGTAATACACACCATAACTAAGATACTGTGTGACTTTTTAAACCTTATGGCAAACCATAAACAAAACCCCTGTGTGGTTTAGCATTCCAGCACTGTAAGATATACCTGAGTTCAAGTTTATAAAGAGAAGGTATGCATTTTGCCTCCTGCTGTTAGAGGCTTCAGTCTAACCCAGTTGCCTGGGGCACATGGTGGCAAACTTCAGCCAAACCTATGTATGATAGAGCAAAACTGCTGACTCCAGCAAAATTAAACACCTGAAGAGCTGCAATCTGAACCTGGGTTGATCTGACTTTGAAATTGTCTCTCCTGGAAGCCGCCTCTAAAGCATGGTTTAGGAATTGTATAGAACAATAACTAGCTCAGGGTCCTAAGACATAACGTTTGTTTTCCTGAGGCTTTTGTTTATATTTGTGCAGAAGATTACAGTGTGTTAGCTATTAGTATTACTACTACTACTACTACTACTACTACTACTACTACTACTACTACTACTACTATTGGAATCTGAGATTCCCATTCTTTTATTGTGAGTGATGCTCTTTGTAAAACAACCATTGTCCTTAGCTACATTTTCCCAGTGCACATCATGGCTTCCATTTTCATCTCTATCCTCTCTAGGATCTTACAGTAGAGTTCTCAGAGGAGCTCCTGTTGCAGGCTGACTCCTGCTTAGCCAAGACTCCACTGAACCAAGACTAAGTGTGGATAACCCAACTCTGCCCATTTGTACAGTGTAGAAAGAAACTCAAACCATAACCATCTCAGGACTTCTAGAAAACAGCTTTGGAGTATTGCTGGTGAGTATTGAGATTCAGATCTTAATGTCTTCTTCTACCTGGTCCCTTATTCCTCCTCTACTTGTTGACTAACCATGATATCAAGATTTCTTCCTAGGTTTCTACTCTAAGTTTCTGACATTTACTAGCTGATAAACTGCAACCTTTCAAGACTCTAGTCCATCCTGTGTTCATTGCCTAGGATGTGGGAAGCAGCTGGCTCTCTCAGAAACAATATTTCCTGTCATAACCTCCTTGCCCTGAGTTGGGAACAATGACTACACCTTCTCTCATATAAAAAATACATAAGGAAGGGAAGCACACTACTTCCAACATGACTCATAAGAACATCACAACAATGTTACCATCCAGGGAAATGATGTTGACATTCCAGGGTCTCTGTCAGCTCATGTGATTGATGAACTCTTTGAAACAGAAACAAGCCCTTTCTATACATGGGTAGAAACAAGTTTTGAGTCACTGTGTCCAGTTCTACTGACATAACACATAGTCTAAAACCCCATGTTTTCAACTGGTAGAGTATAGGATTTTCTGATGGGATATTGACTCACAGTTTAGCCAGCTCTTCTGTGACCTCCCACTGTTAGAGTCATTTCTTCCACCCTTGCTGATCCCTCAGCATGCTTAGAGGTCTTTTCTCCTCTGGATCAGCCCTGTGTTAGCTTCACCTGTTCACTATAGCTTTTGCCAGTTGTCAAGATACTTTTAGGAGTAGGAACAAACAGGGGGAGCCAAATACCTCCTTGGCCACAGGTTTGTGAACACTCTGTCCATGTTGTCCATCCTGAGAGCTGACAGTTGACCACACATTCCACCAGACAGGGAATACTCATCCTCTGGGGTTTTTCCAGATTACGCTGCAAATGCAATGAGATACATCTTCAATACTAGCCAGATGGTTGGTTATTCATTTACAGGGGAGAGTGCCCTTTATTCTGTAATAACCTTTCCATGTTGTGGTGTGAGAACAAACACCCATTGTCTTATAAATTGGTAGCTATCAAAACAACTATTGTTATTTCACTAGTGATGTTTGGTCAGCCAAAATTTCATACTATGAGCTCTGAACCCTAGCAAAGACCCATCACTCAGGTGCTAGGAAAATATGAAGTCACATGACGCAGAGATCTACCATGTCGTTCAGTCAACAACAAAGTAGGAAGGTATGTCATCACTCCATACAGACATCCTGGGATGGGCTGACAGTATACAGAGAGATTAAAATTATCAGCAAGGCTAGTAGTACTCAGAACAGGAACAGGGATAAAATAAATGATTCTTCTGAGATCCCAAATGACCAAGTGGGCAATATAATCACAGTTCTAATTAGTCAACAAAATGATGACAACAAAACAGTTTGCTTTCTTCCCTGAAATCAGTGTTTAGATATAATTTATATATTGTATTATGATCAAAGTGGAAGATATTTCAGTGAAGGAACAAATTACCCAAGAGTCAGAGAGTGAATACTGAGATCTGTGTGCTGTGTGACTCTAATAGAATGTATGTTTAATTAGGAAAGCTTTGGCACCTAACACATGTTAAATAATATTAGTACATCTACTCAAAGCTAAAATTAGTTATCACAGCATGATGACTCTCTAAGTGACTAACACAGAAAGCGCCATAAAGGAATCTGTGACTCTTGATGTGATACAGATATGCTATCTAGATTAATAATTGAGGACTTCTTTAAATGAATAGTCACTAAATATCTGTTTGATACATGCCATTTAGAAGACAAGGAAACTGATTTTTAGTAAGAATAATTTACATCTCTTCTTGCATCAAAAGAAAATATTTTTTGTACACACATAGGCAGCTCAACACTAATAGCTAAAGGGTTCATAAACAAAACAGGGACAAAAATAAAATCAGCAGCTCACCTGAACTTCTACAGTCCAACAGTGTGCTCCTGTTAGCTAAAACACCCTTATCATTTATGCACTGTGAAGGAATGTTAACTTGGTGGGGACAGGTCTGAGCGTGACCATTGTTTATCTGGAACAGTAGTAGATGGTTGACTTCTTTCTTGAGGCAGTCAGTGTATTAGAGACAGACTAGAGGAAATAAAGTCTTCAAATAAAGCAATGGCAGTTGGCCAATAGTTGTCTATAGAATGTGAGCCATTTTCAGAATGTTATAGATTGGGGTACCCAGTCTTGGAAAGATTGGTTTATAGTCAGCATCAGAGATGACAGCTGTACTGCTGGTTAGGGAGTGTGACAATACTGATATTTAGGGTTGTTTTATGCATGGCAAGGAAGTCTTTGTTTTAGTTTCTGCTGAATCCTCTAATACAACAACTGAGAAAGACCTTTGTTACCCTGTCAACATGTTACAAGCATTTTTGTAGATGCCTGTGATTACTGGCACCCTATCAATCCTGCAAGTTGTTTCTGTGACACATGCAATGTAATAATATGCCTATTTCTACTGAGCTCTTCTATATGCTGAATTTACATCTGGGAAGGGAGGGTCAGCTTCTTTGAAATGGGTCTGACTGTAGCTTTTCTCCAAATTCCATAAAATTAGAAAAAGTCAGAACCTCCTAATTTGAAAACTTACTTGGAGGTCTTTTGCATAGATTGAGAGAGAGGAAAAAAGATCATTGTACAGTTTATCATCTGGTGATTATTTGTGAGGAAATTGTCAGTGTTTTCTACATCCAGGGTCAGCATCTATCCTGTGTGAAGAAGATGTGCTTATCACACAAGCAAAATGAGTCACCTGTCAATATAAGAAGTCACACCACAAGTAGTAAAGGCACTAACCCCAACAGTTTGCTGAAAACCAGGTATATTTTAACAAGTTCTCGGGAGTAATGAGTTCGTTTCTTACTCTTTTGAGTAAGTCTAATCCAGTGACATACAACGGCAGCGCAGCACTTCTTCCGTCAGTGTCTGCAATGTCTGTCAGGTGTTGTGACGCTCGAGGACTAAGGTTAAGAGAGCCTATCCCACAATCCCACAGGAGTTACCTGCTCACAGTGGTCCATGCTGACAGGCTTGCCATCACTGCGCACACAGCTCAGCAGGCGGGTCCTCACGCCCTGGCCACAGGAAATGTTTTCACTCAGCTGGCATGTGCTCCATTCTACAGGAAGAGGACTATAAACACTGAGTTTCAAAGGTCTAGGTTTGTTTGCCAACCACACCCAAGCTCTGATAATCTGTATAGGTGGAAGGGAGAAGTCCACAGACAATTTTATAACTTCCTGAGTCTCTTTGCAATGCCTCATACAATTACTGTGTTAGAAAACAAATGTGTAAACAAAACTGAAATACACAGACTGCATGAATGTAGTGTTTGTTTTCTAGAGGTAAAACAAAACAAGATACAAAGCAAAATGATTATACTGATCATTTGGTAGGATAGGAGAGACACTAAGCAGAAGAATAAAGAAATACTAGTTTAAGAAAAAAACTATTTGTTACAGACAAATGAGAGAGAAAACAATCAAGCCATGGCACCAATTTTGTTTGTGCCCCAGCCCCATATTTCCAAATCTTAACTTCCAAGGGGGTCGAAGTAAGGAGTGGAACCTTGTGATAGTGATTGGATCAAGACAGTGGAAAGCTCAGAAATGGGATTAAAGTCTTTGGGAGAGACTCTAGGGAGCGTGTCAGGAGACATCCTGAGAAAGTGCTATCTGTGGGAATGTAAGGTTTATAGGATTGCCTAATGGTATTTTAAACTGATCATGGCCTTGTAAAGTAATTCATCCTGCCCTCATAATTAATAGGACTTAAAACAACCAAGAAAGGAAAACTTTCCTTATAGGCATGGGTATGAAAGATCCTTGACTGTTAATAAAAACATCTTCAAAAATATTTCTCTCTCTCTCTCTTTCTCTCATATATATATATATATATATATATATATATATATATATATATAACCAACTAATGTATAGTTAAAGAAAAATTGGGGCTGCAGGGATGGCTCAGTGGTTAAGAGCACTGACTGCTCTTCCAGAGGTCCTGAGTTCAATTTCCAGCAACCACATGATGGCTCACAACCATCTATAATGGAATCTGATGCCCTTTTCTGGTGTGTCTGAAGACAGCTACAATGTATTCATATATATAAAATAAATAAATAGTTCTTTGGAAAAAAATATGCTTTTCAATATGGTACATTTTTGTTGTATTTCTGAAGAATTGCTATAGAAAATAAAGACTCAAAGAAAAAGTATGAATCTACCATGCTGTCATTCATCTATGAAAGAACTAGACACTTGCACCATGAGTGATCTCAGCTGTTCCAATGTGCATGAAACAGGGAAGTTTTTGGCAAAGCATCTTGCTTGTGTAAGCATACTATGGTATGTTCCTAAGTATTGATGCCAATGCTTAGACCTACCATGCTCATGTATTTGGTAGCATTTTTACATATCCCCTGGTGGGGAGATGGTAGGGAGATGGTAAGTGTTAATAGCAACTTTCTTGGTTTAGGCACTGCCTGTATGCTAAGGCAAACATAGTGGCTAAATAATTCATTTATAATGTGATTCTTACTGCTTCTCTACCTCTCTACTATCCATGACTGGTCAGGACTCCCATTTTTTTTTTTTAAATTTACCTATGGGGAAAATATATTGTAGACGAGTAATATACCGAAACAATGAAAAACATGAAATAAGCATACTTTACTGCAGTATCTTTTAAAGCCATGCTGTTCTTCAGAGATTATGGGTGGCCTTGATGCATCTATAAGCCATGAATGGATGTTTGTTTTCATGAAAGTCAGCTGGAGGGTGGGACCAGCCAGGAAGCACAGGCTGCAGAAGCAGCAGGGCATCTGGGACAGGATCCTTTCTACCTTCCTCTACAACTAGGAGGGAGGGCAAATCCATAGCCCTCTGTGCACCTTTCCTGCAATTGGAGAGCTTGTCTCAAGGGAGTGCTCTGACCACAGGACTCAGGAGGGACAGGGACAGCTGATCCACAGCCCTCTGTGCACTGGTCTTACCAAAGGAGAGCTGATCTCCCAGAAGTGCTGACACCAGCTTACAGACCCACAGGAGAAACAAGCTCCAGCCAGAGACAGCAAGAACATCTAACACCAGAGATCAACAGATGGTGAAAGGCAAATGCAAGAATCTTACCAACAGAAACCAAGACTACATGACTTCATCAGAACCTAGTACTCCCACCACA
Organism: Mastomys coucha; assembly: GCF_008632895.1. Lineage (NCBI taxonomy): Eukaryota > Metazoa > Chordata > Mammalia > Rodentia > Muridae > Mastomys > Mastomys coucha. The sequence goes on along the minus strand of NW_022196891.1, from coordinate 26,614,338 downwards.
GCAAGTCCTGGATATCCCAAAATACCAGAAAAGCAAGATTTGGATCTAAAATCATATCTCATGATGCTGATAGAGAAATTTAAGAAGGACATAAATAACCCCCTTAAAGAAATACAGGAGAACATAGGTAAACAGGTACAAGCCCTTAAAGAGGAAACACAAAAATCCCTTAAAGAATTACAGGAAAGCACAACCAAACAGGTGAAGGAATTAATCAAAACCATCAAGGATCTAAAAATGGAAGTAGAAAGAATTAAGAGTTCACAAAGGGAGACAACTCTGGAGATAGAAAACCTAGGAAACAAGTCAGGAGCCATAGATGCAAGCATCATCTACAGAATACAAGAGATAGAAGAGAGAATCTCAGGTGCAGAAGATACTATAGAAAACATTGACACAACAGTCAAAGAAAATGCAAAAGGCAAAAAATTCATAACCCAAAACATCCAGGGAATCTAGGACACAATGAGAAGACCAAAACTAAGGATAAAAGGTATAGAAGAGAGTGAAGACCTCCAACTTAAAAGGCCAAGAAATATCTTCAACAAAATTATGGAAGAAAACTTCCTTAACCTAAAAAGAGAGAGAGAGAGAGAGAGAGAGAGAGAGAGAGAGAGAGAGAGAGAGAGAGAGGCCCATGAACATACAAGAAGCCTACAGAACTCCAAGTAGTTTGGAACAGAAAAGAAATTCCTCTAGTCACATAATAATGAAAACACCAAATGCACAAAACAAAGAAAGAATATTAAAAGCAGTGAGGGGAAAGATCAAGTAACATGTAAAGCAGACCTATCAGATTTATACCAGACTTCTTGCCAGAGACTATGAAAGACAGAAGATCCTGGATTGATGTCATACAGACCCTAAGAAAACACAAATGCCAGCCCAGGCTACTATACCCAGCAAAACTCTCAATTACCATAGTTGGAGAAGCCAAAGTATTCCATGACAAAACAAAATTTACATAATATCTTTCAACAAATCCAGCCCTTCAAAGGAAAATAAAGGGAAAATTTCAACATAAGGAGGGAAACCACATCCTAGAAAACAGCAAGAAAGTAATTTTCCAACAAAACTAAAAGAAGATAGGCGCATGAACAGAATTCCAACTCTAACAACAAAAATAACAGGAAGCAACAATTACTTTTCCTTAATATCTATTAATATCAATGGACTCAATTCCCCAATAGAAAGACATAGACTATCAGACTGGGTATGTAAACAGGACTCAACATTTTTTTGCATCCAGGAAACCCACCTCAATGACAAAGACCTTAGAATAAAGGGCTAGAAAACAATTTTCTAAGCAAATTGTTCCAAGAAACAAGTTGAAGTAGCCATTCTAGTAACGAATAAAATTGACTTTCAACCTAAAGTGATCAAAAAAGATAAGGAGGGACACTTCATACTCATCAAAGGTAAGATCTACCAAGATGAACTCTCATTTCTGAACCTCTGCGCTCCAAATGCAAAGGCATCTACATTCATAAAAGAAACTTTACCAAAGTTCAAAGTACACATTGTGCTTTACACAATAATAGTAAGAGACTTCAACACCCCACTCTCTGAAATGGATAGATCATGAAAACAGAAACTAAACAAAGATACAGTGAGACTAACAGAAGTTATGAAACAGATGGATTTAACAAGTATCTATAGAACTTTTTATCCTAAAACAAAAGGATATACCTTCTTCTCAGCACCACATAGTACCCTTTCTAAAATTGATCATATAATCAGTCACAAATCAGGCTTCAACAGATATAAGAAGATTGAAATAATTCCTTGCATCCTATCAGATCACCATGAAATAAGGCTGCTCCTTGATAACAACATAAGCAATAGAAAGCCCACATACATGTGGAAGCTCAACAATACTCTACTCAATGATAACTTGGTCAAGGAAGAAATAAAGAAAGAAATTAAAGACTTTCTAGAGTTTAATGAAAATGAAGCCACAACGTACCCAAACTTATGGAACACAATGAAGGCAGTCCTAAGAGAAAAACTCATAGCTCTGAGTGCCTTCAAAAAGAAATTGGAGAGAGCATACATCAGCAATTTGACAGCACATCTGAAAGCTCTAGAACAAAAAGAAGCAAATTCACCCAAGAAGAATTGAAGGTAGGAAATAATCACATTCAGGGCTGAACTCAACCAAATAGAAACAAAAAGAACTATACAAAGAGCTAACCAAACCAGGAGCTGGTTCTTTGAGAAAATCAACAAAATAGATAAACCCTTAGCCAGACTAACTAGAGGGCACAGAGACATTATCCTAATTAACACAGTCAGAAATGAAAAGGAAGACATAACAACAGAAACCGAGGAAATCAAAAAATTATCAGATCCTACTACAAAAGCCTATACTCAACAAAACTGGAAAACCTGGATGAAATGGACAATTTTCTAGACAGATACCAGGTACCAAAGTTAAATCAAGATCAGATCAATGACCTAAACAGTCCCATATCTGCTAAGGAAATAGAAACAGTCATTAATAGTCTCCCATCCAAAAAAAGCCCAGGACCAGATGGGTTTAGTGCAGAATTTTATCAAATCTTCAAAGAAGACCTAATACCAATACTCCTCAAACTATTCAACAAAATAGAAACTGAAGGTACTCTACCCAATTCATTCTATGAAGCCACAATTACTCTTATACTTAAACCACACAAAGACCTAACAAAGAAAGAAAACTACAGACCAATTTTCCTTATGAATATTGATGCAAAAACACTCAATAAAATTCTTGCAAACTGAATCCAAGAACACATCAAAACGATCATCCATCATGATCAAGTAGACTTCATCCCAGGGACACAGGGATGGTATAATATATGGAAATCCATCAACATAATCTACTATATAAATAAACACAAAGAAAATTATGATCATCTCATTAGATGCTGAGAAAGCATTTGACAAAATCCAACATCCCTTCATGATAAAAGTCTTGGAAAGATCAGGAATTCAAGGTTCATATTTGAACATAGTAAAAGCAATATACAGCAAACCAGTGGCCAACATCAAACTAAATGGAGAGAAACTTGAAGCAATCCCACTAAAATCAGGGACTAGACAAGGCTGCTCACTCTCTCCCTACCTATTCAATATAGTACTTGAACTCCTAGCCAGAGCAATTAGTCAACAAAAGGACATCAAAGGGATATAAATGGGAAAGGAAGAAGTCAAATTATCACTATTTGCTCATGATATGATAGTATACTTAAGTGACCCCAAAATTTCCACCAGAGAACTCCTAAATCTGATAAACAACTTTAGCAAAGTAGCTGGATATAAAATTAATTCAAGCAAATCAGTGGCCTTCCTTTACACAGAGGAAAAACAGGCTGAGAAAGAAATTAGGGAAATAACACCCTTCACAATAGTCACAAATAATATAAAATACCTTGATGTGATTCTAACTAAGCAAGTAAAAGATCTGTATGAAAAGAACTTCAAGTCTCTGAAGAAGGAAATCGAAGAAGATATCAGAAGATGGAAAGATCTCCCATGCTCATGGATTGGTAGGATTAATATAGTAAAAATGGCCATCTTGCCAAAAGCAATCTACAGATTCAATGCAATTGCCATCAAAATTCCAACTTAATTCTTCACAGACTTAGAAAGAGCAATTTGCAAATTCATCTGGAATAAAAAAAAAACCTAGGATAAGTGAAGACTATTCTCAACAATAAAAAAACTTTGGGTGGAATCACCATCACTGACCTTAAGCTGTACTACAGAGCAATTGTGATAAAACTACATGGTATTGGCATAGTGACAGGCAAGTAGATCAATGGAATAGAACTGAAGATCCAGAAATGAACCCACATACCTACGGTCACTTCATTTTTGACAAAGGTGCTAAAACCATCCAGTGGAAAAAAGACAGCATTTTCAACAAATTGTGCTGACTCAATTTGCAGCTAGCATGTAGAAGAATACAAATAAATCCATTCCTATCTCCTTGTACAAATCTCAAGTCAAAGTGGATCAAGGACCTCCACATAATACCAGATACACTGAATCTAATAGAAAAGGAAGTGGGGAAGGGCCTCGCGCACATGGACACAGGGGGAAAATTCCTGCAGAGAACACCAATAGCTTATGCTCTAAGATCAAGAATTGACAAATGGGACCTCATAAAATTACAAAACTTCTGTAAGGCAAAGGACACTGTCAGTAGGATAAAACACCAACCAACAGATTGGGGAAAGATATTTACCAATTCTATATCTGATAGAGGGCTAATATCCAATATATACAAAGAACTCAAGAAGTTAGACTCCAGAGAACCAAATAAGCCTATTTAAAAAATTGGGTACAGAGTTAAACAAAGAATTATCAACTGAGGAACATCGAATGGTATTGGTGAAGCACCTAAAGAAATGTTCAACATCCTTAGTAATCAGGGAAATGAAAATCAAAACAACCCTGAGATTCTACCCCATACCAGTCAGAATGGCTAAGATCAAAAACTTAGGTGACAGCAGATGCTGGCATGGTTGTGGAGAAAGAGGAACACTCCTTCTTTGCTGGTGGGATTGAAAGCTGGTACAACCACTCTGGAAATCAGCTTGGCGGTTCCTCCGGAAATTGGACATAGTACTACCTAATGCCCCAATTATACCTCTCCCGGACATATACCCAGAAGATGCTCCAACATGTAATAAGGACACATGCTCCTCTATGTTCATAGCAGCCTTATTTATAATAGCCAGAAACTGTAAACAACCCAGATGTCTCTCAAGAGAGGAATGGATACAGGAAAAGTGGTACATTTACACAACGGAGTATTATTCAGCTATTAAAAATAATGAATTTGTGAAATTCTTAGGGAAATGGATAAATCTGGAAATTATCATCCTGAGTGAGGTAACCCAATCACAAAAGACTACACATGGTATGCACTCAGTGATAAGTGAATATTAGCCCAGAAGCTCGGAATACCCAAAATACAATCCTCAAACCAAAAGAAACTCAAGAAGAAGGATGACCAAATTGTGGATACTTTGTTCCTTCTTAAAAAGTGGAACAAAATACCCATGGAAAGAGTTGCAGAGAGAAACTATGGAGCAGAGACTGAAGGAATGATAATCCAGAGACTGCTCCATCTGGGAATCCTTCCCATATTCAATCATCAAATCCAGACATTATTTTGGATGACACCAAGTGCTGGTTGATAGGAGCCTGATATAGCTGTCTCTTGAGAGGCTCTGACAGTACCCAACTAACACAGGGGTAGAGGCTCACAGCTATCCATTGGACTGAGCACAGGGTTCCCAATGAAGGAGCTAGAGAAAGGACCCAAGAGCTGAAGGGTTTGCAGTCCCTTAGGACGAACAACAATATAAGCTACCTAGTACCCTCAGAGCTCCCAGGGACTAAACCATCAACCGAAGAGTACACATGGTGGAACTAATGGCTCCAGCAGCACATGGATAGCAAAGATGGCCTAGGCAGTCATCAATGGGAGGAGAGGCCCTTGGTCCTGTGAAGTTCTATGCCCAAGTGTAGGGGAGTACCAGGGCCAGGAAGTGGGAGAGGGTGGGTTGGTGAGCAGGGGGAGGGGGGAAGGAACAGGGTTTATTTTATTTATTTATTCTTTTATTATTTTTGGAGGGGAAAATGGGAAAGGAGATATCATTTGTCATGTAAATAAAGAAAATATCTGATAAAAATAAATAAATTATAAAAAAGAAAGTCAGCTGGAACTAAGGTCTCAGTGTTTCGTATCCCATACATATGTTGTCCTCTCCCTCCCCAGTGCTAGGAAAGCATGCACACACCAAGATTATCAAAGTTCAGGGAAAACAGTCCTAGTGGGATTCAACTTTACCTGTCAGATTGTACTGGAACTGGAAACAGTTTTCATTGAGTATACAGGGTCGCACCTGCGAGTCTTCCCCACACGTTCTTGCGTTCAGCGAGGGTCTCAGCAGATGCCGAGTTCTTCTCTGCATTGCATGGGGGTCACATGACTATGAAAGGGACGAGCAGGCAGACAAGGATCCAAGTGAATGAGACATTATTTGGTTATACGTGCACACGCAGACACTGAACAAGTTACAGAGAGGGAACTAGTTACAGCAATGAGGCTGTGGCTACACCTGCAAATGTTACAGCTTGTGGTTAGAACAGAGAATGATTCTGTGATGCAAGGTGGATTGTCTTCTACATCCATCTCATCTAACAGCCAATATATTTCATCTTTAAATGAAAAAAAAATGACTTCAGTTACTCTAGTACAACAGAAATAATTACACAGAATATTAAAATATGAAAAATATTTGCAAAAATCACAGGATAAACAGCTCCACATAAGAATAAAATTATAAAATTAATATGGATAAAGTAGAGCCTTCTTTCTATTTGGTAGCTCTCTGACCCAAGGGGATGAATCACTATAAGCTTGTCCAACTCCCTCAAAATAAATGTATAAATGCAAATCCAAAGATTTAATGAAAAACCATCTTCACCTGGGACCATATGTCCCCGCAATAGTTTTGGGACACTTAATAATGCTAGAGCCAGATAAATCTATTTGCCACATCTCATACAACTGGCCTACCCACAGAAGTGCTTCCAGTTCCTCCTTGGGAACAACCTTCATTCAAATGTCCTTCAAACCCTTTTCTTCATCTTCCCCATAGAACTTAGTCCAGGATTACTAACCCCACAAGAACACCTCTAATGATGCTAAATTCTTTTCTTGTGTTTTGAGAAAGTTTCACTTATGTTCATGGATCTGTTGATGGATTCAATTCCAAATACATCTCTCTTTATATGGATACTATTTCTTTATTACCCTCTGTCTTCTTTTTCTTTAAAAAAAAAAATCATTAGGGCACTAGGGACAACAGCTTCTGCTTCTCTTATAACCCAGTGAAAATTTGGAATAAACTATGTAAAACAGTTTTCTAATAAATATCACAAATACATTCACAACATGCAATTTCAGATCCTAAAAAATTCAAGGTTTATAGACACAAAGAATAACGGGGATTGAATTGTGATCACCAAATAGCCATTTCTATGTGTGAGATGTCTTTTTATTTCTTCTTCTTCCTTTGGCCTTTTCAGGTATCATACTAAAACTACAGCTTGTGTACTGAATCTTGGTTAATTCCAAATGATGGTATTGGATTACACTGAACTATGGGGGAAAATTCACACATTTTCTTCTAAAGTTTAGATAACTGCAACACCTTTGCTATCCATGTGATTTCACACTCAAATAATCTGTCAATATTTTAAAATTTACATTTAATTGTATTACATTGTATCAAGATAATCAAGAAGAAGCAATCAATTATATGCACACAAATCCCATTCTAATGGTTACCAATAATTTATTTCTATTTCACCATGTAATTTGAATTCATGCACTTATTGAGAATGAATAAAAACATAACTGATTGGTCAATAAAGGAAAATAATAGAATCATGGTAGACTTTCTATATTAGGGCTCTGTTGCATTTGCTTCTTATAAAGTAATCAATCAGTATTTGAAATAAGTGACTATATACCAGGACCCATGTATCTGCTTAGTCTAATCCACCAGATAAAAGAGAAGATAAAACAGACACACAAGTCAAATGAATCTACAGGTCAGCAGTAATCTGATTTGAACATTTTCACACTTTAGAATATTTGCATAGACTTTGGGAGTTGGTATCTCTACTCTGAAAATACAAAGTCTGAAACATCTTGAAGTCTCAAACCTGTAGTAGTACAATAGCACATGGTATACTTTCCTTCATCTAAACTCACAGGAGCCAAGTGGATAGGGCTAGGGTGTGATTTGATGAAATTTTTAGGATTTCATCCATCAAATGTACACTTGTTTAATGTGGCTTTAAATTATCCTCTTTGGTTTAACTTTCTGCTCAGATAATCTAGGTATATTGAAATCAAACATTTCAACTGGTTCCCTTATCAATTCATTATCCATAGACACAATTAAAGAAGTACTCATGGTGATTGGAATTTATACAAACAATGCAAACTCTTTTTAGAGTCTTCTCATGAAAGAAAAAACTCTTATGAAATTCTTTTAATGAAAATTATCTTGATATTAATAAGTGTGAGATTGTTATTTCCTCTTTTCTTTTTCTACTATTTGTCAAAACTCAGTGGTCATGTTTTTAATCACTTCCTTTTATTTGATAGCTATTGTAAGATATTCAAAAAACAATGATTTTTACCCTAATATGGTGGCAAGTGAACAAGATGGAGGAGGAGG
>NW_022196891.1:26595523-26606076 GCF_008632895.1 Mastomys coucha | reverse complement strand
AGAAGAAGAAGAAGAAGAAGAAGAAGAAGAAAAGCAGATGCAGAAGTAGTAGTAGTAGTCGTCAAAGAAATCTCTAGTCCAGTGGTTTTAATCCTTCCTAATGCTGTGACCCTGTAATACAGTTCTTCAAGTTGTGGTGATCACCGACCATAAAATTATTTTTGTTACTCCCTCTTAACTGTAATTTTGCTACTGTTATGAATTGTAATGTGACGAAGCATGATATGCAGATGGTCTTATGTGAGCCCTGTGAAAGGCTTGTCCAACTCCCAAAGGTGTAGAGACCCAAAGCTTGAGAATGGTGGCTCTTGGTCTTAATGGGTTCTTCATTGTCCCCAAACTCTCCAAACAAAAATCTCCTTCTGACAATATTTATATCATTCATATACAGACATAGGATCCATTTCTTAACTATGGAAAAATGATGTACAGATAGCAAACTCAGAATCAATTTAGGACTAATTTTCTTGAAAAGATTAAGACACACAGCTGAAGGCTATTTTCTAGGTAGCCTGTAACCAGCAAAACCAGATCCCATCTAGATCATGAACCTTTCATATGAATTGGCTTTCTGGCTTAATATGGTAAACCAGAATTTCATAAAGTTCAAGCTTTCCTTGCCATCTTGTATTTTCACACTTTTTGTTCACCCCAGCAGCAAGCCTTCTTACCTGGCTTTAATTCTTGTCCTCATCTAAAAGGAAAATAAATATCCCACCTGACAACTTCTATCCACTTCTTTATATTCATTATCTAAAGAGCAGTCCTGCAACTGAATATGTGCTGAGCATGTGTGTATGTGTTTTTTTTTTTTTCTAATGGCTATCTGGAAGACCCATATCTTAATATTTTGGTACTATGTGGCAGATGGAAATAAGTGTTCTGTAGGAAGCTTGTTTATATTGGGCAGCTAGGGTGGATTTTACAAACTTCCATTTGTAAACAAACTACAAACTTTGGATAGCAGCCATTTTGCCTAATGGGTTTTTCCAAATGTTCTGCATATGCAACAAGAATATTCTCATTACTCTTACTCTTATACATTTCAAACAATCTTGATGGAAGCCATCATTAACTTAATAAAACATATCAATAAATACATTTAATGAACTCATAGAATAGATAACATAATTTAAACCATCTAAAATAAATTCAGCTAGAAGTCTTTATTTCATATCACTGACCTATCAAAGATTACAGTTTGGCAGAGTCTATTATCACACCAGGTGTTTGCGAATTTAGATTATTCTACTGATTTCTTGCTGAAGATGAGCATGACTTCAAAGCCTGGTCTTGCCAGCTCCCATCAGATACGGGAAGCCAGTGTAGTCATTGGGTTTAATTTTATCTGATAACTGACAGAGGGCTGGCTGCTCCCTCAGTTTTCTGGTTCTCACAAGGTCAGTGGAGGCATGCTCCTGAACTTCATCTTTCTTATTTGGACAAGTGTAGCAAAAAGGGCATGAGAGAATATTGTAATGCTTTATAAGGATTTTTTAAAAGGAAATTAAACCCCACTTCAAAGGTTAAGAAGAATATGGGCCTAAAGTATTTCTTCTTGTGCCTTTCATGAGATTCCAAAGAGCTAGTAACTTAAATAAAAAGGGTTTTGCACATCAAAGGCAACTGGACCGGGAAGTCAAAAGCAACAGAGCATAGTGATTCATGTCCACAAGCCTAGACAGTGAGCTAGTGAGGGGTAGTGGTGGGATCTTCCAGGGTGCTTGTGATATGTGAGAACCAGGCAAGAGAAAACATAATAGAAAAACTGGATGTGGGGTCAGAGTGATGGCCACGAGCAGACAACTAAACGGAGACAGAGGGTCTGGCCAAAGGGATAGGAACACAAAGAGGCCAGGGAGTCCCGTGTGAGTCCCTGCTTCCTGCTTCTTTAACTCTTTGTATTGATGCTTCAAAGCTCTTATCCTTCCAGAATGCTCTATAGCTCTTCACCACACCACTGAAGACAAATAGGTTGTTAGATCATCAAACTGAGAAAACTAGGAAGAGTCACTTCAAAGGATCAGAAGGGTCTGTCTGGAGCAGCTGGTGGGGATAGGGAAACTGGGAAATCACAGGGTAGCAGACTTAGCTTTGGAGAGTCCCTTCCAAAAGTTCACACAAGTAATTTTCCAGAGCAAGAAACAAAGAAAGAAACCAAATTCAAATTCTACGTGAGAATGATGAGTGGAATAAAATCCTACAGGTAATATGGTAAAGGAGACACATGGGAGAAAAAAACAGAAGTATACTTTTAAAAGGAACCAAGCTAGCTAGGTAATGACACAGGAACAAAAAGAGGTAAACATGAATAAGAATTATAGGAACTCAGAAATCGAGTAACTGGCTTCAGCAAACAATTCAAACAATTCAAAGTCATTTTCAGAAATGAGAAAGAAACACAAGATTAAGAAGTGTAACAAATGATGATATGAAAAAAAGCTAAAATTAAGGATTGAAAAGACACTGCGAGAATGTGAGAAAAGCTGGTAAACAGAGAAATGAGACAAACCAGACATCACACATAGAATAAGACTTCATAAGAAACCAAAGCACAGGCTCTAATGATGGAGGAAAAAAAAAAAACCTTTAAGGAAATCTAATGATCAAAACAAAAGAGATTTGAAACTGCCCATTCAAAAGAGCACACCAGAGTTGTCAATATGGAAACACATTCTCATATAATTATTTAGCTTTGAACAGGAGAAAAAAAAAACCTTTAAATATCTAGGAGAGAGTGCCAGATGGCTTGTAGAGGAAACAAAATCACATTCCTGTATTTTGGCAGGGAAACTTTATGTTAGAAAAGCACAGAAATGTAATACAGATTCACATTCAAAAGGATCTGAGGATATATTCCACAGCAAGGCTGACTTTCAATTACGAAGACTGAAGATGAACTGTTAGCAATGTACAAGTACTCAGGCTAAATTGCTGCCACGAGTGTGTTCTTCAGGATCTATTGGAGACTAAACTTACTGTGTCCAAGTGGCTAGAAACCATTAATGTACAGATATGAAATGAGCCAATCTTATATGTGGAACATTTGTAACAGCTGGGTGCTCTGGAAAACACGTATAACAATGCCAATGCAGAAGAATAAATACAGCATGTGCAAGTTATGCTCAAAACTTGAAGCATCTGTATTGGTGATCACATAGGTATTATTGTCATGAGCTTTTCCCCTGTGAATGGAATAAAGAATCTAAACATCATATATGCTATGACTATCATCACCCATTCTCCCTGGTAATAGAGATTGATAAAGCAAATCTCCTTGATTTATATCATGGAAAAAGTGAGATACAGATATTAGAAAGGGTACAAGTGAACCTCTGTGGTTCCGCATGTAAGTGATAAACACCACCACGAGGCACCTTTATATTTCATCTTCAAAGTAAAGGAAATAATGAATGGCATCTCAAAGTCTTGTCTCCTGAAGCAGCTTAGAAACAACAACACACTGATGCATGTGTCTCCAGTTCCCTTGCTCTCTTAGCATGATGCCGAAGGTTATTTCCAACAAAACAAGACAGGCATTTTTAGAGAAATATCTGATTAAAAATCTAACAGAGAAAAAAATATATCTAGAAGAGCCTGAACACCTTGCTAGGTCACACCTACTTAAATGTTTGCAGAAAACACTGGAAAATACCGCCAGAGTATAAGTTTAGGGTTGATGACAAATGGCACAGATACAAAGCATAAGAGTTATTTAAATCTGATCCCATAAGGGTGAGAAAGAGACCTTTGAGGTAAACCTGACAAAAAAGCATTTTTCTTGAATTATCTACACAAAATGGGCCAGTGGGTGAGCAATAGCAGCTGTATTATACATTCTTCTCATGAGTGATTTCAGAAAGAAATGAGGTCTGATAATAGAATTGGAATGTTGTCATTTCATGTTTCTTGATTAAAGGGTACCGAAATGATACACAAATGACAGTTGTCAAAAAATAAAACAAAACAAAACAACATCAAAAAAAATGAAAAAGAAAAGAGAAAGAAAACCAGTGGGCCCTAAGCAGTATGTTTCTTGGTTTATTATATCTTCTGTAAAAGATGTTCATTAAAGACTGATGGAGGCTTTGCAGCTCTCAAGTTACAGGGAATTCAAGGAGAGAGTGGAACATGCTTAACCTAACCATGGAGATATGACTCCCAAAAGACAGACTGGAAATAGTTCATAGGACAGATGGTTTATTTTCCTCACCTACTAAATTACCAAAATGGGAGAAATAAGAACAAAAAAGAAAGAAAGAATGAAGTAGGAGGGGAAGTTATACTAAAAGAGATTTAAAGATCTATTCAAAACAGAAGACTAACTAAAGCAGGCAAGCATAGGAGATAGTTTAGAAACCTGGAACTCCACTTGGTTTGGGCTATGCATATACCCTTTCTACAGTGTACCCAGAAATCTGCTAGCACACTAGGGCTCCCACTTACTTCAAGTTGCATGCACATAACACTCTGAACAGTGGAATAAGTGTCCCTTCCTGAATAACCACTGATGTTTGGTTAAAAATCAAGTACTGTCTTAAAACTCTGGTTGTGTATAGGTTTTAAGGTAGGAGTGATCATCTGGCATAGAATGGTTTTGGGGGCATGGGCAATAAGACAAACTGTGTCCTCTAAGTGGACCTATGGAGAGAATCTCTTATTTTTCAATCTTACAATTATGTATAATTAGATGTGGATGTTATTTTTTTCCAGTCCATCAATCCTCTGCCTTTGTTGATTATTTCCTTATACATTTGTAGATTTGTAAAGGAAGACAGCCTTTGTACATGAAATAAGTTGCAAATATTTTCTCCAGTTTTCTATTGTCTTTTGACTTATGGTGGGGCTAAAATTATGGTGTAGCTAAATGAAGTAATATTTAATTAAACTTCTTTCTCTCTCTCTCTCTTTCTTTCCTTTATTCTTTCTTCTTTCCTCCTTCCCTCTTTCTTTCCCTCTCTTTCTTTCTTTCTTTCTTTCTTTCTTTCTTTCTTTCTTTCTTTCTTCCTTCCTTCCTTCCTTCCTTCCTTCCTTCCTTTTTTTCTTTCCTTCTTTCTCTCTTTTTTAAAAGAAGGTTTCTCCATGTGGCTCTGGCTGTCTTGAAACTTGGATGTGGATGTTATTAAAATCAGATGCATTGTGAGAAGGAGCATGTGAACTAGAGGACAAGGTTATATAACTTAATATATGAGTCAAATCCAAGTAAGGCGAAGCATTCTCACACTACCCCTTAGCAAAAATAGTTACAAAGATCCTTGAGTATCTTCAGCCATGTGCCATGTTGTCTTGACTGTATAGATCCTTCATTTTGCTTTTGTGTAAACTTTCATGGCATCTTTTTAATTAATGAGTGCTTACTTCAATTCCCTGAAGAGGATATCAAGAACCTAGAAACTCTCATCCCAGATTACAATTACTTTTAACATAATCTATATTGTTCATATGTATAGATATGAAAAGATTACCTAGAAATTAGGGTTTGTTTTCTTTTGTGGAGAAGGGGAGGTTCCAAATACAAGAGGGAGCTGGGAGGTTCTTCCAGGGCACTGGAAAGGTTCATTCTTGAAAGATTTAACTGTACATTTGTTATACGTGACTTTTGTATTTGTTATAATTTACAATTTTAGAAGGTTAAGTTAAATCTCTTATTATTCTTAGAATAATAAGGTTGCTTCCATTGTGAGATTTGATGGACTCCCATCAACAGTCCTTTTCAAAGTGCCTTGTTTCCCACAGAGTTAATAGATGTCAAGAAAGAAAGGAAAAACAAGATATCACCTAAATGCACTCAGAGCTTATTGAGCTCAGTGTGCTAAAGGATTTTTATCACAGAACTGAACTTTTGGGCACAGTCTGCTATTACAAACTGAAGTACATCCTGCCTTTTTTCCCCCAGTAAATGGACTAGACTACATATTTCAACCTTCGTTGTGGACATATGTGACCAAGGAAATGACTGAGTTTTGACACTAGCAGGTCAGGAGAGCATATGTGGTAACCTTACCCCCCTCACCCCCACCCCACTGTCCACATCTACAGCTCATTCTTCCTGCCCTTCATTCCCTTCTGAGATGTTCAATAGTGATACTCCAATGGCCTTAGAAGCCAGATTTGAAGTGATTTGAAGTGGCAGATTCATCATCTTGCCTGAGGCTCTATGGAACTAACAGGGTTTTTTCCAAGACTGGAAATCCCCCTGGGACTACTTATATTCCTTAGGCTCTTCTACAGTTTGAGGTAATTTGTTCTTTTTTTTTCCCCAAATTATCTGTAATCGTTACACTGTATCCTGGATACACTGCATTCTCTGTAACTCAAAATTTAAACAATTTAGCTTTTTATGTAATGTCTTGTGTTACAGAATCAAAAGACATAAAGGAATACTAAATTTCTTGTAAGTTGTAAACTTGTTAATTTTTCATCTGTGAATTCCTTGGACTGCTTGAAATCTCATGTAAAGGTCTCTATTTATTTTAAACAAACAATATTAATAATAAACTAAATAGAAAACACAAAACAACAATGAATAAAATATCATTGCCCAAATTCTTTTTCATATTCTGTGTTTGTAAAAGATCATGACTTGCTTTCCCAAAAGACATACAATTACAATTGAAATGAATGTACTAGGACTTTTTACAAAAATAAAGAGCAATTTCATCTTCCCTTCAAACGAAAAGTACTTATTAAATTAGATTTAGAAGAAGTTAAAATTATTTTACTGATGTTTTGTGTATTGAAAGGTAAGATACAATAGAAGAAATTGATACATCAGTCAAAGAAAATGTTAAATCTAAAAAATTCCTGACACAAAATATCCAGGAAATCTGGAATACTATGAGAAGACCTAACTTAAGAATAATAGGAATAGAAGAAGGTGAAGAGTCCCAGCTCCAATATCCATGAAATATTCTCCACAAAATGGTAGAAGTAAACTTTTCCAACCTAAATAAAGAGATGCCTATAAATAAACAAGAAGCCTATAAAACACCAATTAGAGTAGACCAGGAAAAAAAAAAACACTTCAGCCACATAATAATCAAAACACAAAATCTACAAAACAAAGAAAGAATATTAAAAGTGGCTAGTGAAAAAGGCCAGGTACTGTACAAAGGCCAGGTACTGTACAAAGACCCATCAGAATTACATCCAACTTCTCAACACAGACTCTAAATGCTAAAAAGGCCTGGTCAGATATCTTGCAACCTCTAAAAAAACCACAGGTGCCAACCTAGACTACTAGAGCAGCAAAACTTTCAATCACCCAAGATGGAGATAACAAGATATTTCAAGACAAATCTAAATTCAAAAAATATCTATCCATAAACCGAACCTTACAAAAAAAAATACTAGAAGGAAAATTCCAACCCAAGGAAGATAACTATATCCAAAAACCACAGGAAACAAGTAATACTCTACTGACAAAACAAGGAAAGCACACACACACACACACACACACACACACACACACACACACACACACAAACGCACACACCACCACCATCATCTCCACCATCAAAATAACAGAAAATAACAATCATTGGTCATTAACATCTCTCAACATCAGTGGACTCAATTCCCCAATAAAAGGATACAGCCTAACAGAATTACTGTGAAAACAGGATCCACCATTGTGCTGCATACAAAAAAGAGACCTCAGCAGTAAAGATAGATATTACTTCAGAGTAAAGGGCTGTTAAAAAGGTTTCCAAGCAAATGGTCATATGAGGCAAGTTGGAGTAGGCATTCTAATATTTAATATAAACAGACTTTCAACCAAAAGTAATCAAAAGAGACAGGGAAGGACATGCCATACTCATCAGAGGAGAAATCTACCAAGATGATATCTCAATTCTGCATATCTATGCACCAAACATAAGGACATCCAAATGTGTAAAAGAAACATTGCTAAAGCTTAAATCACAAATTGAAACTCACACATTAATAGTGGAAAGACATTAATACCCTACTCTTACCAACTGATAGGTCATCCAGAAAAAAAAAACTAAGCAAAGAAGTAATGAAACAAAGAGACATTATTAATCAAACAGAGCTAACAGACATCTATAGACTATTTCTACCAAATACAAAATAATATACATTTTCAGCACCTCATGAGTCCTCCAAAATTGACCACATCACAAAGCAAGCATCAATAGATACAAGAAAATTGACATAACCCCTTGTATATTATCAGACTGCCATGGATTAAAGCTGAGTTTCAACAACAACAGAAAGCCTCCAAAGCCTACACATTCATGGAAACTGAACAGCTTTCTACTCAATGGTCTCAAGGTCAGGGAAGAAATAAAGAAAGAAATTAAAGACTTCCTAGAATTCAGTGAAAATGAAGTCTAAACATTCCCAAATTCATGGGACACAATGAAAGCAGTGCTAAGAGGAAAGTTCACAGTACTCAGTGATTCTATAAAGAAATTAGAAAATTCTCATATCAACAATTTAAAAGTACACCTGAAAGCTCTAGAAAAAGAAAAGAAGCAAGCACTCCAAAGAGGAGTAGAAGGCAGGAAATAAAATCAGGGCTGAAATCGATCAATTAGAAACAAAGAAAACAGTACAAATCAACAAAAACCCAGAGCTGTTTCTTTAAGAAATCAACAAGATAGACAAACCCTTAGTTAAACTAACCAAGAGACAGAAAGACCTTAACCAAATACATAAAAATTAGTAATGAAAAGGTGGACATAACAACAGATATTGAGGAAAATCAAAGAACCATTAGGTCTTCAAAAGCCTGCACTCCACCAAATTGGAAAAATCTTACAAAATGGATGATTTTCTAGACAGATACCACTTATCAAAGTTCAATCAAGATCAAGTAAACTATTTAAACAGCTGCATAACACCTAAGGAAATAGAAGGGGCCTTTAAAAGTCTCTCAACCCAAAAAAGTCCAGGGCCAGATGGTTTTAGTGTAGAATACTACCAAATTTTTAAAGAAGGGGTAATACCAATACTCCTCAAACTATTCCACAAAATAGAAACAGAAGGAACACTGCCACACTCATTCTATGAGCCCACAGTCACCCTGATACCTAAACCATACAAAGACTCAATGAAGAAAGAGAACTTCAGACCAATTTCCCTTATGAACTTTGATGCAAAAATAATCAATAAAGTACTTGCAAACCATATCCAGGAACACATCAAAGACATCAGGATGAAGTAGGCTTCATCCCAGAGATGCAGGGATGGTCCAATATATGAATACCCATCAATATAATCCACCATATATACAAACTGAAAGAAAAAAATGCATGATCTTTTCAATACTTAGTAATACTCAATACTCAATAAAATACTAGAAAACTAAATCCAGGAACACATTAAACACATCATGATCAAGTAGGTTTCAACCAGGAATGCTGGGTGGTTCAATATATAAAAACCCATCACTGTAATCCAACATATGTATAAAATGAAAGAAAAAAATCACATGATCATCTCATTAGATGCTGAAAAAGCCTTTGAAAATCCAACATTCCTTCATGTTAAAGGTATTAGAAAGATTAGGGATACAGGGCACACACCTAAACATAATCAAAGCAATATACAGCAACCCAATAGCCAACATCAAACTAAATGGAGAGAAACTTAAAGCAACTCCACTAAAATCACTAAAATCCCTATCTATTCAACAAAGTACTTGAAGTTTTAGATAGAGCAACAAGACAATGAAAGGAGATCAAGGGGATTCAAATTAGAAATTAAGAAGTCAAACTATCATTCTTTTAGGAGTATATAAATAATATAAAATATAAATATCTTGGTGTAACTCTAATCAAACAAATGAAAGATCTGTATTACAAGAAATTCAAGTCCCTAATAAAAGAAAGGAAGAAGATATCAGAAGATGGAAAGATCTCCCATGCTTATGGACAGGTAGGATTAGTATAGTAAAAATGGCCTTTTACTAAAAGCTATCTACAAATTCAATGTATCCCCATCAATATTCCACACATTTTTATAGACCTTGAAAGGGCCAACTTCACAGAGAAAAACAAAAAACCCAGGATAGTCAAAACCATCCTAAACAGTAAAAGAACCTCAGGAGGATTCATCATCTTAACATCATAATGTACTACAGAGCAATAGTGATTAGAACTGTGTGGTACTGGTACCGAAACAGACAGGTTGATCAATGGAATTGAATCAAAGATCCCAAAATAAACCCAAAGACCTATAGACACTGGACTTTTTGATAAAGAAGCCCAAACCATACAATGAAAATGAAAATGTATGGAAAAATGAAAGCATCTTCAACAAATGGTGCTGGTCTAACTGGATGTCTACTTGTAGAAGACTGCAAATAGCATACTTATCACCCTGCATGAAATTCATCTCCAAGTGGATCAAGGACCTCAACATAAAACCTTTTACAGTAAATCACATTGAAGAGAAAATCGGAAATACCTTTGAATACATTGGTACAGGAGACAATTTTCTGAACAGAATAGCAATGGCTCAGGCTCTAAAACCAACGATTAATAAATGGGACCTCCCCCAGTGAAGGAGTTAGAGAAAGGACCAAT
>NW_022196891.1:26592646-26595208 GCF_008632895.1 Mastomys coucha | reverse complement strand
ACTAGCTCTGAATTGGCATCTTGTAAATTGTGATTTAATGCTACATAAATCTGATTGGTTAACTAAAAAAAAATAAAAAAATAAAAAAAATAAAAAAAATAAATGGGACCTCGTGAAACTGTAAAACTTATTTAAGGGAAAGGACACAGTCAATAGGACAAATCAGTAGCCTACAGATTGGGAAAGGATCTTCACCAACCCTACATCTGACAGAGGGCTAATATCCAAAATTTACAAAGAACTCAAGAAGTTAGACAACAACAATCTAAATAACCGAATTAAAAATGGGATACAGAACTAAACAGAATTCTCAACAGAGGTATCTCAAATAGCTGATAAGCACCTAAACATATGTTCAACATCCTTAGTCATCAGGGAAAGCAAATTCCCTGATTCCACCTCACACCAGTCAGAATGGCTAAGATCAAAAACTCAGGTAACAGCACATGCTGTTGAGGATGTAGACAAAGAGGAATACCTCTCCATTCCTGGTGGGATTGCAAGCTGGTACAACCACTTTGGAAATCAGTCTGGTAGTTTCTTAGAAAATTGGACATAGTACTATCTGAGGACCCAGCTATGCCACTCCTGGACATATACCCAAAAGATGATCTAACATGTAATAAGGACACATGCAGCCTTATTTATAATAGCCAGAGCTGGAAACAACCCAGATGTCCCTCAACAAAGGAATAGATATAGAAAATGTGGTACATTTACACAATGGAATACTATTCAGCTATTAAAAACAAATGGCTTTATGAAATTCTTAGGCAAATGAATGGAACTAGAAAATATCATCCTGAGTGAGGTAACTCAGTTACAAAAGAACACACATGGTATGTACACACTGATAAGTGGATATTAGCCAAAAAAGCTCAGAATACCCATTGTACAACTAACAGACCATATGGAACTCAATAAGAAGGAGGATCAAAGTGTGGATGCTTCAGTCCTACTCAGAAGGGGGAAGAATCTTGGGAGATAGAGGGAGGAAGGGGGTCTGAGAGTGAGAAGGGGGAGAAGGGAAAAGGGGGCAGGATCAGACGTGGGAGGAGATGGGGAGGAGTACAGAAGGTCAGAAATTTGAATGAAAAATGGACCTTTGCCCTCCCTCTGTTTTGATGGCTGCCTCCTAAACTACTCTCAAAAGAGCCCATAGTGGGATCCTCCTCAATATTTACTGACAGGAAAAAGATGGGAGCCACAGCAATAATATACTACTTCCCTGAGGATGAACCCCCATCACCCTGTTCAAAGAGCTACCCAATCACTCCTCCCAATATGAAGAATTATATGCCATATATCTAGCTCTAAAAGAAGTCAAGGGCCCCCTCAACCTCTTTTCAGACAGTGTATATACTGTCAATTTGCTCCCTTGGTTGTCAAGATCCTTCAACCCATTTCTGCTCTACTTGTACAAGTTTCCACCCTCCTATAAGAAAGAGACTACTCCCTCATCTACATCCAGCATGTCTGATCTCACAGTCCCCTGCTAGGTCCTATATCCGAGGGAAATGTACTCGCTGACCAAACTACCTCAACAATTCATGGCCTCCACTGAACAAGCAGATCAATTTCATTCACATATAAATATAAAAGGGGCTTCATGCCTCCTTCCCCCACATTCCTCTTGCTCAACTCCAAAGGATAATAAAGACATGCTCCCTTATTACCACCCCAGCTTTACAAATGACGGACACCAATCCCAGAGGCCTTAAGTCCAATGCCTATGGCAAATTGATGTTATCCATATTCTCCAATTCGGTAGACACAAATATGTTTTTGTCACTGTAGATATATACTTGCATTTTATGAGCTACAGCCCAAACAAGTGAAAACTCAAAGAGATCGATTCGCCATATGCTCTCCACCTATGCCATCATGGGCATTCCTCAACAGATAAAAACTGGTAATAGTCTGGCCTTCACTAGCTTTCAATTCAAATACACTGTGAAATTGCCCATCATACAGGAACTTCCCACAACCCCCAGGGCCAAGAAATAATAGAAAGAACACATCAAACTCTAAAACCTTCCTCCAAATCAGCCCCAATTTTAGGGACCACTGTCAGATTTAGTACTCCCTGCCTTGACTGGCTTTCTGATGAAGCCATCTGAGTCCCAGAGTGGCCTCTATCAAGGGAGAAGCTTAGAGTCCTCACACAGCTGGTAGGAGAACAGCTGTTGCTACAAAAACTCTGCACCTCCCACAGTCCATGGAATACCCCTGTGTTTGCTATAAAAAAAGAGTTCAGGAGAATGGAATTATTACATGATCTGAGGGCAATTAACAAAACCATGTGAGTCTGGGGAATCCCCACAAAGAGGGCTACCCCACATCTCAGCCATCCCTGCTAATATTCCCCTGTAAGCAACAGACATAAGAGACTGTTTTTTTCCATCCCTCTCCCTCCTGAAACGAGACTGTGAATGCTTTGCATTCTCAGTACCCCCATTAACAACTTTGGTCCAGCCTTACAATATGAATGGATTGTCCTCCCACAGGGGGTGGCTAACAGTCCAACCATTTGTCAGGAGGCTGTAGCCACTGCATTAAAAC
>NW_022196891.1:26591613-26591987 GCF_008632895.1 Mastomys coucha | reverse complement strand
AACACAGGTGAATGTCTCCAAAAAGTCTCTACATACGGAGGTTGCAGATACTAGAACTGGAATAGAATCCACCAATAGTGGCAGCACCATGTTTACCAACCTTTATTTAACACTCATTTGTTAGCTCTCCATCAGCGATCCACGGGCAGACCGGAGTCATGGGTAAACTTTACCCCAATGGCTATGCCAAATGCCCAGTTGCTGACCTGCACATCTCCCATGAGCTTGTTCCTGCCTCCAAATCAGCCTTCACCCATGCTGATATTATCCAACAGGAAAATCAGTCTTAGAAGGAGCTGCGGGCTGCCCTCTCCTGGTTACAATACATCCAATATGCAGCTGACCTCCTTCCCTTAACAACCCACCCCAACTCC
>NW_022196891.1:26525471-26591602 GCF_008632895.1 Mastomys coucha | reverse complement strand
TAACAACCCACCCCAACTCCTCCCAATGCTTTTTCTGTGCTTCTCTCTCCCAACGACCATTATTAGAAGCCGTTCCCATTAACATTTCCCTTCATGATCTCCATGGAACCCTACCCACGAGGAAAGCACAGGGCATTCCTCTTTTTGACCTACACTCCCCACTTTGCCTTGTAGGGCCCTCCTCAAAACCCCATCTTACATGTGTCTGTGATATCACCATCACCAAATCAGTATGTGTTAACCCTTAAAGGCACCACCAGTTCCTGTATTAACCCCCCCTTGTCAAGGCTCCTGCACCCCCATGATAATTGTCCCCTAGGTTTATCTCTACCAACCTGAAGAACTCGCCTTACAGATGGGAGAAAGCTGAAAGAAGAGAGAGCTCTTCATCCCTCTGCTCACTGGACTAGGCCTTGCTGTCTCACTGGGTGCAACAGGAACTGCTGGAGCAGCCCTTGCCCAAACACAACATCTGGCCAGCAACTTCCAAGACAAAGCTTGACCAGGCAATGGCTTCCACTTCAGACAGCCTCGAGTCTCTTCAATGACAGATAACCTCCTTAGCAGGAGTTAGTCTCCAAAATCAGAGACTCCAAATCACCTAGGGACCTGCTGACTGCTGAACAGGGAGGGACTTGTGTTTTGCTGGGGGAAGAATGTTGCTTTTATGTCAATGAATCTGGGCTGGTAGAACAGGATATACAAATACCCAAAGAACTCTGGGGGAACCTCTGGGCATGCTATACTCCCAACACCCCTACTCCTTGGTTCAATAACCCCTTGGTAGCCTGAA
This sequence comes from Mastomys coucha, assembly GCF_008632895.1. NCBI lineage: Eukaryota > Metazoa > Chordata > Mammalia > Rodentia > Muridae > Mastomys > Mastomys coucha. The sequence continues at coordinate 26,590,809 of NW_022196891.1, read as the reverse complement.
TTCCTCCCCTCCTTGGCCCCACACTAGCCATTGTAGCCTTGCTTCTCTTTGCACCCTGTCTCATTCAGTTTCTACAGCAGCAGATGAGTAGCATTGCCAAATTTACTACCAACCAGGTCTTGGTTCAGTATCAAACTGTTCCTGACATAGTAGACAGTTATTCTGATGACACCTCTCCATTATAAAGAGAAAAAGGGGGGATTTGTGAGGCAGTGGTCTGTTCTGGCAACCTGGTCCTGGTTGAGTAAGAGGTCTGGAACTCCGGAGACCTGGTGGGTGGTAATTTCTGCCTGCATGGGACAGAAGGTGTTCAACCATACCTCCTGGATCGCTGGTTCCTGTTTTAGTCACAACTCCTGACAGGCCCCCACAGGAGAGTTGTGTGATATTGGTCATATATTATCAGCACCAAGCCTTCTTATATGCAAATAAATATTCCCCAAACTCTCAGCCCAAACCAATGAGAAATACCTGCTGTCGAAATCTGAATCACCACCAAAACTGTATATAAATCCTATCTAGGGAATTAAAGGCATGAAAGATCTAATTTGTCATCTGAGCCTTTTGTTATAATAGCTGTAATATTTGGAGATGTGGTCTGTTCTCCCAAAATTCTGCCTGAACTGTGCCGCACTTCTCACTGGCTAGTCGGCCTCTTGTCAGCCCAGCCTGACCTGACTCAGTGCAGGGCAGTGCAGAGCAACTGAGTGGCCTGGAAAGCACGGCAGAGACAGAGGTGAAGCCAACTGCAGCCACAGATGAGTGGCTGAAGTGAATTCTCCTCCCCGCCTGTGCTTGCTTCTCTTCGCTGGAGCTCTTGCATCAGGCCAGGCCAGAGATCTCCGTGGAAAGCCTCTGGCACATGGGCACACAGCAGTAGGAGATGGGAAATGGGGGGTAGCCACTAGAAAGTCCCAGATGCTAGGGATCCAAGAGGTTTCCAGGGCCTTACAGGGATGACATTAGCTGATCTACCCAACAAAGGGAAGTTAGAACCTGTAGAGACCATATCCAGTGGATAGGTATGGCCCCCAGTTGAGGGATGGGGCCACACCCCCATCTCAAAAATATTAATTCAGAATTGCTCCTGTCAAAAGGAAATGCAGGGACAAAGAGTGTAGCAAGAGACTGAAGGAAAGGCCACCCAGAGACTACCTCACCTAGGGACCTATGTCATCTACAGACACCAAACCCAGATACTATTGCTGATGCTAAGAAGTACTTGCTTACAGGAGCCTGTTAGCTGTCCCCTGAGAGACTCTGCCAGAACCTCTGAACAATACAGATGCAGATGCTTGAAGCCAAGCATCAGACTGAGCAATGGAGGAGTTAGGGGAAGGACTGAAGGAGCTGAAGGGGTTTGCAACCTCACATAGGAAGAACAGCAACCAGCAACCAGACTTCCCTAAAGCTCCCAGGGACAAAACCGCCAACAAAAGAGTACACATGGAGGGACCTATGGCTCCAGCTGCATATGTAGCAGAGGAATCAATGAGAGGGGAAGCCCTTGGCTGTGGAGGCTTGATGCCCCAGTGCAGGCAGGCAAATGCTATGGTGCTGAGGCAAGAGTGGGTGGGAAAGCACCCTCATAGAGGAAGGGGCAAGGAGGAGGAAATAGGGGGTGTTTGGAGGGGAAACTGGGAAGGGGGATAACATTTGAAATGTAAATAAATAAAATAACCAATAAAAGAAAAACGAAATGTTCAAAGTCCCTAGTTATTTGGGAAATACAAACCAAAACAACTCTGAGGTTCCACCTTACACCCATTAGAATGGTTAAGATCGAAAACTCAAGAGATAGCACATGCTATCAAGAGTGGAGCAAGGGAAGTACTACTCCCTTGCTGGTATGAGTGTAAACTTGTACAACCACTTTGGAAATCAATTTGGAAGTTTCTCAGAAAACTGTAAATAATTTTACCTCTAGACCTAGCTATTCTCTTCCTGGGCATATATCCAAAAGATGCTCCACCATCTCACAAAGACTCTTGCTCAACTATGCTCATAGCAGCTTTATTCATAATAGCCAGAAACTGGAAACATCCTAGATGTCCCTCATCTGAAGAATGGATAAAACAAAATGTGGTACATCTATACAATGTAGCACTCTTCAACTATTAAAAAGAAAGACATTATCAATTTGGCAGGCAAATAGATGGATCCCAAGAATATCACACTGATGAGGCAATCCAGTCCCAAAGGGATATGCATGGTATGTACTTACTTACCAGTGTATGTTAGTCATGAAATACAGGATACTCATGCTATACTCCACAGACCCAAAGAAGCTAAATTAGAAGCCAAAGAAAGCTTGAATCTTATTTCAAAAAAGAAAGTTAAGACAGTAGGTGCCTTAGTTTTTTTTTCTTCTGTTGCTGTAAGAAAATACCTTGAAAATACATTTTAGAGGATGTATTTCAGTTCACAGTTCAAGAGTACATCTAATTATGGCTGAGAACTCAAGGCAATGGGAGCTTGAAGTAGCTGATTATATCACACTTTTAAAAAGGAAGAAGAGAATGATATGCTCCTGTTTAGCTTACTTTCTTCTTTTTATGTACTCTAGTATCCCAACCCAGGAATGGTATCACCTACAATGAGTGGGTCTTCCCACCATGATCAAAATGGTCACCTAAGTTAACCTAATTAAAATAATCACCTAGGTAAGCTTAGAGGCTAAACCCATCCAAGATAACACCTCATAGGTCTGCCTTTAAGATTATTTTCATAGGCAATTTAAGTCACGTCAAAATGATAATTAACACTAACCAAAGGAAAGGAAGTCACATTATTTTTATCACGGAAGGAAATGCCTTTCCACCTTCAAGACATTACACAGATGGACTGCGGGAATAACGTTTTAGTCAACACTTCTATAATGTTTCTAGGTGCCAATCACTGTTCTAGATTCTTTAGTTAATTCTATCTATTTAATTCCTCAAAATATATATATTTAGTAAGTTCCATTTTAATGATAGTGTAGAGAGATTGAGAAATTCAGCCACATCATAGTATGATATTAAGGAATGAAGCCAAGGTTCAAACCCTAGCAGCCTTATAAGTCCACACTTAATTATGCCTTCTTGTTCCTCGATTTAATGCGTCGAAACTGGCAATTAAAAAGAAAGACAGGATATAGCATAGAAAATGTGTCATGAATGTAAAAAATAATTATTTCATGTAACTTTTGTTTCTGATATTTATACTCAGTCATAAAACAAAACTGCATTCTTTAAGTAAGCTATGGCCAACCAATCTAGCCAATCTTCTTTATCAAAAGAGTCCTCTTGAAGCCTATGACCATTGCTTCCAAACTATTTCCTTACATACATATTTTTCCTGTTTATTTTGTAAGAACCATTTTCTCTCCACAGTATTTCCCTGCAGAGTAAGAACTGTTTTCTACGTTCTAATACCAGGATTAATTTCACGATAAAGCAACTATTGGATTAAGCTTGTACCTAGGAAACACATTCATTTTCAATTACATGGGATCAAAACTATAAATGCAATCCCCACATGATTCCTTAGGCATATTTCCTCCCATAAGAAATGTGTGTAATTGGTGCTTGAACCACTGCAAACCCGTAACTCTCCCTGTTTATGTATTGAAGGTTCTCACATGCTTGTCTTTATGCTATTCAGCCTTTCCGATGGTGCAAAAATGGTCTGAATTTAGTAGAAACTGTGCTTAATGTTTGAGTTTGGATCTTTTGTTCAGGTGGAATACTTTCTGGTGATGCCAGGCAGAGCTGTGAACTACTGTTTCAGCCTGCTCTACAGTCATACAGAGTCAAGTACTCTACAGTAAAGAGTGTTACTAAGATATGGTCTTTCATAGGTAGATCTTCCACCCCTTTTCCAGAAGTGGACAATGGGCACTGAACCCCAGTCCTGATGTGTGCTATGCAAGTCCTTTACAACTGAGTTATACCTTAAGTTCCTAAAAGAGTTACGGTTTATGATACCTTTTAATTTATATTACTCCAAAGTAAATCCAGGATCAACCGTGTGCCTATTTCACAGAATATGAAGTAGAGTTAAAACTTAAAACTTCAGATGAGATCTGGTGCATTCTGGGTGGTATGAACATGGAAACTTACTACTGTAGAAGCTTCCTAAAAAATATACACAGATAAAGAGGGTTTATATGGTGTTATCGTATAATGGAAATATAGTATCCTAACTAAATACCTCTTGCTAGCAATAAAGTCCCCCAGTATCAGGAACTTATCTCCTCATTTTGATTTATTGGCCAAAGAATTTCCTTAATTTCTTCAAACAGTTTTGTCAGTATTCTTTGTTGTTCTGCAGAATTTGACAATCGCTATTGGCTTTCCAGAACTTGGTTGTAAGACCTTTTTACTAGAGACACCACACATTTGAGTCATACATAGAACATGGAAAATTAGTCTAGGACTTATGGGTAAAGGTCATGCCTACTAGCTAGCTAGCTTACATACCACTGGAAGATGCTGTGCATACTACCAGATGAGAAATGTACTCATCAGTCTCATCCAGATGTGAGACCTATTAGATAGAATAAAGATTGGGAGACCAGGTCTTGGGTTCAAACTCCATCTTAGAAAATCTGACCTAAGATCTAGCACCAGTTTCCAGGTTACTCCCCAACAGACCTATGTCTAGTACCAGTTTCTAGTTACTTCCTAACAAACCTGTGCCTCCAGGTTTCAAGTCTGCCCATGGCACATCACTTCCTAACAGCCAATCAGGAGGAAAGCAAAAGTTAAATATATGGTTTAGCTTCCAGCACCAGCCAATTATTTTAAAGGGTAACAAAATTCCATACCCCCCCATTAGATATGTGCCAGGCTAGAACCACCCCCCTTGCTTGCTTGCCATTTCCTATAAAACCTTGTCCTGCTGAGAGCTCGAGACTTCACCCTCCTGTCCTACTGCATCAGAGATGGCAGTATGGCCCTAGCTCGAGCTTGAATAAAAAGATCCTAGTATGATTACATCAGAATCAGCTCCTTGGAAGTCTTTTGGGGCTCATGAAAAGGGCACAACAGGAGTGGCCTTATAAGATATGCCCACTGGTACGATAGTGACAAGGACCTTATGGGAGTAACCAGTCATTTTCTGACTAGATCTGTACTGGCTAGTTTTATGTCAAATTGACCTCAATTGAGAAAGTGGCTCCATAAGTTATTAATGTAGAGTATTTTCTTAATTAGTGACTGAAGGGGGAGGATTCAGCCCATTGTGGGTTGTGCTGTACCTAGACTGGAGATCTTGGATTGTACAATAAAGCAGGCTAGGGCTCAGTAGTTAAGAGTACTCACTCCTCTACCAGAGGTACTAAGTTCAATTCCCAGCAACCATATGGTGGCTTACAATCATCTTTAATGGGATCTACTGCCCTCTTCTGGTGTGTCCAAAGACAGCAACAGTGTATTCATATGAAATAAACAAATATTTTTAAATAAATAAAGAAAGCAGGCTGAGGAAATATTAGGTGGAGCTCCAGGAATCCTACTGAAGAGGAGAGGAAGGATCATGGAACCTATAGGGGTTAAGGACACCTTAAGAAAACCCACAGAATCAATGAACCTGGGCCCACAGGGCTCACAGAACAGAGAGCCTGCGTGCGACTGACCTAGGCTCTCTGCATATATGTTTCAGTTGTGTCGCTTATCTTTTTTTTTTAACAGTGGGAGCAGGGGCTATCTCTTGAGATTTTTGTCTGCTTTGGGGACCCTTTTCCGCATACTAACTTGTCTTGTCCAGCCTTAATACAGAGGAGATGCCTAGACTTAATACAACTTGATATGTCATGTTTGGTTGATATTCATGGGAGGGGGAGCTGCCCTTTTCTGAAGAGAAAGTAAGGAGGAGTGGATGGGGCAGAGGGAAGAGGTGGTGAGGGCGAGGGACTAGGAGGAGAAAGGGGGATTTAAACTGTAGTTGAGATATAAACATTTTAATAAAAAGTAAATTTAAAAAAGGAAGGAAGGAAGAAAGAGAGAAAGGAAAAGAGAGAGAAGGAGAGAGAGAGAGAGAGAGAGAGAGAGAGAGAGAGAGAGAGAGAGAGAGAGAGAGAGAGAGAAACTATAGCTGAGCAAGTCATGATGAGCAAGCCAGTCAGCAGCACCCCTCCATGGCTTCTATGTCAGCTCCTGCCTCCAGGTTCCAGAAATGCTGGAGTTCCTGTTTTGGTTTTCTGGAATGATGAACCTCTTTTTACCACTCTAATTGACAGTGTGAACTTTGGAGAATGGAGCCTAAAAATGAGGTGCACTAAAGTCTCATATAATCGATAACATTATTCAAAGCATTGGACTTATTTATACTGTGAGGATTAAGAAGTCTGATCACAAGGATCAGTCACAGAGGCAGGGCAAGCTTCATGTGGGAGACAAGCAGCACATGGCAAAAACATGTTTTTCTATGGAGGCATAAGAACAAATAATGATAGACAGTTATAATGAATAATCTGAAATAAACTCACCGGTATACAATATACCCAGGAGGGGCATGAAAGCACATTCCAAAAACAATTTAGTGTTTTTGAAGAAACTGAAGTCACAAGACTCTTGTCTTGTATTCTTGGAGATTTCTCATAAACACTCAGTATTCCCCTCATCTAACTTCATTTTTGAACAGTGTTCCAGGAGACTATGATGTAAAAGTGTAAACCATTGTCTTTCCAACTTGTTTTTGGTCATGGTGCTTCATCACAGCAATAGAAACCCTAACTAGGACGAAATCTAAGGTATGCACCATGAGATAGAGCCTATAATTGGCACTATTAACAGGACCAAGAACCTATAGTCGCATAGGTCTTAGGATCTGGGGAAAATATTAATACTATGACTCCATTAAGTGCACATACTGTTCAAACCATTCCTAGTGACTTACTGCTATATGTGTAATTCAGTATACTTCTCAACTCTCTTCAGAGAAGCTTCCTCTTTCAGTAGATGTCAATTATCGTAGAGATTTTAAACTAGTCAGCATGCAGAGCAGAAAGCTGAGGGGTACTCAAGCTGAAGTGGGATGATGCATACACACACACACACACACATGTACACACACACACATACATACACACGTACACACGCATGTGTACATGCACAGGCGTACATGCACACACATACATGAGTATGTATGTACACACAGAGTCTCCAAGGCTCAAGGTCCTTCTCACAAGATGTTGGCAGGAAGATTGGAAGACTGGAACTTGAAGGAATCTGTTTTCCAGACACACAGGGTAATTGTCATTGTGATGTGACAATATGCACAAGACCTGCTCATGCTCAAGCCAGAAAAATCCCAGCATGGAGGAATGAGGTAGGCATGAAATCACACCACCTAGCAGAGGAGTTATTGTCTGGGAAAGGGAAGAGTCAATTTTCTCACATCAGTTCCTATCATCTGCTTCCTGCCCTGAGTTCCTGACTCGAACGCCATTCATGATACATTGTGGTCTAGAGTTGCACAATGAAATAAACTCTTTTCTCCTCGTTAGTTTTAGCAAGTCCTCACTGGCCACAGAAAGCAAGTGAGAATATCTGGGGAGGGGGGAGCATTTTGTGTGGATATTGGTAATCTAGGAAGGAGAAGAGACAATAATGACAAGGACACACTCAGGCACCAACCCCAACATCAAGCAACATCAGTATGGAGCAGGAGAGAGAGCCTAGGGATAACATTGAAGAAGGTCTGTTGCTACATTTGTGGAGTCCACAGTTCATAAAAGATGCTCACACCTAGAGACCTGGCTTGTCAGATTTAGAGTTTAATTGGAAGAAGGAATGCCAGATACATGTCTCTGCATAATGGGACTGACAAGCACAGGGCAGGAGCTATGATCTAATCAAGATGATATAATGTTCCATAGAAGGCTTCCCTGGCCTGCTGCTAAGAGGGAGTTAGGGAAATGCATAAATATCAGTAGAGTTTTGCTTAGCTAAGGTGTTTGAGTGAGGATTTTATAATGGCTAGGGACATCCCACATAGTCTTTCTGGCTGGTATTTTAGGACACTGAGAAGTGGGAACAGCATGTATTTGAATCCAATCATAAACTCTGGAACACACGGGTGATCGATGGCATATCCAATCACAGAGTTTTAGGTTGTCAGCTGTTTATATTACAGTTGGTGCTTAGGAATAAAGAAAACAAAACAACTTTGTTATTATCCAAAATATTGACCCGAATTCTTCAAAAATGTCCAAGACTTCTTGTTGAAAGAGAAAGAAAGAGTGAAGCGATTAAAGAGATTCTGTCATTAAGTGCTGGGCAGTAGGTATTTTCACAGTGTGGTTCTTATACTCAGAAGATTACAACCACTGTACAGTTATTATGGAGGGAAATGGGGACATGGAAACCTGGCCCACAGATCAGCTACAGGTAGAATATCACTCTTACAGACGTTGCAATTTTTTACTATCTGTGCCTACCTTAGAGAACATTCTTACACTTAGAAATGCTTGTTGCATATAAACATTGAAGGATAAGAGGGATGTTGGCTGCAACATACACTCAAATGATTCAGAAATGAAAACATTATGCATATGTACACCCATATGGGAGGAGAATATGGAAGGGGGAGGCATGTGTGGTAAATGTAAATATTTGTGTTGCAATCTTGTGTCAATTTATATATGAAATATTCCATTTCCGATGATAGTGGAACAAGTGTCTATGGCACAGAGCCCCATGTCTGAGAGACAGTGATGTATGAGGATGGAGCACAGACAAGTCATTATCTGGTTTCCATCTGGAAGGTTCTCAGGTAGTGATTGCTATTTCAATTGAGACTAACAAACCCCTTTATCTCAATCCCAGTCATCCCATCTGTCTTCCTTTTCCTCCTCCTCCTCCCCCTCCTCCTCCTCCTCCTCCTACTATGTGACAACTTCTTTTCCTTCACTCAACCTTCCAAGGACAGACAGAAAGTCTGTCACAGTAAACAATGCAGCACCTCAAGTCTTCTGTCTGTGAGTGCTGTCTGGATCTGAAACCTCGGCAGAGTGTAAGGCTGCTGGGTCTCTCACCTGACACCACAAAAGTACAAACTGGGGGCTTCCCCATAACATTTCATTTTAATGTCTTTGTCTTTTTAATTCCCATGCCTTGCCATATGCTAAAATTTCCAGAGAGAAAAATCTAGATTGTATAACCTCAGGCTTTTTTATCTGTGTTCCAGTTCCAGAATAATGACTTGGAGGCTTATTATTTGATAATAAATGCCTAAGTCTTAAGCTTTGGCTTGTTCCCCCCTAGCACAAACTCAATTAGCCCATTTAAACTAATGTAAGTTCTGCAACATGGCTGGTTACGTGTCTCCCGCTTCATATGTCCGTCTTCTCAAAGTCCAGGTGGCAAATCTCCCGCATCTGACTATCTCCCTAGAGTTCCAATTTCTATACAGGAACGTCCACCTTCTTACTTCCTGCCTTTTGCTAATAAGCCATCAGCTTTTCATTGACAGATGATGCTTCCACATAGTACACAAGTGATTATTCCTACAAGATTGAGTCTCTCCTTACTTGTTCTCTTCCATTAGAAAAGAGCTCTTCATTCTCAGATAACTCTCATCCTTGGTTGGCCAGAGGCATCAGTTCTTCTCACGAAAGGTTGATTCAGCTGTACACATGGTCTAGCATCACTGAGGCCCCACACAAGCTCAGACCTATTGGGTTTGTTCTGGTCACTACATGGCTGCAGGCTCTCATTCATCCCCACTGGGTACTTTCCACCTGTATTTTCTTCTTCTTCACTATTCTTCTCTACCTCACCCAATTCACTTATCTCTTAGGTTCTCTCCCCAAAGGTGAAGAACTATTGATCCGCACAGGAATTAGGACAGATGAACCTCTGTCTCTCTCTCTGTCTCTCTGTCTCTCTCTCTGTCTCTCTGTCTCTCTCTCTGTCTCTCTCTCTCGACTTTGTTTTTGTTTTTTGCTTTTTTTTTGTTTTGTTTTGTTTTTTTTTAGAGACAGGGTTTCTCTGTGTTGTCCTGGCTGTCCTGGAACTCACTCTGTAGACTTAGGCTGGTCTTGAACTCAGAAATCCACTTGCCTCTACCTCCCAAGTGCTGGGATTAAAGGCATGCGCCACCACTGCCCAGAGAACATATGCTCTTAGAATGCTTTTCTTCTCCTCTGTAACACCTACTCTGTGAACACAGATTGGAATTTTCTGCATTCCTCACCAGAACATAGTTTCCTAAGGGGAAGACTCAGTGTCTCTATGTGGTAGATGCTGATGAAGAGTTGATTGGCAGCACCCTTGACTTTTTTTTTTTTTGCACATATGCACCAGGTTCCACCTATCTATCCTGGCACTGTCCTAGAAGAAGTCTTCTGACATACTGAAGTTACAATGGTGTAATGCCTACATGCCTACACAGGGATGGAAGAGGGAAGGAGTGACATGCATGTGGCTTGTCTCTGAAACTCAAACACTTCATATGGTTGTTGACTCAGCTGTGCTATGGACTTATTACACATCTTTCAACACAGAAATGAGCACTGGGGAAAAGGAAAAGGTCCTTTTATTTAGGATCTTCTAGTGAAAACCATATTGGAGGTGGAAGGTTCCTCTATGGAACCTATTCTTATAAGGTAATATTGAAGGAAAAACAAGTAAGAGTGTTCATAAGCATTTTCAGAATCATTTCTATTTTATGTAAATTAAAAAAATAGCCAGAAGTGGTATCTCATTCCTGTAAACATAGCACATGAGAGGCCCAGGAAGGAGAACTACCATAAGCTCCAGAGTATGCATTCAGTTGTCTGGGCTACATTGTGACAGCTTGTCTCTGAGACCAAACAAGCAAGTGTAAACGAAAGTACCCAAAGACAAATACACAGGACTAAGGAATACTAAGATAAGATCAATTTAATAGAGCCAAATGTATTACTCTTTAAGAAAATGTAATTACCTTAAAATTATTCAACTCTTTTTCAATGTAACAAGTTGAAAAGGATGCTAAGATTTGGTGATGAAAGGCCGAGGTGTGCACTCTCAGCCATCAACCCTGCTACTTGATGAGCAGGTTTACCATCAGCTGGAAGGTGTGTCCACATTCCTTCCCATAACAACCAACATTGGGGATGGAAATGATGTGAGAAGGACGTGTAAGTCACGGAGGATGGAGAGTGACCTTCAGGTGCTCTCACTACATGGTTAAAATTCAAAGCGAAAGCCTGGCCTTTTCTTCTTGGGCATGAAGCAGACATTTGAGATGAAATAGAAACTGCTAGGAAAGTGGATTATAGATCACACACTCTAGTTCAAAAGTAGCAACACACTGCAGTTTGGCACTAGAGGTTTAATAATAGCCACCATAATTATGAAATATCATTGCCAGTAAGGAGAGATACCAGAGAGTTTGGAAAGAAATGGTCATATAGAAAATTTAAATTTGTGTATTTTAGGGACTGGGGAGATGTCTTGAAAGTTAAGAGCACTTGTCTTCTTGCAGAGGACTCAAGATGCTAGGTAAGATTAGTTCTTAGTATCAATAGGGTTACTATAATAGTGGATAGATAGCAGTTTATAGCTCTGCTTTCAGGGCACCCAGATACCTCATCTTGCCTCTTTGGGCACTGCATGTGATTCACAGACATATATGCAGGAAACACATACATACATACATACATACATATGAACTAAAAATAAATGAATTAAATCTTTTAAATAATAGTATTTTCATGATTTTATAAACTTGTTTAGAACTTTGTGTTTACGGAAGGCTATGAGCAGGTAGCAATAATTACACCATTATTGACTTTGATTTTCTTAGTTCTGTTTTGAAATTTGTAATGATGATTTTTGTTGTCCTCTTTTAAAAAGGCTGGGAAGTGCTATATATCTAGGGCTTGATATATAGGCTACCCTGAAGCATGCTATCCTGCCCCAGTCTCCCAAGCATTGAGATAATAGATGTATGCTACTAAGCATGGCTACAAACACCACAGAACACTAATATAATTTCAAGTAAAATCACATCTGTTTCCCCCCTTTTTTTTCTCATACAATACATCATGGCTGCATGTTTCCCTCCCTTCCCCAACTCCTCCCAGTACCTCCTTCTGTCTTCCCCACGTCCACTGCTCCTCTATTTCCCTACAGAGATGAGCAGGCCTCCCAGGGATATCAACCAATCATGGCAAAACAAGATGCAACAAGACTAGGCACTAAAAGTCGTTATTATATTCTATTTTATAAACTGAGCTCTTGTACTGTCAGCCAGCCATACCTGTCAATGTCATTTAGGGTAACGAGTGGAACACAGGCAGAATCAAGACATCTCCCATTGTCTTCTTGGATGTCAAGCACCACATTCAGCACAGTCTCCAAGTACATGCTCTGTGTTAACCCTAATCACTTCATTAGTGCAATAATAGATACTGAGTTTTCAGGCTGCGGGAAACCAACTAACAAGGAGGATCAACCCTTCAAGTACAGGGTTTAATGATGGTGATGTTTGTATGTCCAGAGTTTGCTACAAAAGTTACAGATTCAAAGACAAAGATTTAACACAGTGTGGTTTCAAGGTGATCATTCACAGACAGCTATATCTTAAAAAGAGAGAAAGAAGGAAGGAAGAAAAGAAGGAAAGTAAGAAGGAAAGAAAGGAGGAAAGAAAGAAAGAAAGAAGGAAAGAAAGGAGGAAAGAAAGAAAGAAAGAAAGAAATATAGAAAGAAAGAAAGAAAGAAATATAGAAAGAAAGATGGGGCTGGTGAGATGGCTCAGTGAGTAAGAACAGCGACTGCTCTTCTGAAGGTCCTGAGTTCAAATCCCAGAAACCACATGGTGGCTCACAACCACCCATAATGAGATCTGATGTCCTCTTCTGGTGTGTCTGAAGATAGCTACAGTGTACTTATTTATAATAATAAATAAATCTTTGGGCTAGAGTGAGCGGGGTCGACCAGAGCAAGCAGGGTTGACTGGAGCGAGCAGAGGCCCTAAAATTCAATTCCCAACAACCAGATGAAGTCTTACAATTATCTATACAGCTATAGTTTGTACTCATATACACAAACCAAATAAATAAGTCTTAGAAAGAAACAAAGAAAGAAAGAAAGAAAGAAAGAAAGAAAGAAAGAAGGAAAAAAAGAAAGAGAGAAAGAAAGGAATAAAGAATCAAAGAAGCAAATTCCCTGTGTCTGGAAATAAGTTCTGTCTTTGCATATGAATTACTTTTCTTTCTTTCTGCTACTGGAGATGGAAGCCAGGTTCTCTTGCCTTCTAAGTTAGTGCTCTGTCTCTGATCTTCTTCTCTCTCCCAAAGCCTCAGTTACTTCACTCTTACACACTCTTCACCAAGGATCTGGAGATAGAGTGAGATAAGTGTGAGGACACGCTCAACAGCACAAGTCTGTCTACAGCTAAGAAGTGATGTTTCCCAGGTTGCTCTTGGGAAGGTGCAGGGTGGTGATGATCAAGCTTAGGGCTGCAGCTCAGGAAAGCACCACCTGAATGAAGACTAGGAACCACTGAGGATCAACTCATAATCTTTACATAGACTTCAGAGCCAGTCAGTCAAAGGATACCACAAACGAATGGAAATCAGTGGGGTGCTAAATAGAGATGGTGTGACATTGGGATCTATCTAGAGAGGGGTGATTAAGTGGGAATTTTTGGTTTCTTTGGAGACTCAGTTGTGTCATGTGATGCTTTTCTGGAATCTGTCTAATGAGAGGATGTTTTGCTGAAATGGAGACTTGAGAAGACTCTGTATACTTGGAAAAAATATAAGTATAACCCAACAGACAGGGAGGGATACTCTTGCATTGGTTCTCTTTGCAGTGTTTTTCTGATCTTCACAGATCTTCTCTTGTCATGACTTCACAGAGAGAAACACACCAAAGAACTTCTCACTGTATTACAGCATCTTCTTGCCACTTCTGCAGACTCAATTTGGCAGAGCCTCACAATTTCTTCTGGATGGAATGGATTAATGTTTGGTGTTCTGGACTGAACTGTTGATATCCTGACAATGAAGACTGGAATTGCCCCCAAAGAACTACTTCTAAACAGGTCTACATCTCCCTTGTCCTACTAACTATCTTTTCCCCCTATGTTTGGTTGTTGGGCTAGAAGGGAGGTGGAAGCATTTAAGAACCTTTATTAAAATAGGTTTTAAAAAAAAAAAAACTAAGCCTACAGAGTGATGCCAGCAGAAGCAAGATCTCAGGGTGAGAAGTATCCGGACTCCCCCTCCCCCAATTACAAGTTATCTCTTCTTCCTCTCCATGTAGCCTAGAAATGGCATTGAAGATCATTGGGATGATTTTCCCTCAAGAGGCTTAGAATGAGTGTTCTCTAAAACTAGAAGATCCTCAATCAGACCACTAAGGAGGGAGCAGCCCACTATAGGATTGAAAACCAAAACCCAGCTCACAGGTGTGAACTTCAGAGCACTCAGTTGCATAGGAAGGGAGACTTTGCACCAGATTATAATAGCTTACTACATTTGCAAGCAGGTGAATGTGAAGGAACACAGATGTATGCTTTTGAATTAGGCTTAATCTCAAATATTGGATCTGCAGCTAACAGTGTCATCTTTGATTTGTTATTTTACTTCTGCGTCATTTCCTTTACTTACCAATGAAGAAAGGAGCTAAACATGCTTTGGGTTGAGCATTAAATGAAATAATATATGTACCCCTGGGCACAGTAGGAGATGTGGCTTTTGATTTAAAAGACATCCTGAAACTCATCACTGAGATTCTCCCAAAACTGAATGATCATTTTTGCCTCTGACAAATTTTTATACCTAGTGAAATGGATGGGAATTAAAGAGCAAAATGTGCCCATACTGATTCCTGAAAAATAAGTGGTGTGTGTGTGTGTGTGTGTGTGTGTGTGTGTGTGTGTGTGTAGGGGGTGGGATAGTGGTGTGTGTATGTGGATGAGAGGAAGGCAAAGAAAGAGGCATATGGGGAGAAAGGACAGTTAGAGGAGAATACAAAGACCAATCAGGAAGCTGAGAGCATTGGGAGATTGTGACTGTCTGTTGCCAAAGCCTGGTGGAAATTTCTGGGTGCTCCAATGACAGCTTGGCAGAGAAAAAAGGAAGAAAAATGCTTGGAGGGTGAGGCAGCCATGTGCACCGAGAGTATGCCATATGCCTTTTGGCTTTGGTTGAGCCTTTCTTGTTAAACACTGAATTATGTAGCTTTTATTAAGAAAGGTCTGCTTTATAGAAACATTCAAATTTTTTTCTTTAGCAAGATACTTGTCAATATTCTATGAAGAGAGGGAGAGGGAAGGAACAGGAGAGCATTCTGTAAGGTTTTCTTCAGAGGGTTGCAAATCACAGGGTTATGAGTTAGACAGATATTTACAAGCTTGGCCCAGACAGAGCAGAGTAATCTATAAATGCTATTCAAGTGATTTACAGAAGGCCTGTTCTAGAACATTCTCAGTGTCTGGAAATGTATTTAATTTATTCTCAGGGCTGCACATTTGCATTATTCACAACAAGCCATTTACAGGGAAATGTGCCGCCCTTAAACTAAAGTGTCTCTAGTGGGTTTGGAACAGTTGTAACTGTCTAATAAATGCTTCCATGCCCACTTACTGTCCAAGCCAATGTAAATGTTCACCAGCAGTTCTACAATCACTTCAGTCTGTGGGCTGAGGGAAGGGTCTGAGGCCCATGGCTGAAGCCTGCATCCTAAGAGGTAAAGAACCTCTGAGCTGGAGAAGCTGGAGAAGCCATCTTCCTTGCGGGGACTTTGCGGAAGCATGATGAGGTAGCTGTGTTTTATTCCAGATCTTGCTCTGTAGATTTCTCAGCTACAGCTGCATGACCTGATTCAAACTCTTGGGGCTCTCCTAACAAGTTGGATATTCAGAAAAAGCTGGCATTGTCGTACCATTGAACAAATGTGCATTCTGCTGGCTCACAGGATAAAAACAAAAATCACATTCTTGGCTTTGGTGCATTGTTATAAAACTCTTCATCTGTGCTTGTTGGGAAGTATGAGGTCCTATGAAAGAGAGCTAGCAGTTTTGAGAAAGGGCTGGACACTGGTACCCCCCCCCCCGCCCCCAACCCGCCAGGCTTGAATTTTGAATCTTTGGTTTTCACCTGGTGGTACCGTTTGGGAAGGCCGTGGGCTACTAGAAGAAGGAACCTCACTAGAGGAGGTACATCATTGGAGACAGGCTTTGAGGTTTCCAAAGTCAGTCCCATCTCCTGTCTATTCTCTGATTCCTGACTAGGGATCAGCTTTTGCTGTTTTGACGGGGACGGATTGAATCCCCTCAGAACTGTGCATCTCATTAAATCCTCCATCCTTTGGGTCCTAAAATAACTGACATATTCAGGGAAGGAGAGTGAGTGGATGAGAGAGGGAGGAAGATGGGCAGGGACCTCCAAGCTGACGCACCAGCAGCTTTGTGTTCCATTGTCTACACATCTCAGGAACCTGTTGAGTAGGGAGCACTAAAGAACTGTGCTTTGAACTGGTGCTCCTCCTGCCTGAGCTGGAATCAGAGCCATATGCTGCCACACTAGGCCGTGGTTCTAGTGGTTCATATTTTAACAGTAAACAGTGTAACTTCAATTAGACTAAATTAGAAGCAACAAAACTGCGAGTCTTTTGCAATCTTCCTCCAGGCTACTGTGTAGAGCATATTTCTTTTCTACACATTTGGACAACTGTGTTTTCCCGAAGTGAATCATATGTAAAAATAGACCTTTTCCTATCTGCTTCTCCTTTGTCCTGGGAGCCTCCAGCTGCAGGTTATATGTTCTCTTGTCTCTTGGACATTGGATGCCTTTTTCTTTGTATTCACACAATGTCTTCAGGGCTCCACAAGCTGGTTCTTGGTATGACATCCCCGTGAGTCTTGCTAAGTGCACGGCAGACTCTGTTCTGAAAAAAAAGCCTGAGTTGTTTTGTTCATTGAACTTTTTGTTTTAGAGATTCTGACATCTAGCTCCGACAGCCAGTGCCTTCCCTCTGGCCTGATAGACATAGGAACCAAGAAATCCTAACTCAATTATATAGGACTTTGACAATATAGGAGGATTCTTTCTTTCTTTCTTTCTTTCTTTCTTTCTTTCTTTCTTTCTTTCTTTCTTTTTTCATAATTTGAACTTGTATTTGATAATTTTTAGACACTTTTATATATAAAGTAGATATTAAGATTGTGATATTTGGTGTCGGGTGGTGGTGATACATGCCTTTAATCCCAGGAGTTTGAGGCCCGCCTGGTCTACAGAGTAAGTTCCAGGACCGCCAGGGATATACAGAAAAACCCTGTCTCTAAAAAACCAAAAAAAAATTGTGATATTTTATACATTGATACAGATATGCACATGACCTATATTTGGGGTAGGTTTTAACATCTATTAAAATATAAATTATCAGATATTATAATTTATCTCATGAAGATATCTTATTTTTATTTATTGGTTATTTTCTTTTTTGTTTTTTGTTTTTTGTTTTTGTATGTTTTTTTGAGACAGGGTTTTTCTATGTAGCTCTGGCTGTCTTAGAACTCACTCTGTAGAGCAGGCTGTCCTCAAACCTCAAACTCAGAAATCCTCCTGCCTCTGCCTCTCAAGTGCTGGGATTAAAGGTGTGCACCACCACTGCCTGGATATTTTCTTTATTTTCATTTCAAATGTTATCCCCTTTCACTATTTCCCTCCCTCCCAGAAACATCCTATCACATCTTCCCTCCCCTTGCTTCTATGAGGGTGTTCCTCCACCCACCCACCCACTCCCACTTACCCACCCTGGATTCTCCTACACTGGGGCATCTATCAAGCCTTCATAGGATTAATGACCTCTCCTTCCATCGGTGCATGAATAGGCCATCCCCTGCTACATATGCAGCTGGAGCCACATGTACTCATTGTTGATGGCTTAATCCCTGGGAGTTCTGGGGGGGTCTGGATTGTTACTATTGTTGATCTTCCTATGGGGATGCAAACCCTCTCAACTCTTTCAATCCCTTCTCTAACTCCTCTACTGGAGACCCTGCACTCAGTCAATGGTTAGTTGCTAACATCTGCCTCTGTGTTTGTTAGGCTCTGGCAGGGCCTCTCAGGCGACAGTCATATCAGGCTCCTTTCAGCATGCACTTGTTGGCATCCACATAGTGTTTGGGTTTGGTAACTGTATATGGGATGAATTCTCAGGTGGGACAGTCTCTGGGTGGCCTTTCTTTTAGTCTCTGCTGTACACTTTATCTCCATATTTGCTCCTGTGAGTATTTTGTTCCCTTTCTAAGAAGGACTGAAGCACCCACACTTTGGTCTTCCTTCTTATTGAGTTTCATGTGCTCTGTGAATTATATCCTGGTTATTTGGAGCTTTTGGGCTACTATCCACTTATCAGTGACTGTATATCATGTATTTTCTTTTCTGATTGGGTTACTTCACTCAGGATGGTATTTTCTAGTTTTATCCATTTGCCTAAGGATTTCATGAAGTCATTGTTTTTAATGAGTAGTACTGTAGTATTGTTTTAACTGAGTAGTACTCCGTTGTATAAATGTACCACATTTTCAGTATCATCCTCTGTTGAAGGACATCTGGATTGTTTCCAGCTTCTGGCTATTATATATAAGGCTGCTATGAACATAGTGGAGCATGTGTCCTTATTACATGTTGGAATATCTTCTGGGTATATGCCCAAGAGTGGTATAGCTGGGTCCTCAGGTAGTACTATGTCCAATTTTCTGAGGAACTGCCAAACTGATTTCCAGAGTAGTTGTACCAGCTTGCAATCTCACCAGCAATGAAGGAGTGTTCCTCTTTCTCCACATCCTCACCAGCATCTGCAAAGCTGTTGCTGAGTTTTTGATTTTAACCATTCTGACTGGTGTGAGGTAGAATCTCAGGGTTGTTTTGATTTGCATTTCCCTGATGACTAAGGATGCTGAACATTTTTTTAGGTGCTTCTTGGCCATTCGATATTCCACAGTTGAAAATTCTTTGTTGAGCTCTGTACCCCATTTTTAAAATAGGGTTCTCTGGAATCTAATTTCTAGAGTTCTTTGAATATATTGGATATTAGCCCTCTATTGGATGTAGGCTTGGTAAAGGTCTTTTCCCAATCTGTTGGTTGGTGTTTTGTCTTATTGACAGTGTCCTTTGCCTTGCAGAAGCTTTGCAATTTTATGAAGTCCCATTTGTTGATTCTTAATCTTATAGCACAAGCCACTGGTGTTCTGTTCAGGAATTTTCTCCTGTGCCCATGTACTCGAGGCTCTTCTCCACTTTCTCCTCTATAACTTTCAGTGTGTCTGGTTTTATGTGGAGGCTGAAGACTGTGTCTTAAGGGATAAAGAATCTGCATGCTGGAGAACCCAAATAGAAACAAAAAGAACTTTACAAAGAATCAACCAAACCAGGAGCTGGTTCTTTGAGAAAATCAACAGAAGAGATAAACCCTTAGCCAGACTTACCAGAGGACATAGAGACAGTATTCAAATTAATTAAATCAGAAATGAAAAGGGAGACCATGGAAATTCAAAAATCATTAGATCCTACTGCAAAAAAATTATACTCAACTAAATTGGAAAATCTGGATGAAAAGGACAATTTTCAAGACACATAAATATAAATGATTCCAGTTGCTTATTAAGAGCAGCATCCTTCACTGGTAAGGCAATCCCAGCCTACCTCTGGGGTTTTCCTGTGCTGATTTCCATGTGTTCTCTACTATTGTAAGGTAACAGTTTTTTTCAGGCATCTTTTGGTATCTTTAATGTTTTTTATTGTTTTCTTTATACCTCAGTAGCTTCTTTAGCCTCCTGTCTGATCCTTTACATGATTTGTTTTTTTCTTCATTAAGATACCAATTATTTAATAATGAGTAATTAATTTCATAAATATCTCAAAAGTTATATGTATATATGCATATATATACATATATATGCATATTCCTTAAATTATACCCCAAACAATGCAAGTAACTAAATATTAGTTCATTTTCTGTTCAAAATGATAACTGAGCATTCCCAAAACTTAAGGTTCAGCATAGTAAATGAGGAATTAAACTTCTGAGATGGATAGTTGAAGACGTTTGAACCTAAACAGAAGTTGACTAAGAGTTGTATAAACAAAACAACCAAATTGAAGAAATCTAGGGATAATTTTTCTGTGTTTCTCCCTATTCCTATCCCTTGGGAAAACATCTACATTTTGGTGCCTAGGATGGCCACCTAGTTGTTTATATGCCAAAAATGTGATGGACAATGGGCATTTTGGCATTACTGACTATGTGAAGACACAGGGGGGATCGAGAGACTTTGAAAGATGGATATACAATGAAGAGGAATCATTTCCATGAGTTTTGTAACTACAGACAGTCACGTTGAAATTGATAGGTGAACTAGAAGTACAGCAAAGAGAAGGTTTGACTTTTAAGACCATGTACAAATTAGCATTGTGAAATATCACAAAGGAATGAGTCCATCTATAGGACTGGAAAGATGTTCCCACAGAATAATTTTTGCATTAGGTAAATCTAGCACGGTGGTGGTGATATATAAGGTTAGTGCTTTAAAATTAATTGAATGTCTGTACAATATGAGTCAACAATGAGAAAATGAAAATAGCAATACAATTTTACCTGTAGCAATATTAAAAACATGCAAACACAGTAATAGATGAAGAGATACATAGCCTCTTTAATGAAAGCTACAAAGTACTGCTAAAAGACCCTGGCAATAGCATTCCACACTGTGTGCTATTTATAAGATAGTACTCTTGTCAACATTGATCTATAGACTCCATGTACTATCCATCAAAACTCAATAAATTTATTGTCAGACATTAGCACTTCAACTCTAACATTTCTCTGAAATGCAGATATATAATAGTTATGATACACTTGAAGAATTAAAAAAAAAACCAGATAATTCCTATCATTAGCTTTTGAGACTCTCTCAATCTCCAGTGATTAAGGCAATATAATATTAGTGTGTATATGGTTGAATAATCAATCAATTGGTTAGGAACAGTCCATTTGTAAGTCCTCAGTTGTTGGTCCCTGAAGGCAACATTTTAGTTGGAGGATCCTGTCAAATGGTGTTCAGGAAAATGGCTGTTTGAGAATATGGAGTAATGAGCCTATAGAAGACGTGCTTGAAGCCTCGGCAGATTTGTGGTAGCAATTTGGATGCTACCACAATTCTGAGCATCTTTTGTGCATCTCTGCCTGACTTGTTGCTGATGACCTGTGCCCAGGTCTGTCCAGTGATTACCACAGGAACTAATCTCACCCTTTACAGTAGATTTGGAAGTACTTACTAGTTTTACCAACCACCTAGGCATGGCCATGACTAGTCAAGTGCTACAGAAGACACCTGACTGTTCCCCTAGGAGGTGGAATTCTGTGATGTAGTGGTGGCTCTGAGGTTCTGTCAAGATCACAGTCCATCTAGGACTCATCTAAAACTTTGATTTCATTTAATTTCATCCTAATTTACCTCTGTCCATGTTTTTCCTGGGCATTGTGAACATTTCCTATATAAATAATTCACAGTGGGTTGTTAGCTCAAGATGTCTTGGAAGCAGTTAACCAGTACAAACACATAGACACACATAAACACACACATAAACACACACATAAACACACACACACACACATACACACACACACACACACACACACACACACACACACACACACACTGCATATACACACTGAACACAAATGAGTACATGACCTGAAACACAGATTTAAATGTGTAAGGTAATCCTACAAAACTTAAAGAAACATGTAAGGATGTTTTCATGGCCTCAGGTTAGGAAAATACTTCTTTGTGTGCAAAATTTTTTTAATCAACAAACAATTGAGTTATTAAAAATAAAATAAATTACTTCATAATCACTTTTTAAAATAAGAGAGTTAATGATGCTTGAAGAACCCTAATAATAAATGTGTACCTATCCTTTGGCAAGGCTATACCACTCACTAAATATGGGCTAATGAGAAATGGCTGCATAGCTTTGACTCTTATAGTACACTTACTGTGACCACTGTAGCCATACCCCCAAGTTAAAGATGACACAGATGTCCTTTAATGAGAAACACATAAAGAAATGCTGCTATGTCCCTCACTCGAGCACCAAAAGAACCTTGACCTTCTAACAACAATCATGAATCTCATAAACACTGTTAAACCAAAGAAGTAAAACATAAAAGTACTATGTGATTCCTTAAATGTAAACACCTAGATATAATGTCAACTAATGAAATCAACATACCCTTTTATGTTTATGTTACATAAAGTTATGTTTTATGTTTATGTTACATAAAGTTTCAGGAAGTTCAAAGCAGGCAAATTTCATGGATGTAGAAGTAAGAATAATGGCTAAATGTGGATGAGAAACTCTGTGTGGAAACTGAAAAGTCACATCAAAGATGCTGGAGTGAGTAGAAATTGGCTTATATTTTCATGTGTTTGATGGCTAATAAGATAAATACAAAGTACAAAAATTCAGAAGTTTAACATTTCCTAGGATTAAAATCATTACACGTTTATAAAACCATAAACCTTAGCATATTCCGTAACAGAAAAATGAATCTGGATAAGGATGCATCCCATAGTGCGAGCTGTGATTGCAAAATTAAAGTCATGGTCTTCAAATACTCTAACGCGTTTGAACTTGGAATTTGTCACAGCCAAGCAAACATATATTCAAGGCATTATTCCAGCTTGCTTAGAGTGGATGTTCATAAATGCAATATACATGATAATGAATATCTCACCAAAATGAAATAAATGGAGAATTTTCCAAACATACTGGTAAATACGAGTTATGTAAAACAGAAGGTGAAAATATAGCCATCTACGTCCCTAGTTATAGGTTGCATTCGTAAAGATAAGTTTGTGGTAGAGAAGAAATAATGCAAGTTGTGGCTTTAATTCATAATTCATGATTTTGGTCCTAATTCAAAGTCTCTCACATTTGTATGCAGAGAACTATGTGTGTAGAATCTATATTCTATATTTTTATGGAAATGAAGATAACCATTACTGTATATAAACCAGTTGAGAACACAATATGGTTTCCTTAGAAGAAAGTCAGAGAAAAAAATAAAAAGAAATATGGTGAAAAAAACCCAGAAAATGCATATGAACAGGAAGAAGAAAGTGACACCATTTATTAGATGAGTCTAAGGGAAAGTTCTGATGTAAAATCTATCAGCAGAACCTTGCAGAGGCCAGCGTTGGTAAACTTTATTGCATGGTACCAAAATGTAGGGGTGGCTTGTCGTAATAGCAGGAAGATTTGATGGAAACATAAATGTCATAGTGTTCTTTCATAGATGGCAGGCATCTATAACTTCTCAATTTGCTAATGGCAAATAATGACTCAAGGATATTGAAAAATATAACAAATGGAGTTGAAAATTTCAATATAAATGTACCCTCACAAAAACAATAATTTTGGCCAGAAACTATGTAACTTTATCAAAATTGAATCAAGCAGCAATCTTTTATAGGAACACACATATACAATCCCCCATCTACCTGTCTGTCTGTCTATCTATCTATCTATCTATCTATCTATCTATCTATCTATCTATCTATGTCAACATCTATATCTATATATTAAGAAGTAAATGAATATTATTAAATTAATGCTTAAGCAATTAGAAATTTTTTTGAAATTTAAAAACTGGCCTCCACTTTGTAAAACTGTCCAGGAAAGGATATCTGTGTGGTAGAGGACTTTGTGACAATAGTGACAGTTATAGCACTGAGCATCCAATTACAGGTCAGAATCAGACCTGAATCACCCAGCTAGGGCTGCCATGCTCAAATGTTGTCACGGGTAAATCAAAACCTTCATCACTATACTATACTGTGAAGGCATTTAAAAAGCACCATACTCTAGTTAGGAAATGTCTACACTGAAGCTCAAGAAAAATAGGATGAATATAAGAAAGAGCTCAATATATTAGAAAACAAGAATCTAAAAATTAGATTCATTGAAGATTAAATCACTAAAACAAATTCCCGATAAAACTGCATGAGTATGAGACATACGGAGAAAAATCTTGTGAGACTAAAGGAAAGCCAATGCCTTTACACACAGAGAGACAGCATTTTCCAGGGGATTTTAAACATGTATCAGAAATAACTGCATAGTACGCTCAGAGGGAGACTCCAGTCTTGTCTAGACTCATCATATTGAGAACAACTGAGAAAATGGTACCCATCACCAGTCAAAGCTTCTGGGTTTCCCATGAAGTATCACATTCCCTGAGCTCCACTCATTGTCTCAAACATGTGGAAATGCAGTTTATTATATAGCACAAAGATGCCAAATTTGTAACATCAATGCCCAAGAGGAGAAATTAAATCAAGCCACTTAGAGAAATACATCACAAAAGTGTCCCATTTCAATTGCATGATGCAGACACTAAAAGAAGTTTCAGAAGACCAAGTGTTCTATTTTAAAATGCAATGCACTTGCGATGAAGGGACTGCCTTTTTAAACCACAGCTATACAAAACTTGTGAAATGGCATAAAATACATCATAAATACTCATTGCAGTTCATGCTAAGTACTCATTCAAGAAAATATAAATTTCATGCCTACTGTTGTCCAGAGAGATAAAGATATATGTAGGTAGGTCGATAGGTAGGTAGGTAGGTAGATAGATAGATAGATAGATAGATAGATAGATAGATAGATGGATGGATAGATGGATGGAGCAATATTAGCATGTAAAGAGGCAGAGAAGAGGGAGAGAAAGAGAGCTCTTAGACTATATACCCCCTGTCAGTATTACAAGTTAATAATATTGAGAATCAAAGAGATCAGACTGTATTAAAGAGAGTAACAGTTATATTAAATTTATAAACAGGAGTTGCTATAAAATGTTTTTATTGAGCTCTTGTTTTTCTGCTCCAATGCATGAAGTGAGTTAGATTCAGCAAGAACATTCTTCCCATGTGGCTCTGGAAACCAGCCTGGTTCTTAAGTGATATTAAACTTCAGTGTACCGGGGCAAAACAAGCAAGCAAGCAAGCAAGCAAACAAACAATAACAACAGCAAACCACCACCACCAATCCCAGCCCTGTTGTCTTTGGCTGAGTTGGACCAGTATCAGTTTAGAAGAACCCAGAATTCACAGCTGAGATGATAGGAAATTGCCATTATTCTCCCCTAGTTTTGAGTCAAAGAAAAACATTGGGCATCCCAAGGATCTCGGTCGTTATACATGTACTCCAGAGACCAACATCTCTTGTTAAAGAAGGTTAGGGAAGGCCAAGAAAATGCTTGGAGCACCAGCCACTGGGCAAAGTAGTTCCCGAAATGGAGCTTGCAGAAATGCTGCTAAGTGTCATCTATAATGAAACCTCAAAGCTCACAGACTTCCTTCCTCCAAGTCACGCCAGAGCACTGGGAATATAAAAGAAATGGATCAATTCTTAGAAAATAGGCACCCATTTCTCTGTGTCTTTTAAGCAGAGCCTACTTGAAGGAACAGTGCTTTGCACTGGCTTGCACTGGAGGATGAGGCACTTAAGCAGGGTCAGAAAAAGAGGGCAAGGGTAGAGGTACATTATGCACAGTACTAAGTCAGTGATAAAATTCTAATTTCATTACATTTATGCCCAGTGCAGTTTCCTTGCAAACCTTCCCCCCTGTGACATTTGTTGGAGGTTGTCCTGGTGACAATACTCAGATGTTAGTCTTTGATCATGAGTCTTTTGAACTAGCCTTTGGTGAGTGCCTGGTTCCCTCTGGCTGAGGGAAGGAGACATCTATCTATCTATCTATCTATCTATCTATCTATCTATCTATCTATCTATCTATCTATCTATCTATCTATCTACCTGTATCTAACCCTGCTCTGGTACCCAGCTGGAGGGAGATCAATTAAAGTTCATTCGGGTTTGCTAAGCCTTAGCCATATTTCTCGAGGAACTTTTCAGTCTTGCTTCTGCAGAAAATGACGCAGGTTGATAATCATCAGCAGGACCTTTACTTTCTCCTGTCAATATTTATTTCTTAGAAGATTCCTCTGGCAAACCTCCAAGGGCATCCATAAATAGAAAGTCTGTATCACCCCATGGAAAACTTCTGCAGAGATTTGTAGGGTAGATAAATCACCACCCGAATAGTTTCACATATATAAAGGAGATGAATAAAGAAATTGATAAACCTGTTAGAAAAATGTGGGATTCGAAGGCTATTCAAGAGGGATATAGGATAGGGAAAAGAAGAAAACTGAACTAGCTAGAAGGCAAAATGTGTAATAAATAAAGGGAAAGTATATACATATGAATTTGTTTGACTATATGAACTTAAAAAATGCATATATTTGTTATACACATATAAAAGACCTTCTCCCCATCAAATAAATGTCTCCTGACAATAGATGGAGACCACTGCCGAAAACCACAACTGATCAAAATGCTCTGTACAAGTGACCCTGTGGTGGTACCCAGCCCATCTGATCCACCTACAACACAGCTCTTGTACCTGAGGCTCAGAGACAATGATGGACGAGGCAGCAGAAAGATTTTCAAGAACCAAAGGAATGAGAAGTTTGCTCTGAGATTTAGTGTCCTAGAAATGCCAGGGGAGCTCTACCCATGAAGTTGCTTTGGTATGGCTGCCAAAATAAGACTGGAAGGCAGATGACACCAGCAGACATCCTAATGTGGAAGGGGAAATCTTGTGGGGTCTCAACCTTAGACAAAGGACTACAGCTAGCTAAGGAATAATGACAGAAACAATGTATATTCTCCAGGGAATTGCACACAAACTGCTTATCCTACATTATCCAGTACCAAGTGGCTGGCCCTGGAATCATACACAAATAGGTAAGATTTATATATATCAACAATTAGAGAAGTAGGGACCTTGAATTTGAGAGCAAGCTGTGTGTGTGTGTGTGTGTGTGTGTGTGTGTGTGTGTGTGTGTGTGTGAAGGGTTGGGGTGGAAAAGGAAAAGAAAAAAATGTAATGTTTAATTTCAAGAAATAAAAAAAATATTTTTAAAAGGAAACCATCAAGAGGCAATGTGATGATACCAAAATGCTTTTCAAGGGTCAACACTACTAGGAAAGCTCTTCTGTGAATAAGGACAATCTTATAAGCATCCTTCTCAAATTAAAGCATTGTAGAAAATAGTGCCAATTGGAATAAAGAATAAGTGATATACATGTTTCATGGGAACCAAACATCTCCCAAGCATATAAAATAGTAAAACATATGAGCCCTCATTTCTTTCCAATTCTTCCTTAGACTAATTTGGTTTTTTCTTACCTCACTGTTAGTCTCTCGTTCTCCCCCTGTAGCCTTTTTTTCCATGCCTCAGCAACAATTTTTAACACAATGCTTTCTTTGTTCTTCTCATTGCTTTGCAATGAGCACGGTGGTCAGTAAGCCAAATCATTAACTCTCCAGTGCTTTATTTTGGGGGACTTTGATTAAATAAAACAATAGTCATATTTCAGGAAACAAATGTCTTTTTATTTGTATTATATTGAATAGGAACTTATTTGTGTGGAAGAAGAGGTATTTCCTACAGAGCTTAAAAATGCCCCACTTCAGGCCTCTGGTTTCCCACCCATGAGAGGGTAGACCGTAGGCTTCTGCTCCTTCTCCTCTACCAGCACTATATTACAAACACCCTCAACTTTACATGTCATTCCCTGTCTAAACACCATCGCACAGTTGCTCCCATGGTCCCCAGGCCCTGACAAGGACTCTGTAACCTAGAATTTAAATCACCATGGCAGCATCGTACCTGAAGACAGACAGACAGACAGAGGCCATTCATATGTTGGTGGAATGGAAAGAGAAAGAAGAATTAGGAATTTGTTCCATTAATGTATGTCACACTGCTGACAATTAAGAAGAATTTAGTGAACAGACCTGTTAAATCAACACATGGTACAGGGGATAATTATGAAATACTCGTTTCCTCTTCCGCAGGAAGTATGCATCCAAATGCCAATTAAACTTTAGGCACAATGATCCTGTCTTTGCAACACTCGTCTTCCTCGCCAGCACTGATTAGCTCTGGGGATGCTGGGGGCATTATGCAAGGATAATAACAACTTGATATAACTTGATATAACAACTTGATATAACTGACAACTTGATATAACTGTGAGATGTACTTAGACATAGGAGAAGTAATCAGCTCTGAGTTCTGATTCCCATCCCCATTCAAAGTCTCTGTTTTCAGTGAGATAAGCATGCTGGGTGAGAGAAGACGTGCTCCCAGTGGTGAGGGCACCAGCGAGGATCTGACATCCTAACACTGTTGTTATGAAACAGTGCTATATACATCCATCACAGTGATGGTCACATGGGGCGGCTCCAAGTTATTATTGCTGGTGTCAAGGCTATTACTACTACCATCATGGAATGCGACAGACACTTTTAAAGGAGCGGCCTTCTCATTTCACACCGACAAGCAAACAATTGTCTATATCATCTTGAAGATGCACGGGAGGAAGTTAAAGTATTTTCTCCATCTCTAGTTTCTAACCGCCCCGCCCCCCCAAACCAGAATGATTACACTTGGGAGACCTTAGAGATGATAGCTGTCCCAAGGGAACAAATGCAGAACCATGCCAGAACAACCTTAGAACTATTCCTGCAACCGAGGACTTAGCCAACTCACCAAATGGTGTGCCCTGAGAGCAAGATTTTCATAGAAAACACTTAGAACTTACTGGCACCTCCTGTGAGTAAAGTAGAACACACAAGGAAGGTCATGACCTCTACCTCTACTTAAACCTTCTCAGGCTGCTCATTTTACCATATAGAGATTAATAAAGTCTGTGTAAATGTCCATCTTAATACGGGAATATATGTATCTAGTCATGGGAATGTTATGCAGACAGTTAAGTCACTTTCCTGTTAAAATAAACGGTACATTTTAAAGTAAGAAAAGTATTTAGCCCAACTGCATCTCAATTCTTCCAAAATTAAGTGAGTTAATGATACAAGCCCCAAACCTCTGGCTTCCTCAGACAGAAAAATTCTTGTTGGCTCAGCACTTGTTAAATGGAGAACTTTGTTCCAACTCTCAGCTGAAGCTGTCACCGAACAGTAAGTAGTACTTAAGTAGGCAGGTGAGTGAAGTGACAACCCTTCCCTGTGCCTGCCTCAAAATCCATGACCTCAAGTCTTAACCTTCATTATATTTAAATTGTTCACAAATAGATGATGATGGGCTGGTAAAGAGAAGCAGTGCAGCCGAGTGCTTTACTCTCGAGACATCTTAGCATTGCACAGCCTCCAGAACCACCGAGCAAGTAAAAATAACACACATCAGAACTCATTTAAAGGTTACAGTCATTAGTAAGGAATTAATAACTAGTAAATGGAAATGTAAGTCATTAACTCACATCACAGATACTCTACATTGTAATAGCAAGGTTTCTCTGTGTGCTCCACATTTCATCAGCAGGGCATTTAAAACAGTTTAATTTCATGCCTCCAAGTTTTCTCTTCACGATATCTGGAGCTCATTCTAGTATTTTTCTCTCCCTATCTTCAAGCGGGAATATGAGTTTAAAATATCAAAATTTACCATCTGGAAATACCATCTTAATCATATTATTTTAATATTTCTTCATATTGCTGTTATGTTTTCATTTTAAGGAAAAATGAGGCAAGTGGTTTGTCTTAATTTTTTGTCTGCTCTGGAAGAAGCAGGGACATCGGAAGAAGAATTTGTCATCCTTAGGAAATCAGCAAAAGGCAAATACAGAGCCATGCATAGAGGCAGCATTGCACAGTGGGGTTGAATGCTTAGGAGGAAATTGATACTTCTAGGAGGAAAATGGAACAGAACCAAGATGTTATAATGAGAGTCATTTGGTGCTAAAGAAGACCCCTTAAAAATGGTGCACTGTTGACTCGCAGCATGATCATTACAGGCTATTTTCCTTGTTCCTGTTCTCCATGTAAATGCCTTGGAAGAGGCAATGGTATTTTAATGCTCATACTCATTTGCAATTTTTCATTTGTTTTTCTTTCCCTTCAAGTTATGAGTCGGTTCTTGGAAAATATTCCTTTCCCACATCACTAGAAGAGAGCCTTGAAGAGCTGTGCTATAATTTGTAGAGAACAACAGAGAAGGAAACCCTGGAAGATTCAGGCATCAATAAAGGAAATTACCTGTGGGCATTTGCTCCATGTTCCCCACTCAGACATGACGCAGTCACTGGGACACAGAAGAGAACAGGCCTGGGTTTCTGGGGGAGCATCATCCTGGTTGCACAGGCTCCTGTTCACTGCCCCTACTTCTCTGTCAGCAGTACTCACACACCTGTTAGACAGTGGTGGCAATAAAGATAGATACATTTAAATTAGGACCATCAGAGAAACCAGGTCCTCACCAGAGAAACCAACAACCCAATCTTCACCATTCAATGGTCTTTTCTTGAGTAATAACTCAAAAAGGAACCCTTGACAGGATAAGTAAAAGAACTCAGAAATATTGGTAATGGCTGTCTCAGGCAGTACCCACTCTGCAGAGACCAGAATATCTATATCTATATCTATCTATCTATCTATCTATCTATCTATCTATCTATCTATCTATCTATCTATCACCAAGTAGATATTCCAGGTCTAGCACCAAGTGGATATTCCTTCAATATTCATAAATCTTGAAAGTTTCTCTAAATACTGAATAGATGATATTATTTCAGCCAGAACCTTCACACTTTCTGTGGATCTTGCAAACCTCTTCAAAGTTCCCCATACACCACCATATTTACTCCACATATTACAGGGGACAGGAAAATAAGTAGTCATTGTTACAAGCATTTGAGTTTCACATAGTTATGTGGGATGCAGCTTCCACCAATCAATGGGAAGTGTGCAAGCATCGTCATAGCCAACAGAAGCCTAAGGATATACATTATACCTGCATGATCAACCAAGCATCAACATAAACTTGGAGATAAAATACATATGATGTTGGGGGAGTGGGGAGAGAACAGGGGATTGTTTTAGTTTTTGTTTTATTTTATTGTTTTCTTTTTTGGAGGGTAACCTAGGAAAGGAGATATTGTAAATAAAGAAAACATCTAATAAAAAATAACAACAAATGAATAAATAAATAAATCAAAACACATATGATGTCATCTGTCATTGTGCTCTGATTACACATGAAAAATAAATCATATCTAAATCAAGTGTACTATTCAAAATGGCTTAAGTAAAAATACATGGACAATATTAAGATTTAGCAGAAATGTCAGAGACTTATAAATCATTTCCCATTGCTGGTTGGAAAGTATTTAAAAAAAAATGGCTGAGTGTTTCTGCCCCACATAATCTGGCATTTAATTTGAAATGTGCGTAATTCACCCAAACCAACCACAAACAGGAAATACTTATAGTGGCAGTATTCATATACAACCAAGCTAGAAATAGACCAAATGTTCAGTATCATATAACAGTTGTATCCACTGTTCTAAATTCCATTAAATCCAGTAAAGTACAACAACACATGGACTATTGGTACACAAAAGAGCTTGGGTGGCGCAGATATGCTATTAAAGGCTGTCATACTCTATGATGATTCTTTCATATGATGTTTAATGTGAAGCAATACTAATTTGTGGAGTCACATTAGAGGTTACTTTTAAAAGAATGGTTAGTGACTAATAGGGACATAAGTAATACTAGAAATATTTTGTTTCTGACTTTGGGTTTGGTTGTAGAAACATTCCAGCATTCTGAAAATCTTTCCACTCATATTTCCATGGTGTGTCCATTTACCTATATTTGTATCTTAGAAATCTATTTATAATTTACCCTGCCTCCAAAATTTAAAAAAAAAAAAGAGCTATTTGTCAGGCTCTTTTGCTAGATGTCAGAAATTATCTTTGTCAATACTTATTGATTTAGTCAACTTTTTGAATCAAGGTCTGTCTAAGGTACTCCAGGGTGGCCTTTGAACTTCTAATGCATTAATTCTCAAATGCTAAAGAATTATGAGCATAGCCTGCATTTACTTAATAATTTTGAGGGCTTACTGTGGTACAGTGCCTTACTGTTCACTGAGGTACAAAAGCAGGAGAAAATTAAACAGCTGCTGTATTTTGAGTGTTTTGTTCTAATGAAGATAAAAATGGCAATATCCTGGTATATACTTAATATCTAAGGACTTAGGAGTCTGAGGCACAAGGATTGTGATTTGGGGGCTGTTTGAGACTAGCCTGAAGTAGAAAGAACTGGCAGAAGGCATTTGCTGGTCTAAACTGTCAGATATCAGGGTACTCATTGCATTTTAAGAGGGATGTCCTAAAGCCCTGTGGTGCTTCCTACACTAATGATGTGATCTTTTACTATAAAAGTTCCTTTTAATACATCAAAATAGAAAATAAAAACACAACTAACTTCTGGAAATGACATAGAAATTGAACAAGCTATATGAGTTGAAGTAATAAAAATCTAACCATATCATACAGGAAGGTAACAACGCCTGGTGAGTAGACTGGAAGTATAAGGTCTCCAGCAGAGGGAAGCGAGGTGCAGCACCCTATCTAGGTTTGTGTTTCTTCTGAGTTAGGAGTCAGTAGGAGAAAGAGGGTCCATAGAATGGCCTCAGAGCTTTTCCTAGGACAAACTTCAAAAGATAGGAAGTCTCTCTTGACTACCCAAACGGAGCTGATGTTCTTTCTTTCACTGAGAAAGAGAAGTAAGACCTCTAGCTAGTGAGAGCCAGTGGCCATAGGCATTGATTTCTCTTCATTTCCAATACCACAAAATCAGTAAGGAATCAAGGCATTTGCTACCAAAGCATAATTAATGGTGGTGATAAGAATAATTTTCCATTGTAGCCACATCTTCCTCTTCTCTCCTTCCCACTCTGATGGACCCTGGTGAACAAACTGTGTTCATAGTAACAAGGTGTGGGAAGATACATTTTCCAATGGCTGGGATCATGGAACCAGATCTTTGTGACAAATGAGGTGCCCCATATCACACAGAAATCCTTCAAATGGCAATAATAAAAATAACTACATTTATATTACAGAAACATCCCACCGATAATTCCAGCATTTGTAGTACCAGGTATTTGAGGATAGGTTGTCGGGGTGAAGATGGGGTGAAACACTAGAGGGTTTTTGAAAATGTGTATAAGAGGTGTCTAGACCCCCAGATGTCCTCTTGCAGTGCATACAATCTAGGGATTGTTCCTCTCTTCTCCCTGCAAGTAAATGAAGGTTTAGTATCTGGAGAAGGTTCCCAAATGCCCTTGGATTAGAGAACTTTCAGCACAATGAACGACGTATTCATCAACAGGAGTTTCAGTAGGTGTCTACCTACTGAAAATAACATCACCGCTCACTTAGTAGTTTAATCAATGGAAAGATATTGTCTTACAACTGCATAGGATAGATATCCAATACAGGCTTCCTGGAACCTGAGTGCAAATGCCAGGGGTGGCCAGAGATGCAATCCTAAGGACACGTTTTTTGCTTCTCAGACTTCAGATTTCTTTCTTGCCTCCTCAACCATTTTTAAAGACCCTTGTGAACAAACTATGCTCACCCAGACAACTTAGAACTGTTGTCTCACTGCAAGCTCTTCACTTTAATCCTACCTGACAACTATATAAAACACATATCAGAATCTAGGAATTAGAATGCAGGCATCTTTGGGGGCTACCCTTCTCTTTGCCACACTAGAATCCTTTCAGTGTGCTCCAGAATACTGGCTATTAGAATTATCTATTTCATTCATGATTGAAGAAGCATTGCTAGGGATTCTGAGTGGTCCACAAGCAAAGATTTAAAAAGACTGAAATTGAAGGTGTTCCCAGATGGCATGCAGTAATCCATTATATCCCCTGTCATCAATTTCCTTGCCTATCTCCCCTTCAGCAATCACCCACTTCACTCAAACACTGCAAAACTGCTTCTAGGCATTTTCTCTGTTTGCTGTCAACATTCCCTGCCCTTTGCTCCCCTCCACTATTACATCTTGAACCACTTTGGTCATGTGTCCATTGTCA
Source organism: Mastomys coucha (assembly GCF_008632895.1). Lineage (NCBI taxonomy): Eukaryota > Metazoa > Chordata > Mammalia > Rodentia > Muridae > Mastomys > Mastomys coucha. Next base: position 26,556,825 of record NW_022196891.1, on the reverse strand, counting down.
TTGCAGATAGCCCTCTTATCAGAATCATCCAAAGATTCCCCATTGGCCAAATTCATCGGTCAGCACCTATCTCGGGCAACTCAGTGGCATTTGAGACAATTGATTACTGCTCCTTTCTTTAAAAACTCTCTTGGGTGCCTTCTTATTCCCTTTGTTTTCTTCTTATTCTCCTGGATATTTCTCAGTCTCATTTTTAGAAATGTTCTCTTTGAATCTTACTAACTTATAAATGTTGGAGTTACCCAGGGCTCAAAACATTATCAACATATACCAAATTTATAAGCTAATGGCAAGGAAATTTATAACCTTAATCTCTCCACTGAACAGCAGCCTATAATAGCTCAGTTGGAAAGTTAATATCATCTCTCAGATTTAATGTGTTTGAAAGCTAACTTGTTTTCCTGTCAAGCCTGATTGCCACAGTTCCCAACTCAACAAACAGTACCACCATTCTCCCTGTTGGTCAGCCAGTTCACAGTCATCTCTGTATTTCTTTCTTTCCTATACTACGGTCATTTAATCATCATTTCCTATGTCCTGTAGCTTTGAAATTTATCTTAAATTATTTGACATTCTCATCATCTTCAATTTATTAAACCAAATTTAACTTGACAGCCTCTGTCACCTGGAATTCTGCCATGACCGCAAACCTACATCTTTGCATTCAAATTTCTCTACCCTTTAGAATCTTTTCTGTACCACCCAAGTGTAGCTTCTTTTGGACAAATATAAATGGAACCACTCCTCCACACCTAGCCTTTCATAGTATCATAGCTCCATGCTGCAGCTAGAATAATATCCTGCCTTTGCCTTCCTCGAGAACACAGCATAGTTTTCACACCAGCACCAGCCATGTGGGACATCTGATTATTCCCCCATCATCTGTGAGCATCTGTTATATGCTACTTCCCCTGGGGACTCTCCTTTACATCCAAGCAGTTTTCTCATTTTATTCAGGCTCCTGCCCCAATTCCCCTTTGTTGACCACCCTCTCTAAAACAGGACCCCTGGAATTCCAAACCCACCTAGGTTTCATTCTTGGCATTTGCAGAGAAGCCATGTCATTATATATTAACTTATATGTTTACATATGGCTGTTTATGTGACAGTTTTACTTTTCACAGAGGAAATGGATATTGCTTGCTTACCCTTTTACTTAGAGCCATGTCTGGAACACAGGAAGCAACTAATCATGAATACAGGTTGAACTGAGAATTTTCACAGTTAAGAATGAACTGTGAATTGGATTCTAGCACTGAAGTTATAAGAAAGGAAAGAGATAATGTATCATTTGTTGTAATTACATCTTACTAAAATCAATAATAGTGTATAGTCCAACATGCCTGGAAGATTTGCTTCATATATTTGCATGTGACATCAACAGTGAACATCTAATGGTCTGCTAGGGCCACCATAGCAAGCAGAAAAACATCATGAGAGGGTAGCACAGTCCATACAGATGTATTTTCTCCTAGTTCTACAGTGTACAACAAACTATTGGTGGGTTGCTTCTTTCCCCGTAGTCTTTCCTCTGCATGTATCTAAATTCTTATCTCTCCCTCCACATCTTATTTTGCATAGTAGAATAGGTCCCATGTTGCTCAGGATGTCCTCAAATGTCTGCTTCTATCCCCCAAATACACTATCATGTCTAACCTCCCAACCTTGCCTTCCCATACAGACACTACTCAGAGCATACTGCTTCACTTCTCTCTAACTACCTGATCCCATTTATCCTATTATCCCATGATCTCATTATCTCTGTTCCAGTATGAGGAGGTAGGGTTTAGAACTGTGACAGATGGATTTGTGGAGTTAGCATGCCACATAGTAATATCTGTTAGTTGTACTGTTTTTATGGTATTGGACTGTGCATGCATGAGCTGAGAAGTCTGTCTGCCAGGAGCTTAGGTTCCTATATTTTCCTCCACCAGAATGCCTCCTTTCTGTCAGTAGCAATTTGCACTCTTAAAGCTTTCTATATTCCCTGAGATTCCCTTTTAAAATTGCATAGAGGGACAGGAAGAAGGATTCCTCAACTTCATATATAAGCCTGCTTGGCAGGTCACTTTTCACAATTGTGTGGTTATGATACAAGACAGAGGTTTTGACAAAGAAGTGGTCAAAGCTCAAAGTCTGCTAGAACCTGAGCAAAGGAGCCCGTGGAGGAGCAGTGGGCAGCAGGAAAGGGAGGTTGAGTTCTTAGCTAGCATTGTGCTTGGGCTACTGAGAGGGATCTCTATACTTCAGCCATCAGCCGATGCTTTTGCCGTGCCTTTCTGAGGTTTTTGAAGCATTGGCACTGTTAAAGTAGTTATTATAGCGTGCATCATTGAATGATGAAGCTTCCTGAAGGCCAACACAAGTCAAAGGAACATACCATAGCAACAGGCTTCCAGCTAACAGTTACCATGGCAGACAGCTATCTAACTCAGGTACTGATTATTATTTTGTAGTGGGGTTTTCCACATCTGAAATGTGAATGGCCAGTGCTATTCAGGTGGGTAATTGATGACACTAGTCATTCTTTTTATTTTACATACTGGTAAAGGTGCAGCAGAATTCTAGCCTTTGCTTGTCCAGATGATAACATATATTGTTATTATGCCTTGTGGGAAGGCAATTGTTCTTTGGTTACAAGGTATTTCTAAATGTAGCAATTTGGCAACTTCTTGCATAGGACAGGTTTTTTTTGTTTGTTTGTTTTTTGTTTCTTTGTTTCTAGTATTTAATGTATAGGACAAAAATCCTTTGACAAGCTTCCTCAGAGTGACCCAGAATTTACATTTATTTTATAGAGATTCTTTTTTATGTTAAAATGTATACCTATTATTCACAGATCTCATTGAATTTTAGTGTCTGAGGCTAATCATGGAGGGCTTAAATTTGTGATGGGATCCCCAAATAGATTAAGATCCATCAAGTATTCCAGCCACAGTGCTGAAATGAGAAATGGCAAAGCAGTTCGAACCTCCTGATTTGTTAGCAGTGGTTGGCTGGGAGTCAGTGGAGGACCGTGGTCTGTTCCATGATGTGGACTGGCTCCAGTATAATTAGGAAGTAGTAAAGATGTGGGTGGTAGATGGCAGAGACTGCTCCACTGTTCACATGGTAGGAGGGCTGCATTTGCTTGCCCGGTTTCTTGAGGGTGAACACAGAGAACGTGGATATCATCATGTACCTGGATAACAAAGCTGGTGTTTTTCTGAAGAGCCTAAATGCTCCTCCCCTTCAGGGTCACACACCTGATTCTTCTGGATTGTGTTCCTCTTCCACAGCGTGGGGATCTCAGCTCATTGTTGACCTTGCATGGAGACCAGTGTTCTACAACCCAGGAATATTGATTGCACTCACTATAACATGGGACTGCCTCGTGAACCTGTCGAGAAGAGGAAAGGGGAAAAAAAATCACATGGAGCTATCTGAGTCATAGAAAATCCTTTAGTAATGCTCGCTGAACAGAACCTGAGAAATGACACTGTGGCCCATTAGCCAAATGACAATCCCCAAAAGGAAGACTTATTTTTGACTTCTCTGAATTGAGTGAGCTGCCTGAAGAAGCAAAGAGGGAAATCAAGTGAAGTCAGATACTATGCCTTCACAGACAAGAACAAAGGACAGTCATTCCCCAGCCAGGAGCAGGAATTCCATTATCATTCTATTTCCTTAAGAAGCTTGCTCATATATATTATACATAGACTCTCAATTAGATGGTATACTGTATTCCCAGATGTACAACATGTCAATTGAAACAAACATATGTAAGGCAAACTTACTCTTGAATATGAGGAGTTTTTAGAATGCATAAGAAAAGTAGTATTATTTACACTAGAAGTTTTTCTTTCTTTCTTTCTTTCTTTCTTTCTTTCTTTCTTTCTTTCTTTCTTTCTTTCTTCCTTTCTTCTTTTCTTCCTTTCCTTTTTTCTTCCAAATGATCAGTTGTAACAGGCAGTCATTCAGCCTCCTGAGCATTGCTTCATATGAATGTAGCTATTTGTAGGATGGTTTCAAAGCATAGCTAAAATGAATATATGTGTATACACACACAGACACACAAACACACACACACACACTATACAAGACAAACAACTGCCAAACAAGTACTCATTTGACATTGTTACTAAGGATATTTATAATTTTTATAATTAAAAATAAAGCAATGAGGACATTAACTCTCCCGCTGCTATGCATTTACTTATAGTAAGGCTTTCCCAAATGCACTGCTGTATATCACAGGCATCTGAGGTCTCTTTGAGGCTACACTGAACATTACTGCTTCTCATCACAGATGCAGGCTTCTCTTAGTGTAAAAGATATAAAGAAAATAAAACCCTCTAGTTCACAGGGACGACTCTGGCACAGACAGAGTGCAAAGGAGGGACTCTGCCTCTTACGATAGTAATAATAACGCTTTTCTTCTTAAACAAGAGTTAAATATCAGTCTCTTTCCCAAGTTCCTCGGAGACTGGACAGAACCCTGCAAAAAGAAACACTGGCTATAAGTTCCTATTAAATGCAAGGAAAAGCCCAGTGTAATAGGATAATCAGAGGAAGACTGGAGCTCTGCCAGTGTGCTCACAGAAATCACATGTGAGGAAGTGATTGGAGACGCCAATGCTTAGGCATCACAATGCCAGGAGCTATTTTTAACCATGGGATTCTGTTTAGCCCTGGCACATAGAGCTCACCAGGAAAAGAGAGAACATGAGGTGAGGAACATGTAAGGACAAAGAATCAAAGGAGAAAGGAAGACAGAGGGAAAATGAATGTGGGGAATTAAGGAATGAAAAAACAATAGCCTCACGCTGCAGATGCTGACAAAGATGGAGTGGCAGGGTAAAAAGCCTTTTTACAGCAGAATAAGGGGGCAGCTGCTTACAGCTGAGAAATGTCTGCTCCCCTTCTCACAGTAGAGGGAAAAGGAGAATCTGCCCAAAATAAAAGGCAAGAGCCTCTCCATAGACACTCAGCTAACAACTAGGAAAATGAGACTCTCCGTGAATTTGCATGTTATCTGTCTATAGTCTTTAATACATATCAATATGCATTTTCACAAATACTTTAATATGGGATGTGAGGAAGCATCCCTGTTTAACTCCTTCAAATAACTAAGATATAGATCAAAAATTCATTATGAAAGCGATTTCCCTGTATCTCATGAACAAACTGAACAGAATATTGGTGGGAAATCCTTTAGGGGAAGGTACCTGGCTTTCTAAAGCTGTCAATACTGAGAAGAGCTTACACTTCTACACCATGCTCCCTTCTATGTAAAGCTCCAAGATCAGATGGGAAATGAAAAATGTTCAGATGCACGTACCTACCTCATCGTGCATGGGCTTGCTGTCTTTATTCCTTATTCTCTAGTGGTCTGAGAAGCTAGCCACAAATGACAGACTTGTGTGAGGCACAGAGAAAGCCTGTGTAGGAAGATGCTGAGCCATCTTCTTGGTTGAGATTGTAAAACCCAGCACCTTGTCAGAGGAAGTCTCTGGATAGATGGCATTGCTTGACGTTTTCACTTCCCCATATGTATATTCTATTTTTGTTTATTTTTAGCACTTAAAAGTAAACCCACAGCTTTGTCTAGGCTAAGCAAGTAGTGTCTTGGTGAGCTATATTTCCACACAGTGGTCTCTGTTTTAAACCTGATCATGCTATTCATTCTAGCTGACGAATGTCTGCCTTTCCCTCAAAGCCTAGAAAATTCAACACCTTCATTGTCATAGACTGAGCTTTTGAGATCCATATACAGTAGCCCAGCATGGTGGCAAGGGCTGCAGGGTGTTTGCCTGGGGAACAAACACACACTCAGGTCTCACCTCAACCCTATCTGTGTTGAGTATCTTTTCAGTATCTTAATTTATTTCACCTTAGTTCTATTCACAATCCATATAATTTAGACATTAAATAATGTGGAGAGAATATGCCATTTTTTGGCAGGAGGCAGGGAAGGCTATGCTTTGGTAGGTCTTATTTCCATCAAACATAGGGGATCTTAATGAATATTAGATATCCTGAAACAGATTTTTGAAGGTACCCAGTTTGCAAAATGGCTTTTATTTAATTCCCCCAATGCAGCCCACTCTATGGCACCATGAGTATTTTTACAAAAGTCAATAAAATGGCACACAATGGAAATACCTGCCTTTTTCTGAAGATCTGGCATGATGAAAAACCAGGAGATCTGTCTCATAAAACCCCTGTTGTTCATCAGGTCAGGACTCCTCATCCGCCCCCACATCTGAGGTTCAGAACCACTCAGAGTAGGCAAGAATGCAACAGGACAGTCAAGGATAAAGATTAACTCCATAGGTTCTGATTTCCCCCTGCCATCTTTTCATTCTGGCTACTGTGTACTGCTGTTTGCAGATTTTATTATTATAGCTTTATAATGAAATGTGTTACCGTGTGGACTTTATCAGGAAATCATATGAAAATGTTCTGCAGCGGAGAAATGAGCCGTGGGAAAGTTAAATGAAAATCAGTTCTAAATGGCACAAATTAGGGGAAAATAACAGCTTTTAATAGGGCCATAGATGCTAACTACATTGCTGAAAACTCTAAATCCTCTGAGAGAGGCAGTAGTTCATTCTCCTGGAAATGAGTCCTGTTTATTACGTCTTCGCTGGGGATCTGAGTTTTTATAATTTTGCCAGCTCCAGATTCATATCATAAACCCATTCACTAAGTCAGGCTTTTAATATTCATGAAATAAACCTGCACTTGCTGCAGTGGATCAGTTTAATTAAGCAGTGCTTGCAGAGACCTCCTTTCCAGCTAGACGAACTTCATTGCAAAAGCTTGGAAGTGAGGCCTCGGTGGGCTCTGGGGTTGTCTTTATTATATATCATAGCCTTAGAGTTCAAGGGCTTAAAATCACATGTCAAAAACCTTTAATAAATGCAGAGGTAGTAAGAGAGAAAAGGTTGAATGGGGGATGGAGAAAGAAAGGATTCAGAGCCTCTGATTAGTTGTAATGAAACTTGCAGCAAAGCTGCCCCTGATGGCCTAGGTAAAATACTTCAGCTCCGAGGCCTCTAGCTTCAACACTGAGGACTTAGCAGAACTGAAATCTGTTCTGAGTCCCATTTGGGACCAAAGATCTTGGTAAGTTGGAGCCAGGCTCTATCCTACTGCAATGAAATATGATGGTCCCTAGGAGTACTGAGATCCTTAGCACAATGTGTTTCCTGCCGCCCTAAGTGTTGGGAACACTTCATATAAGACATGTGTGTCTTTGCCTCTATGAAACTAGGGTTCTCCTAATTCTAAGAACTTCCCTCCTAGTCTTTCTCTGTGCATATTATCTCTGTCTCTTTTCCATGGCTCCCACTTTCTCTCCAGATGGGTTCTACTCCTCAGCTTGCTAAGATGATCATTTTGCAAGTTAGTTAATAACTCTCACTTGTCTCTGTCTTGACTTTGAAGTGCCACATTACTCCAAAAGCTTTGTATCCAGTTTCACTAGTCATGTTCTTGTAATGTGATCATGAAGATCAGCCCAAAGGCAGTTGTGCCCACATTCTGTTCAATTGTGCCATCATGATCCTGTGTGTAAGATATTCTGCCTCAAGTCTTCATCATCGGAATCACTTGAGTTTGGCAAGGTTTATATGAGCCTTGTGCATAGCTAAGAATCTGGAGCATGGATGTGGCTATCTGAGAATTTCATTCTGGAGATGCCTGATGCTGGTAGGCATCTTCTGCTCCATTTGTTGCAGTTGATCAACAGCCACCAAAAGATGACTTGTATTAATGACATTTTTTCATGATGTTCCCAAATATCTGGTAGACAGCAACATAAGGGAAGAAAATTTTGGCTCATAATTTGAAGTTACAATCTATCCTGGCAGGGAAGACAATGGCTTGAGTCTTTAGCAGCATGGGATACAACTGGTTGTATCACGTCATCAGTCAGAAAGCAGAGAGCAGAGCAGAGTCATGGGAAGGTTACAAAACCTCAAGGCCCACCAACCTATTAATAAATTCCTCCAGAAAGACTCTGAACACTAAAGGCTCTATAGCAGTGGTCTTCAATCCTCTGGGTGTGTGTATCAAACAATCTTTTTATAAGGAATCCTAAGACCATTGGAAAATATAGATACTAACATAATGATTCATAAGAGTATTAAGATTACAATTATGAAGTATCAATGAAGATAATTTTATGGTTGGGGGTTACCACAACATCGGAAACCATATTGAAGGGTCGCGGCCCTAGAAATGTTCAGAACCACTGCTCTGCAGCCTCTCAAAACACTGGCACCAATGAGGGGGTCAAATGTTCAAACTGGGAGCCTGTGGGGGACATTTCACCCTGAAAGCTTAAGAATACTACCTGCTTCTTAGTGGTCAGATGATGTTGGTAGGCAGCTCTCTAGATTTTCAGGCTACAGAGTCAACCAATCACATACCCCAAGCACTCAAAATGAAATACTGTATCTGTCAGATTATTTCCATTATCATTATATTTTAAAATAAGGAGACAACCATTTCTATATTCTTTATATTGTTTTACTTATGATAAGTAACAGAGAGTTGACTTAAAATATACCTGAGAAAGTGCATTGGCCAATCTGTTAATACTATGCTATTTGCATAATGTACTTGAATGTGTACAGACTTTAGTTTCTGCAGACAGTCCTCGGACTAGCCCCTTGAGGATATTGAGGGTAGTCATAGTTTAAAATTCCTACAAAAGGAAAACCATAAAATAAGTGTTTGAAGGTGTCTATCAGATAACATCTATTTCTTTATATAGAAAATTACATAAGCAATTTATCCTTAATCTTTGGGTATAAAGGCGCTTTTGACAATTTTAAAAAGGAAGGGTAGCTTTATAAAAACAATAACTTCTGAAACTGAAGCAAGAACAGACACATGTCTTTAGAGTGGTTAGAGTTATTTTAATTAAAAAGGTGGATTGAAGAGAAAAATCCATAAATGTTTTCAAACTGGCATCTATGGGCAAATCATCCTGCTTATCATTTCATGCTGGGTTCCTCATGGGGAAATCCCCAGTTGGTTTTCTCTGTAGATTATTTCTAGGTCAGGTAAACATACTCAGAACTGTTGGCAATCATCAGTTTAGTTCAAGTGCTGATGTGAGGCTGGCTACCCCGTCTGCTTCCCAGGCATGTGTTCATTCTAGATTTTCCATCTGAGTGGCTACTGCAAAGGCATCCTCAGAGTGCCATCACACCGGACTGGTTAGCAGTCACCATTGGCTTTACTTATGCATTCTGTATTTTTAATTTGATATCAAAAATCATCCTCACAATGCTAAATGAACATTATTTACAAACTCTCTTGATGAATACATTATTGAACTATTATATTTTTATTAAAAAATATAGTTAGTGGCTGTATTTCCTGTATTCCCACAGTTTCCAACTGGGCTTTTCAGCATCTAAGGAGGAATTCACACACCAAACTTAACTACAGTTTCCATGACCGACGTAATCTGAACCATGTCAGTGTCATCTCTTGCCAAAAGACATGATACTGCTGTGATTAATGGAATTTTAATTTAACTTGAGAGTCCTGTGGCATTTGAATTAGTTGATCGCTTATTAGGAATTTTCCATGCCTAGACCAAGAGCAGAAGGTCCTCATCGAACAAGTTGAGCAGACAAGGTCTATGGGAACCAGACATCTCCAGGGTAGAACTCTCAGGTAGCCATGATCACACTCCAGCTCAGCTATTTGCTTCTTTAAGCTTTAGTTGTTTTTTTACCTATACGTACAGATCACATCAACCTTGCTGAACTCAAAGAAGACAGGGAACTGCCACCTCTTCATATAAATAAGAAGTTGACTATGAAGAAGCCTACACACTAAATTTGCAACACTGCTTAGATTTTAGTAAGTAGCACTCTGGACGGAATAGCTTTTTCCCCCTGAAAGTGAGAATGAAGGGTTTTCTCCCCAGAGCAACTCTCAATGACATTTTTCTTCCTACAGATGTACAGTCTTCTTTTTGGCCTAATTCCATAATATATATATTTTTTAAAACAGGGTTTCATCATGTAACCCTGGTTGGCCTAGAATTCACAGATGTCTGTTTGACTCTGTGTCTGGAGCACTGAGATTAAAGACCTTGCTGCATTAGTCATCTCCTAAACACCGAGTATTCGATATCAAAGCCGACACTTTCACTCAGAGAAAACGGTCTGGGTTGCTTTGACTTGAATGCAGTTGTCCTACTTACTCTGAGGGCACACAGGGATTCTGGACCCAAAGTCTTAGATCGCGAGATTGAGAGTAGAAATTTGGTGTGATCATTGGTTTTTGAGCGGGGCTTCTAAGAAATCATTAGATTAGGTCATTAGTCAAGAACTCTACTTACTAAAGCTGTGGTGGCTTCATAAGGACCAGGGGAGAACACACAAGCACAGAAGTACATGCATTCCATGCATGGGGTGATTCAGTTGTAGGGCCTGTGCAAGAATGGGGTGTGCCATTTGGGCTTCCAGTCATAAAAACTGTGGCTAAAAGTACCTCCCCACCCCAAGTATTTATTGTAGAAGTGAAAATCTGACTATTAGATGAGTGATTAACATAGATCTAATTTCCCCTTGTGATGACAGAAATGAGACCAAAGCATTCTAGACTGCATAACTATATATCCACTTCTTCCATGCTGTGTGGAATGTCACACAGCATCATGTTATCACTACACAATGTGATTCATAGAGAGGGGCTGCAAGGCTCTCATCCAAAGGCCCAGAATTACCTGTGATGACATAGTTTAGATTATTCGCAGTGACAAATCACTAGACATGGTTTAATTTAAAAGCTCTATATACCTCAAACATCCCCAATATGATATTCAGAATATGAAATATTACAAAACCTGCATTTTTGAACAGCCATATGATATCACAGGTCAAACACTTCATGTTTTACCTCATGAGATGGGTTGCAATTAAAATGAGTACACTAAAAATACTGCATGAATTAGCTTTAGTTTATATGTACACACACAAATGACTTTTGTGTATGGATTTGGTTCCCTTCCCCAAGGCATCTTATTATGTGGATACAACATTCCAAATTCAAGATAAATTCCCACAACCTGTCTCAAGTATTCCAGATGCGGATATACCACCTGTCATGTTATATCTTCACTTGTACCTGATTTATGATTTTTATTCTGTGCTATTCAAGTGAACGTGAAAATAAATCATGGCCTTAAAGTGAAATGCACCATAAAGAGCAGCCAGTCAGCAGCATCAATTATTGTTTTTTTTTTCCTCAGCCTTATAATCTGTATGATAGTCTACAAGGACAACAGTAACATGCATGTGTGCACTCACCATATCTAGTGTGACTTACGGAGCAGAGAAAACATACTGACCAAGGCAATGTGGAGAAGCTCATGTAAAAAGCCTAACTGGACCCCATAGCCCTCGACAGAAAGTCTCATGAATACAACATGAGGAAGAATCCTTCTCTCGGGTCTGTATGCCTTGCCTTTGTCAGTATCATTGGGAGAGATGCTTCTTACTGACGTGTTCCGTGTGTAATGAAATGACAAGAAAATATGGAGATTGTTCACGGAGTGCAGGGATCCCAGCCACAGTGGCCGTTCCAATTTTCATAAAAAAGATTGCAGTTCTGTGTCAAACTCAAGTGAACAGCAGTTATACTGTGGCAGCAATGATTGATATTTCCAGAAAACACTGGATGAGGCAAATTCCTCTTACTTTCAGAAAAGGAATAGAAAAGAGATCACAAACATAACAGACATGAAATGAATCAATCACTGGAGGACAGGTGCATGGTTCCACTTGCATCAGGTGTCTACTGTAATCAAAGGGATGTGAGAAAAGAACAGGACAGCGGGGCGTGAGGATGGGGCTGGGGAGATGGAACATTGCTAATCAACTGGTGCACAATTTCTGTTACACAAGGCGAGTTATAGAGATCTTCCGTATGGCACCATGCCTGAGAGGGCAAGTCTCTGGTATAAGTGGACATCTTTAAAAGGGTAGGTTTCACATTTAGTTCTCTTATTACAAATAACATTGTTTAAAAATTGAAAAAATTTTTACCTTTCTGAAGATTTTTGTCTCAGAGAGGTTTAGAGTACAAGGGACTATTGTATGCAATCTCGTGTAAAAACAGAGAGATGATGGCTAGATAGGTATTTGGATAGATGCGAGATAGATGATAGGAGATGATAAAAAGATGATGGGTAGAAATGATGGATGGTAGGTGGGAGATAGATGATAACTAGATTATTGGTAGATTTTGGGTAGAAATGATAGATATGTGAGAAAATGTAGAGAGAAATAGGCAGGCAGACAGACAGACAGACATTCAGATACATATATTTAGATACTAAGCCTGTGTCCTAGAGTATCATAGCCCAAATTCCACCATGATAGTAGTTTTCTCTGTGGTAATAGAAACGAAACTGGAAGGTGGAGAGAGGGATCATTGGTTAAGAGCCCACACTGCCCTTACAGAGGGCTAGAGGTGGTTCCCAGCTCATGACTGCTGAAGCTCCAACACCCAGTTTCACCTGCAATCTCATGTCCATAGAGCACATACCCATAGATATAATTTAAAAAGTTAGAGAGAGAGAAGGTGGGGGAGGGGAGGGAGAGAAAGAGAGGAGGGGAGGGAGAGAAAGAGAGAGGGAGAGAGAGAGAGAGAGAGAGAGAGAGAGAGAGAGAGAGAGAGAGAGAGAGAGAGAGAGAGAGAGAGAGAGAGAGACTAAAAATGAGACTGGCTTTGTAGATGTCACAGGATACCCATAACTCAAAGAAATAAGGTGAGGCTAAAATACTCATTCACTAACATCTATCTTCTCAGGACCATTGGTGATATTTGATGTTTATCAAGGAAGGTAGAACGTGCTTGACCTCAAGCTTGTGGCTTTTTATTGTATAGGAAATGAAAGCTTTGAGGTGGAAAGCTTTCTTCATGTGCTTTCCACAGTGAGAGGGCACTTAGCGAGTTAATTCGAGTGGCTAGGAGTTTCACACTTTTCTGGTTTCTGTCTTTAGGATACAAATTTCCACCTACTTGTTCAATGTGAGCAAGAAACCTATGGCAAACACCCAGGAAAACAAAATAATTTGTATCATAAAAAGTGTTTGAATAAGGAAGCTATATATCCCAATGTACTCATTGCAGGAAGTCCTGTTAAGTGTGTGGTTAGACTATCAAATGCAAATGCTAAGGAATAGTAGCCTACATTGAACTGATGTGGACAAGTGGGTTATTAATCAATGAAGTATACAAATAGAAATCTAAATGTAATTCTCACAAATGGTTCACAGATGCCACGATGCATAAAGGATGGAGTCTGGGGACTGTAGGTAATGGGGTAAGAAAATGGAAGAACGATGAAGTAGGATTTCATAAGGCTTGTGATAGTCATAGCAGGAAGTAAAGGTGGGGCAGACTAAACCATCCGGAATGTGAAGAAGATGCGGTGAGTGGGAAGGTCAAAGCGGAAGGACACCGGTGCAGTCTCTGCACGAGGTCACTGGCAAGGTTAGGGAACATCTGAGCATCCTAACCACTGTCTCTGGTAAGGGTCTCAAGAAGCTTCTAATGTTAAGAGGAGAAGATGCTGTAAGATACGGGGGTGAAAAATGACAGAGTCAATCAAAACAGCTATGAGACTTTTTAGGATCATTTAAACTTAGTCTAGGATAGAGGGAAGTGCTCACGTTTCTGTTTTATAACCCACAGAGGGAGAGAAAGGAACGTCAAGTGCTTCCTGAGCGCCCTGGATTCTGGGGAGTATCCATCCTTCAAGAGAAGGGCAGTGGAAAGTGTAAGCTGCCTGCCAAGAAAAGTACCTCTGAACACATTTCCTTTTCCCCTTTATGCTGGCTTACCTGGGATAAATCCCACACCAGGTGAGACCCGAAAGCAACCAAGCCTTCTGAAAATGTGTTTCAAATGACTGCTGTCATCCCCAGGAGCAAGACCAAAACCTCAGTCTGACTGAGTTCCAGGAGCAAGTCCAAAAGGAAAGCCCTTAATTAGCAGGAACCACCTTTTCACACTGCCCCTCCCCCCAGTGGTCTCAGGCCCAATGCTACAGCCAGTTGACCGCCATGGCAAGCAAACCTTCCCCTACTATGAAATACACCCGAGTTCTCCAACATAGCTCATCCACAGCCTGTCAGAAAACAAGAAGGAAAATAAGAAGAAACCATGAGTGTGTTCTTTATTCTGCCTAGAGAGAGTTTTAAAGAAGTAAAAATTTACAGGCTCTACACTGTTGCAAACTTGCCCAATGTCCAAAATGAAGCTGTAGTCCTCATAGTGGGAGATAAAAGATGAGATTACCGCAGGATCCCAGACAGTGGGCCAATTACTAGGATCTTGTAGTTTTGGGGGGAAAAATCTAAAGATTAAAACAGTAATAAAACACCCTTAAAAAGATTATTATATAGAAAACACCCGCTAGCAATATCTACAGGTGCATGTGCATGCACACACACACAGACACCAAATCAAAACAACAACAGCAACAAAGACTCAACGACATGTGACCTTCCTGCTCTCCCATAGAAAAATGGGCTGAGATGCTCTCTGAGTGCACAGGCCCTTTGTAGGTTAGAGATTAATGTTAGGCACAGCACAGAACGGCTTTAAACAATATGAGTCTGTAGTATATGTCCTTCCACAGTGAACTTGCTCTGTCTAGGATGAGGATGAAGTGGAAGGTAGAGGCAGATGTGGAGGTTTTATAACCATGGAGCCCATGGCCCGACCTCTGAAGAGAGAACAGCAGGATTGATTTGAGTAATGGAATCCCTGCCATTCACTTGCAAGCTGATAAATTGGGATCTTGGCTCTGATTTCCACCTTAATTCCATCAGTCCAACACATGTATTAAGGACTAATTGAAAGCTGCAGTTTTATGGAATAAAGAGTATTTTGTTCTAAACGTTCTTCTTCCGAGGCAGCCAGTATTGGAGAGAAAGGCAGAAACAGCCTTCTGCCTCATAGTATAATAAAAGCAGAATATATTGCCGAGCAGAGAGTGATTATTTAAAGCCAGCCTTACTTGGCCTTTATCCTAGTAAGTGTATGTGGTTGAGCAAAAGAAAAATAGCTGATGATCCTGCATCAGCAACGCTCAGTAAGTGGAACTATTTCTCTAAGAAGCAAAGTCACGTGGGCTTTAAAATGTGCACCAGAATGGCCGGGCTACGCATTTATGCAAAGAGGGCAGGCTTCCTTCCATAAGCTTGGCTTTGATAATGAGTTAAAATGTAAAACTCACTTGTAAAATTCACTGCCAGATTACAACTAAAACCTAAAAACGCTGTAAATCACATTTTCGGAAACAAAAGTACCAACTTTGACACATTTGGAAAGAAAAGAAGCAAGCAGACAGAATTGTGTGCAGCTGGGTTCCGGTCTGCACTCTAGAGCAGCACATTGGCACCTACACAGAGTATCACATACACGGAGGGAATAAAGCCGTGCAGAAGAGCTTCCAGGCAACGTCACTGAGGCCACACACTCTGACACCATTGTCCCCAGAACCTAAACCTTCTGTCATTTTCACTAATTGTGTAAGCATTGTCAAATTTGATCTAATTTCATGTCTAATTGCTTTAGTGATGTGATCCCACTTTAGGATGTTTCTGGAAAGCTGAAATCCAAGGGAATCCACAACCTTTAATACTTATCCCATTTATATGAATCCAAAAGTCATCCATTTACCTCTGATTTATCTGAGTATTGCTGATAGTAACCAAAATATCATTACTTTCCTATCCCAACTAAGGATGTCCTAGGCTAATTAAGAAAACAAACCTATGTTTCGGCAAGCTCCCATTTAATATTACTCTCATTCTGTTCCAGTTCACTGTGCATAGCTAAAGGCAGACCCTGCTGGCATGGGGTGGCTGCCTCACAGTGACAACTTGCATTCAGAACACGGACATCCGTGTCTTAACCCAATACTTAGGTTGCACACAATGTGTGGTGTAAGCTGGACTCACAAAATTTTCATGTCAGTGCATGTGGGCTAAGTTCCAGAAAGCATAGAACTTGTTGTTCTAGACTCAGGTTGGCAAACACATGGGGCAAGGGTGTCTGTTAAAATATATTCTGCCTTAGCAGGGAACACACTGCTTCTAATTGATGAAGTGACATTTTCAGGGCAGTTTCTGGGATGGGAAACATCAGGCTGTTTGTTCATATTGGATTTCTGTCCGTCACTGTAGAATTCCTTGGTTGGCTCCTATTAAATTGATAATGCAGTCTTCTCTGGGGGTGGCTTCATCTCAGAGAAAGGTGGAGTGAGCTCTTACATCTTGTGAAAGAAGATGCGTGGTGGCGCCGCGAGCAAAGCAAACCAGTCCAAAGGAAGCCATGGAAAGAGTTTTGTTTCAGGTTCCGCCATTGATTTTTTTTCTGGGCCATCCACTTAGGGAGCCCTTGGGGCCTAGAATTTCTCCTCATAACCTGGCATTAATAGTGATCATATTCAGAGACATGTAGCAATGGCATGTGTGCTTGGGAAACCAAAAGAATTCACCGTATCAAGTAACATTTGTTTTGAGCATTATTATGACACGAAGACAAAGTAATTCTGAAGCTACAAATCAGCCTCATTTTTGCCATCATAAAATGCACCTGAACTCCCAAGTAGTCCCATCTAATAAACTTTAAATACTTGCTAACACTGCACCCTTACAGCCTGGGAGAAGCAAGGGAAAAGAATGAAATGCATGCCTTAAAGTTTTATGCTTTTCACACCCTCTGAGCTCCGATAAACTGCTGAGGACAGGAGCTGCCCAGAGAGTAACTGCTGAGCCAGCAAACCATCCCAGCCACCCTCCAAACCCTTCACTGCCTCTCATAAAGAGACAAGCAGGATTTACAATGCCATGGTCATGTCAACTCTTGGTATTTCTCGTGTGTCTGGAATGTTTCTCCCTAAAAAGAAAAAGTCTTTTATGCTGAAAGACTTCATTGAAATTGTGCCATTCTCTACTGAGGGATGACATACTCTGTCCATTCAAGGTAAACAATATTGATGAGGGATACAAAGAAAGGAGTGTATGGACCCCACAGAGTAACTCATGATTGATGTGAAATATCTGATGGCTACAGTTACAGATTGTCATTTTTCTTTTTTAAAAAACATTATTTAAAATTTTGGTGTGTGAGTGTTTAATCAGAATGTATGTATATGAGCCACATGTATGCCTAGAGCCCATGGAGGCCAGAAGAGGACATCGGATCTCTGGAACTGGAGTTATTGATGGCTGTGAAGTTCACGTGAGTGCTGGGAGCCAAGCCCAGTGTCTCTATGAGATTAACAAGTATTCATATAATTAACCACTGAGCAATCTTTCCAGCCCGGAGATTATATTTTTTTTTCTCAATTGAGCTGAACCTTCATGATTATTCCTACATTAACTCAGCAGACACTTCCTGATGTCTGCGCATCCCCCTCCCCCTTCCATCTACAAACCACTAATCAATATCTGCCCTATGGAGTTGCCTAGTTTTGTACATTTCATATAAAAGAGTCAAATGAACATGTAGAATTTGTATATTACCATTTTCATATAAGATGTTTATCATTCTTGTAATGTTAACATAGTCTACATTATTTCTTATGATTAAGTAAGTTCCAGTTACATGGGTGCATTGCACTGCATTCATGTTCTTTCTTCACCTATTGTGCATAAAGGGCTCATTTCTATGACCGGGCATCTATGAACACTCACATGGTAGTTTTCTCATGCATACGTGGCATCAAATATTTGATCTGCAAACCTAGGAGTGGGTGACCTTCCAAGATTGCATGGAGATGATATGTACTTTTTAGAGAAACTGCCAACAAGTGCACAAATATCTGGAACACTGAACAAGAACTGCATCAAGATCACATGAATTCACACCCTTACCAAAGTCCATGGTCACCTGACGACTTTAATATAGGCATGGAAATGGGGACAAAGTCGTACTCATCTTAGTTATCATTTGTATTTCATGTGCTTTCTGGCAGTTTGCAGATTTCCTCCAAGGACTTTTTTGGAGAAAGGCATAATCAAATGCATGTCCATTTGTTATCTAGGTCTAGCTGTTCGATTTAAAAGTTCATTGCATATCCATAGGAATACATGATAACCAAATCAATGATTTGAAAGTACATCTTCCTCCCCCAATTTGTTGCTTTCTTTCACACCAGGTTCTTTTTGTTTTGGGATTTTTGAGGTCTTTATCTACAATTTTGCTGACATTGTCAATTTTCTTTTCTATCATGTTTTAGTGATTTGCACCCCTGCTTATTCACACATATTCTGCCTGTGGAAGAGTTGGGTAATTATGGCCATATTGCCCACAAAGCCTTTTGTATATATCACATTCTCTCTGTATTACTGTCTATTTTACACAAGACAGCATAAACTACATTAAAACACCAGTTTTAAAATTTCTGTAAAGTAGTGCTTAGTTTGGGGGTTGTTTTCAAATGTGATCTCTTAAAGTGCAAAGTAAATAAAAATGAAATAGTCTGGGAGGGCGGGTAAAAATTGAATATTCAGAAGGAAATGTCATGAACTCAAGAATATCCATCCATGGTCTTCAACCTTAAAAATGACTTTAAGAACATGGCAAAACTTTTTGAGTCATGAAGCTAAAATAATCCATGAAGTCCTATGTATCATGCAACATAATACACATCTCTCCATGTAAAGGGACATTATTTGTAAACAGAGAAAACATTTAAATAGGATTAGAAGTATTCATTTTGATCAACTTTTACAACAATCTTGGAAGTTAAACATAAGAATGTGAAATATACCTTTTATCAAAATTATCTTTTGATTAAGTTGGTTCTACATGTCCAGAGCATGAAATGGGGGTCAATCATAAGACTTGCAATGATATTTATAGACCATATAACTCACAAAGGCCAAATTGAGCATTTTAGATGGAGCTTGAGCAGATCAGAAAGTAATATACCATAAAATTATTGGATCTTAAACTCTGCACGAGGCTGCCAATCAGCAGAAGACACTGTAGGTCTAGAATTGAAACTTTACCATACCCTAGTACATGAGATCAAACCACCAACTCATTTTGTTTCCCATTTTTAATCCTTGTAAAGCTCTGAATATGAGGGAATCTGTAGTCTCCAGTGATTTATAAACTCACTTTAGCCACACTTAGCTCCCAGCCCCTAAGGCATCATAAACATCATTCCAGTCTACCATGCTTCTAGTCTCTAAAAGCATTACTGATGCTTTTATTCATTATACGGCCAACAATATTTCAAATAAGAATTGGAATGGATGGAAATAGCATGTGGATTTATTTAAACTATAAAAGTAAAGAACTTGAGATTTATCTGAGATATTGATAGAATCTTAAAAGTAGATTAATGGTTGTAAAAAATATGGAATGAATGAGAGAGCAAGAGAGAGACAAGACAGATAGAGAGCCCATGAATTTTATGAGTGCAGTAGCTGGGGATTTGGTGGTCCTAGAAGCAGTGTGAATCACTGTGTAGAATTCTTAAACACTGGAGCTACCCTGACAGTGTATCTAGAATTCTTAAGACATTTGAAAGTACAGAGTAGATTCCATAGGAGGAAGTTTTTGGCGACTGGTACATTGTGTGGGTTGAAGAAGCTCAGAGCACTGTTTTCTCCCTATTACAAATAAGGCAAGCATGACAAATTCAAGCAGATAGAAGTCATTTGGGGGCTTTCAGAAACAGCCATTCTGCCACAATATAGGAACTCATTTGATAGCAATATATATATTTTTTTAAATCAGTCCTCTACAGGATGATTTTTCCCCCTTCTATGTGTGAATGATGTTTTGATCAGGATTTACAAAGAAAGAGAGAAAAAAAAACGCTGACTTGTGAAGGAAAACCATCAAAGTTTCTTTCACTAAATGACAACAGTAAAGATGGGAAGAGACGGCAACACCAACCTGAGCCTTTGTAGGATCCGTGTTAGCAGTGCATGACGGACAAAAGGGAAAGAAAATTATAGACGCATTAGTTGAGCTGCTATTATAACACAGAATTGAAAAAAAAAAGTAAAAAGTCCTTTCCCCTGGTCATTGACTACTGATGACTACACTTGATTTGTAATTTGAATGCTTCACCCTCAGTCCGTAAGTGAA
Organism: Mastomys coucha; assembly: GCF_008632895.1. Classification (NCBI taxonomy): domain Eukaryota; kingdom Metazoa; phylum Chordata; class Mammalia; order Rodentia; family Muridae; genus Mastomys; species Mastomys coucha. The sequence goes on along the minus strand of NW_022196891.1, from coordinate 26,536,683 downwards.
GTATCCAATGTGTGACTTGGGACACACAGACTTGATTGATATTCTCAACTTAATTCCTAAGATCAGGGGCCCAGGAATTAAAATGAAACTCTGCAGCTGAACTCAGACTCCTTAAGGAAAGGAGTGAGTTGTCAAAATTAATCAATTAGCACAGCGCAGAAATTGATATTTTTGCATGTTTCCACACCACACTGAGCAGGATTGAATTAGAGGACAGATTCCACCACACTTGTTCAAACTAGTCTTCCCTATTTTTACCAAAGCTTAAAATTTGAATTTATGTCAGTGCTATTTAAATTTTAGTCATATCTAAGACTGGACTGTACGTTCCATGAGAGCATGTCCAGGAGTACTCTTATTTCTAGTGCTATAGTCTTAATACTGAACTCATATTTGCTATACAGACCACATTTCCAAATTGGCAGAGAGATGAATGAATTCATGAATATAGTCTCAAGAAAATAAATTGTAAGTGCTTTAATATAGCTCAAAAATTACAACTCCAATCTAAAGCCCATTTTTATTTTAGTTCAATGTTTGCTCATTTATATAATAGATTAAAATCTTAATTATCAGAATAGAATTTATCAGGGAGCTAAGATGAGTACCTCAACTAAATACTCATGTATCTGGTATCTTGAAGATTCTAATTACTTTTGAATCCACCCATCCTCATTTCCATTTATAAGTAATGGTAGCTTGTACACAGAAATCACTATATAATAAACTTAGCAGGTGGCTACATTTGTTCTCGGTATTACAGAAATATCATAAAATGATTAATTTTAGAGTTATGAATTATATCAGCTAAGCATAAGAAGAATATCATTGGCTTTATATAGAATTATAAACCATTAAAATGCTTAACGATGAGAAACTCAGAAAAATCCTTGACTGAAACGGCTGCTTCATAATCTGTGTGGGCATAATTAAGTCAGTGCTGAGCAGTCAATGAGCCCTGAACAGTATTCACACAATTGCTTTACTGTACATCAGTGCCACATCTGTGCAGAGGGCTATATGCTGATGACTGACCATTGCTCCCAAATCTTGCCAATGACTGTCCATTGATTGGAATTTAGACTGTTGGCTATGGAGACTTGGAACCACAACTAGGTTCACTCCTGCCCTTGGGTGGGTCTCCAGTGGTTTCATGTCTACGCAGAGCTCTTAGAAAGGTGTTGTGTGGTGGCAAGAGCTATTTGACTTTAGTTTATTGCATCAGTATTTAAGCTATGTACAAATTCATTATTACCTTATACATGATTGATACTAAGTGGATGGAGGGATATCTCATTGAAAAACAATGAGTGATTTCATCACAGTGCTCTATTTATATGGGGTGACAAATGAAAAGCAACGAAAATTTACTTTTGGCATTTATCAGGGTACGTTGAAATAGCCTTTCAAAATCACTAACACTCACCTTAAACGTGAGAATTTGGGTGCACTGGGAGAAACCTAGTTGCCTTTGAAATTATATGTATTATTTTTTCTTTTCTGTCTTTTATAAATGTTTCAGTATCACACTTATTTAAGGCCTAGTTAAAATGTAAACTTCCTGGACACAGTGAATTCCCTGTTGCTGTTGAGCAGAATTCCTTTTACCTCTCTCTATAGCCTTTATCTTTCTCTTTAGCTGTATTCAAACTTCTTCTGTCTCTTTCCACTGTAAAATACTACCTCCATGTTAAAACTGATGTGTCAAAATTGTTTAAATCTCTCACTGGGCCAACTCTATCTCCATATATTTAAATATTATTCTCTCTTGAAAGATAATTTCACATTTCACTATTTCTTGCAATAAATTTCCTCACGTCTGTGTTTCCATAACTCCCGAGACTTAGCAGACAGTATCACAGGTTTGGATTTGTGTGCACAAATTTTGTCTCCAGAGACAGAGACTAAGTTTTGAGACTGAAGTCAGTAGCTCATCTTATGCCATTATCCATGGACCCTGACCTCCCTTCCTCAGCTTTCAACTCAGATGCACACCAGCAACTCCAGGACTGCCTCCAGGCTTTAGTCTCACATTGGTGATACATCATTGGCTCATCTTGTCTTGAGGATTACAGCGTTTTGAATTGAACAGCTACCTGTGCCTCTGCCTCTAGCCTGCAGATGGCTACTGCGGGACTTTCCAGGCCAATCATATAACCCGTCTTTTGTTCTATTGGTTTTATCCTCTAGAGTCTATATTCTTAAATCTTGGGTTATGATCCTACATGGGGGGGTCATATAACTGAATATGGAGGCTATAAAAATGAGGTGACAGCAAATGGTTTTTAATATATAATGAATAAAATTAACTTATAGTGAAATGGATGATCATTCTGCGGTGTTTCTGGTGGCTCTCCCATGTTGTATATCATGTGATGTCACTTCAGCCTTGGTTCGGAACCCAGTATTTAGGCATCCAGGCTTGTTCATGTCACCATATTATGGAGCAGCACTCACATATGCTGACTGACCTCAGATTCGAGATGATTGTAACAAATTGTAGTGCTCTTACTGTGAGCACAAAGTTTTCTGCTCTCTTAGAAGCACAACTATTTAGTTATGGAAATTAAGACTTTTCACATTTTCTTCCATCATTCCTTAGCATGTAACAAATCAGGAAGAGTTTGGGTTATATTCTACTAGAACGTTTATTTTAAAAATTGTCATTTGTGCTGCTGACTTGAGTTTCATCAGAAATCACTTTATGAATTTGTCTCGAGATTAGAACAAAATTTCTCTTTCTTTCTTCCTTCCTTCCTTCCTTTCTTTCTTCCTTTCTTTTTTTTCTCTCTCTATTTATTTATTTATTTTTGGTCTGGTCTTGCCTTATTTTTTTTATTATATATTTTCTTATTTACATTTCAAATGTTCTCCTCTTTCCTGGTTACCTCTCTGGAAAAAAAAAAAAAACCCTGTTCCATCCCCCCTCCCCCTGCTCACCAATCCACCCTCTCCCACTTCCTGGCCCTGGCATTCCCCTACACTGGGGCATAGAACCTCACAGGATCAAGGGCTTCTCCCCACATTGGTGACCAACTAGGCCATCTTCTGATACATATGCAGCTGGAGCCATGAGTCCCACCATGTGTACACTTTGGTTGGTGGTTTAGTCCCTGGGAGCTCTGAGGGTACTAGTTAGTTCATATTGTTGTTCATCCTAAAAGGCTGCAAGCCCTTCAGCTCCTTGGGTCCTTTCTCTAACTCCTTCATTGGGGACCCTCAGCTCAGTCCAATGGATGGCTGTGAGCCTCCACTTCTGTATTAGTTGGACACTGGCAGAGCCTGTCAGGAGACAGCTATATCAGGCTTCAGTCAGCCAGCACTTGCTGGCATTCACAATAGTGTCTGGGTTTGGTGATTGTATATGGGAAGTATTCCCAAGTGGGGTAGTTTCTGGGTGGTTCTTCCTTCAGTCTCTGCTCCACACTTTGTCTCTGCAACTCCTCCCATGGGTATTCTAACTACCTCAGAGTTGGCCTTAAACATCCTGTTGCCACTTTGTACTGTGTACTTATATGAAGCTCAATTATCAGCATTGATGATTGTTCAATCAAACTATAGATAGCCTCTGAAAAAGTTGAAGATAGCAGTGCCACATCCTACAGTATCAATACTCAGCTAAGATTTAATTCTTCAAATATTAAAAATAGCACAACTATATCATTGATATGTGAATTGGCAACTGGCAACTTCAGTAGCATTTAGATCCTGTGCCACTTCTCATATATTCAGACTCATGTAAACATTGATATAGGAGAGGTTATGAGTGGGAACATTTAAAAACCTCATCTTTGAGAACTTTAATTACTCTGCTGGTTCTCCTCCCCTTCTGACTACCCAGTTCTTTCTCTGCTCCAGAACAACTGATGGGTCCCAGCCCGTGAGTAGCTTTCTTCTGTTCCCAGGCCACCACAGCGCATTTCTTCATGGCTTGCACTCTCTTTGTCTTAAAGAACTATTTCCTGATTGTTCTATCCTGCAACCTAAATTTATTTTATTCATATTTCCTGCCATTATCTAATATATCAACATGCATGCATATACATATGCAAACACCCCTTCATGTGTATTTATTGGTGAACTATTTCCTTTATTAGAATATAAACTTCACTAGAATTTTGATTTCCTTAAGAAAGTAGTATCTAAAATATATTATATAATTTATTTAATAAGTAATTACCTCCTTGCATAGTAATAACCTGCTATATCTTAACTAAGGACTATGAGGATTAATAACTACAGAATAAGGAGATACGGTGAGAAGACACATCAAGGCTGTATTATATTGCATGGGTCATTACACAGAGAAATAGGGATAGGAGCTTGCAATTCATTTTCATGAAACTAGATTTGCTCATTATGTGAAATGAAATATCATTTATAGCTAATGCAAACTATAATTGAGGTGCCTCATGAGGACATATGAACATATCCTGTTCCTCAGGACCAAAACAGCACACACCTTCTCCGCAGGACCACAGATAATGAAATTTCAGCCCAGCATATGAACAAGAATGAATGGAACCACTGTATACTTGCATCACAGATCTCAGAGCATGGACTTTAAATAAAATGCTAAGGGTATGTGGAAATCTATCCTTGTGAAAACAACAGAGAAAAATAAAAATTTGAATTAAATATATGATTAAGTAGGACCTCAACAGACTAATCAGAGTATATCCTTAGGAAAATATATAAATTGAATTTATCTGTTTATTCTTGTGAAATTTTATGTCTTTATGATTAAATGAGGCATTATAACTAATGGCTATAACATTTTACCACGAGGTCACTTCAAATGGTATACTATAGGCTTTTATGTTAGAGCTCTCTGGTATGAGTCCTAATTTATAATTTCAGAGATAGGAATTACATGTTTACTCCTCAGATAAGACTATGTGTATGTTTTTATAATTTTAATATGAGATGCATAAGACCTTATCGATTAAGTGTTTATTATACATTTAGTGCATGGATTTATGCATACATGAGGAATTACATTCATTTTCCAGCAAAGCAAAAGAAAGAACAACATAAGCTCCAAATCCCTTCCTCTTCCCTGGGGTGCCTGCATTCTGTGGTCTCCTCAGAATCAGATGAGAAAGAAGATGCACTGGTTGGGAAGCTCAACTGTGATGTTCTAAATGTTTCTAGCTGGTCATTAAATGCTCTCCCATGTTCATAGTGACATCAGAGGGATCTCAATACATTACTTTATAATACAATACATCGCAATACACCAGCAACACTAAAAATATCTGCCCTACTCTTAGAACTCTGGCTCTCATTAATCCTCTCAAACCCTCCATAAATTGAAAAAGAGACATAGAAAGAGGCAACTATTTGATTTTGATGGCACAGACATAAACAATGAAGGAATAAACTCAAATCACAGGCAGGAGGAGAAATGGAAGGCTTAGGAAAATAATCAGTGTTTCAAAACTTTGTGGAACACCAAAGTTAGGATTTAAAAGTATGTACATGTGTGCTCATATATGTGATACATATATATGTATATATATATGTATACATATGTGTGTATATATATACATATATATAATATAGATATATATGTGGTTTGTGTGTGAATGTGTATATATGTGCACACACAAATGGGTACTGTTATTGTATTTACTTTTCTTTCAGATTCCAGATAAAGAAAAGCAATTTTGGAGAGAGAAAGCATTTAAAGATGCCATTGCTAAATTGCTAAATTGTCTAGTCAGTCTTTACTGTGTTTCCATGTAATAAGAGGCAATCTACCAAGCAGGCAAACAAACAACACTGTCAAAAGCAAATGGCTGGTTCCTGGAGTTCTTTAATCATGTGCAACTTACAGAAATATCACCCTAGAGAGACCCACAGCACAGGATCAGCCTCCTAGAATATAACTCCATGAAAACAGTTATAATAATTTGCAAAAAAAGAGAGATTACTTCTTTCTTTACAAAAGAGCCACTTATAGAACTCTTAACATTCGTTGCTTTGGAATAGGCAGTGGACCAGGTTACTAAGTTCTCTATAAAACCAGGAGATATCAAAGAAACAGCCAAACAATGAAGCAAGAGCAATGATAATAAATCTGCAAATTGGTTTGCTCTTTCATGCTGTATATCAGGATGGATTTAGTGACATATTCATGGCTTCAAAATGATGAGTAATGAAGTTACCGGGTTTAGGTAGGTTTAGACCTAATCAACACATGGAGATGGAGGTGCCTTCCATGGGACTATGGAGGAGAGCCAACTTAACCTGCGTTTGAAGGACAGAACTTGCTCACTTCTCTTTCTAAATTAGAAGATTCCAGAAGGATTCTGTGAAGAAGTGGAACATTCTAAGATGCTCCTACAGGTATATGTTCCATATTGAGCATATTGCTTCCCGCCTGTTATTTATACTTTCATTTACGTATGGTCACACAACATACACATGGTATTATATGACTGTATAAAATCTAGGAGCCACACGTTCAAGAAAACAGATAATATTAATCTCAGCAATATGGTCTTAATTTGTTAAATACGGTAGTCTCCTGTTACATCCATTTTTGTACAAATTGTATAAGTTTATTCTTTGTGGGTGACAAAAATCCTCTTGTGAATCTCAGCCACACCTTTCTTGTCCATTCTTCTGTTGATGTTCTCTAGGTTGGTTCCACAATTTAGCCATTGTGACTAGTACTGCAGGAAACAGGGATGTGTAAGGATCTCCATGGTATGTTGATTTATAGTTCTTGGGGAAATGCCCAGGGATGGTACAGCTGGTTCATATGGTACATCTAGGTCCAATTCTTATGAATTTTCTACATTGGTTTTCATAGACATTGAACTTAGCTTGTCTTAGAAACCAGTAGTGTACAAGAGTTACTTGAAGTAGAACATTCTTAACACATTTTAATACTGATGGAATAACGCAGGAGTGATTAATTCTGAAGAAATTAATTTAGCAAGAGTGAATTAACTGCACTTAAAGAAAGTTTTATAATTGAAAATAAAGGAAATATACTGTCTGTTTGTTTGTTAATTAATTTATTTATTTCATATGTGTGAGTATACTGATGTTGTCTTCAGACGTAACAGAAGAGGGCATTTGGACCCCATTACAGATGATTACGAGCCACTGTGTGGTTTCTGGGAATTGAACTCAGGATCTCTGGAAGAGCAGTCAGTGCTCTTAATCGCTGAGCCATCTCTCCAGTTCATACTATTTCTGCTTAATACATTAGTAGATATACTACTGAAAAAAACATTACTTTAACATACCAACTGAATTATCTTAGATTTATATATGGATATCATTTTCAATTATGTATTATAAACTGCATATATTCTTGGCGGTTCCTCTGGAAATTGGGTATAGTACTACCAAAGGACCCAGCTATACCACTCCTGGGCATATATCCAGAAGATGCTCCAACATGTAATAAGGACACATGCTCTACTATGTTCATAGCAGCCTTATTTATAATAGACAGAAACTGGAAACAACCCAGATGTACCTCAACAGAGGAATGGATATAGAAAATGTGGTACATCTATACAATGGAGTACTATTCAGCTATTAAAAACAATGAATTTATGAAATTCTTGGGGAAATGGATGGACCTGGAGAAAATCATCCTGAGTGAGGCAACCCAACCATAAAAGAAAACACATGGCATGCATTCTCTGATAAGTGAATATTAGTCCAGAAGATCGGAATACACAAAGTACAAACCACAAACCATAAGAAACTCAAGAAGAAGGAAGACCAAAGTGTGGATACTTCGTTCGTTCTTAAAAGGGGGAACAAAATACCCATCGAAGGAGTTGTAGAGACTAATTATGGAGCAGAGACTAAAGGAAGGACAATTCAGAGACTGCTTCACCTAGGAATCCTTCCCCATCATCAAATCTAGACACTATTGTGGATGCCAGCAAGTGCTGGCTGTCAGGAGCCTGATATAGCTGTCTCCTGAGAGGCTCTGACAGTACCTGACTAATACAGAAGTGGAGGCTCACAGCCATCCATTGGACTGAGTACAGGGTCCCCAATGAAGGAGCTAGAGAAGGGACCCAAGGAGCTGAAGGGTTTGCAGCCCCTTAGGACAAACAACAATATGAACTAACTAGTACCCTCGGAGCTCCCAGGGACTAAAACTCCAACCAAAGAGTACAAATGGGGGGACTAATGGCTCCAGCAGCATGCATATAGCAGAGGATGGCCAAGTTGGTCATTAATGGAAGGAGAGGACCTTGGCTCTGTGAAGGTTCTATGCCCCAGTGTAGGGGAATGCTAGGGCCAGTAAGCAGAAGGGGGTGGGATGGTGAGCAGGGGGAGGGGGGATGGAACAGGGGATTGCTTTAGTTTTGTTTGTTTTTAATTTAATTTTATTTATTTTTTATTTTTGGAGGGGAAACTGGGAAAGGAGATATTGTAAATAAAGAAAACATCTAATAAAAAAATACAAAAAAACCCAACTGTGTATTGTCTATGTATATATAAAGATATGAGTACAGATTTATGATTTTTTATGAATCCATAATTCATGTAAAATTTATATATGGAGATTTTTATCTGCATACTTATTCATTATCTACTTTACAAATATAATTTCAATTATATAATTCTAAATATTAATTATTAAAAGAACAATTGAGATCATAAAATAGACAGAGGCAAAACAAGAAAGAAAATCATAAAAAATAAAAAAGAAAGCCAACTGCATTCTATATTTGAAACTAAACTCTGAAAGACAGAAACATGTTTTGTCTTTATTCCTTAACCAAGCAGCTTAATAGTTTATAGCAAATCATTTAATTTCTTATACTTTCTAATGAGGATGTCTTATCTTGAAGATCTTAAGTTTTCCCCAAGGGCTGTGATTCCATGAAATTAAATCTAAATTAAACGCATTTCATAGGAATTGTAAAGTAAGTTATAAAGCTCATAGAAACAAAGTAATCTAGAATCATTTTCTCTTTGATCTAAAAGGTTTTCATTTTCCATAATTAGACTGTCTCTAGTTTCTTCAACAATCAGTGTTATATGAGATGGGAGAATTTCTCTTTTCAGTCCTGAAGCAGTAATAGCTACATGTAGATATGAAAACATTCATTTTGACTTTTGATGTGCTGGACCAGCAGAGTATGTCAGTATCCACTGACACCCCAAAATGCAGATTCAAGATTGTTCTAAGATGACCACTATTGTTTCTCATTCATTAATCAATGTATTCTCACTATAGCACTAAACCATTACAAACAACTTAAAATACCGAGATTTAGTGTAAAGACACAAGGCTGTGGCACAACACACCTGAAAATTAGCAGGAGAAAACAGTTGCATTGATGCCTTTGTCTGAACTTCAGCCCCAGGCACTGCAATTAACTACAGATGTGAAAAATTCCATGCAGACATAATTACGCCTAAAAATACCTAACGCAGGTGTAACTGGTCAGTTGCATCCTCCCAAGGGCACCATTGGTTAATTGTGCCAATTATTAGATAATTATAGGTATAATCACGTGAATTTCCATGGAATTTTTCCATGTGATTTTATTGCTTCCACAAGTCTAGTTTTGAAAATAAGATATAAATATAATCTTTCATAGAACTTCCACCATCAAGAGTGCGGCTTGCTGAGTGACAAAGTGCTGAAGAACTCACTCCATCTCACACTGGTTGTTCTGTGCTTGGGCATCTGCTTCTGAACTGTTACTATTGGCTTCAGATTTTCTCTCTGTTCAACACAGGGATGAGGGAAGGCATCTTTCTTTATCGGGGTACTGTCTTTAGTCCAGCGTTAAGCCTTACTGCCACAACTGACCGCAGTATGCATCTGAATATGGACGGGACTCCTTTGCAGGTCTCATGAGTGCAATCGAGGTGACCAGCGGTCATCCAAGTACTGTAGTTTGTAGGAAAGCAGGGCAGGTACCTTCTGGGTAGGACAGTGCTTGAGGCAAGAATGCTTTAACCTTCTCACAGGATGTTCTTGCTCATTTTGATCTTGTCTTATTACTTGGTAATGCAAGTAACAGGTTTGTAATCTTCATAAGGACATTAACAGTGTCCAATATGACATGCCTTGATGGATAACCTATGGCAAATAGTGCCCATTTTGATACTAGACAGCTGATTTAAGTTCTGTTTACTCTGTGTAATCACATATCAAAATTCATGGATCAATAACCTCCAGTACCTCTGTATATCAATTTCAGTAATCCAGCTCTTGCCGCATTCCTTGTGGGACCAATTCCAGGCACTTATCATTGTAATGGCAGTAGGCTCTGCCTCTGTTCCATATACTTTAGTTTCTCTTTTCCTGACTCTATTTGCTGTTTCCAGGCCTCCTGGTGTACTTCTTACAGAAGTACCCTGGTACTCTGTAAATCATGAGGATGCTATAGACTGACAGAATCCCCAGTAAGTCCTAGGAGTAGTACTGGGAAACAGGAGCTTTAGAGAGCATGAGGATATGAGGTCTCCTTACTTTGTGAAACTAGTTCTTTCTTAAAACATACATGTGTAAGTTTTAGTCTTATCTGCTTTCTGCCCTCTGAACATAATGTTTCCTCCCTTGGAGGATGCAGCTCTCAGTAGACAAGTGAGTCTGCTACATCTTGACTTTGAAGTCTCACAAACTTCCAAAAAATACCTTAAAAAATTATCCAGACTGTATCCAGCATTTTGTCATAGAAACACACCATTAACTAAGACACTCTCCTTATTGCTGACTCTTTGGAGCTTCCAATTTTGCCCATAAACGTCCATCTCTGCTGGATCCTATTTCCATCTTGGTACATACAAAGCAGCATAGTGTCACAACAGGGTCATTATTTAAGCCAGGCAAGTGTCCAGGCTGCCTTGGACACTTTTGCCAAAGTGACTCAAAGCCAGAAAGTCTTATCAAACAATCTCTTAGCCCTATATACATTGTGCTTCTGTGACACTGGCTACTGTACTGTTCTCAAAACAGTGCCCTGACAGGACACACAGTCATGTACAACAGTAAATCATCAAGTTTCAATGATTACTGAACAGATCAGATTTCAGCATCTTGAGTTAAAAGAAAGGGCTGCAAATCCATGGGATGTGTATCCATGAGCAACTTACTAGGGCTGGTGTTGTGGCTCAACTGGGCATTGGCAGAGATAGTACAGACCCTAGGCTTGGTTCCACTATCATATCATAATAATCTCTGGTCAGCTTTATTTATGATCTCTCTCTC